>NC_080758.1:24663522-24966552 GCF_020826845.1 Diceros bicornis minor
TTTCTGCCCGGTGTGGTCAGATTTGGAATCAAGGGGAGGGGGGTTGAAAAGGCTTTTAAGTTCCAGCACCTACGGCCCCTGTAGGTCAGCCTATCTCTCCACCTCCCTTGCCTGACACCCCCGGACTCTACAATGCAGGGCTCCTTTCTGCCCAGGGCCCTCCCTGCCGGCTCTGGCCTCTCCCTGCCCTCCATTCCTGTTAGCGGACCAGCCCCAACTTTCTGCAGTATCCTCACAGACACTTTAGGGGTTTGGAAAATGGGGTGGGGAGGGGAAGGAGGAAAAAGTGCCCAAAAGTCAACAGCAAAAACAAAACAAAACAACAAAAACAACCACCACCACAAGAAAAAACCAAAACTGAAACAAAAATCAAAAACCAAGAAAATCAAATGGGGAAAAAGGAAAAGACAAAAAGACAAAAAAAAAAAAAAAATTAAAGTGGAAAAAAGAAAAGAAAAAGAAAAAAGAAAAATGCCCCAGAATGAAGCAAGGCTCAACAGGCCCAGGAGAGGGGGCTGTGTGGGAGGAGGCCTTAGGCTTCTAGAGAGAAAAGGCAGCCCATTTTGGGGTGTTTGGAGGCAGGAACATACACAGAGCTCTGAACAACTGGCCCTGGGGCTGGGAATGAATGTTGTACCTCAAAAACAAAAACAAAATACTGCTCCCCATTGTTTCAGAAATTTTCAGAAATGGTACAGAAATCATGGGGTGCAAAACTGCCCCCTAACCTGGCTGTTGGGAATGCCAAGTGCCCTTGGCTCTGGCTAAACCCTGTATAAGCCTGATTCTTTGATTGACAGCAGGTAATTGAGTCTTTGGTGCATGAAAACCAAGAAAACAATCATTTCTTAGTAAAAGCAGCCTATCTGGTCAACTCTTTCAAAATATGAAAGTCATGATGGAAGGGAAAAATTATATAAAAAGTTTAGGAATAGGGATGTAGTCCCACCCTTCTGTGTTACAGATGGGAACACTGAGGCAGGCCTGGAACTGGTCACACAGTGTGGCAGAGGTGGCCACAGCCTCTCTGGTCAAGCCTTGCTCAGGCCAGAGTCCCCCATCAGGGTGGGAGGCTCAGGCAGGGCTGTAGGCTCTGGGGAATCAACTTTGTAAAAGGAAAAAGAAAAAAAAAAGGAGAAAGAAAAGAAAAACAGTGAGAAGCAGTGGGGAGCGGCGCCCGCGTGGGCGAGTCTTACGGCCTTCTTGCCCGGCCCGTCTCCCAGGGCAGCGACGATGGCAAAGTACTGAATGACCCGCTTGGTGTTAACCGTCTTACCGGCCCCCGACTCTCCGCTTGGACGACACAAACACGAGTCACCAATGCCCATCTGGCCAGTCTAATTCCTCCCATCCCCCAACGCCCCACTGCTGGAGCAGGGCCCTTCTGCCCTCCCCCAACTCAGCTCCCAACTCAGGACCCCCAACTCAAAACCCCCAAAGACAGATCAGCCCTCAGAGGTGTTGAGTTGTTTACAAAGCAAGCTAGTGTAGACCATCCCTGTGAGATGAGAACACACATGATGATGCCATTGTTTACTGAGCACTAATTTAGTGCCAGGTGCTAGGCCAAGGGCATTACCTGTGTCGGCTCATTTAAGCCCTAGAAACCCTGTAAGGCAGGACCCATTATCCCCCTCATCCTATGGATAAGGAAATGAGGCTCAGAGAAGTTATGTGCCTGTCCCTGTTGTGTGCCAGGCACATACATTAACTCGCTGATTTCTACAGCTCTGTGTGGTAGGTGGGCAGGATTGCTCTGTTTTCACTGATGAGACTCAGAGGCCCATGGGCACCAACAAGAAGTGGACATAGGAGAATTTGAACCCAGGTCTTTCCGGTTTCAAATGCCTTGCTCTTAACCACCAGGCTGCACGCACACACACACTCACACACAATGTCCATGTTGGCTTGGCTGGACATGAACTTGGCATATAAGAATTTCACCACTTTCCCATGGGGGCAAACAAAGGATCAGAAATAAGATTCAGAGATAAGGAGATGGTAAGAAGGAGGAAAGGGAAAGGAATCTCCCCAATCCCCTCGAGCCAGAATCAGAACTCCCAAAAGACCAAAAGGTGGGAGAAGATTCCAGGCCCTGGGAGAGGGGTTATCCGGGCTGGTGATCACTCCGTGCTTGGGTATCCCTTCCCTGCCCGTCACCCATAATGCATCTGCCCAGAATGGAGGCACAGAAAACGCTCTACTTTAGCTTCAGCAGGGACACTGCCTCCAGGTGGTAAAAGCCCTGCCCTAAGCAATTTAGAACCAACCCTGGAAATGATTTTAATTCCACTCCCTTCCTGCCAGATGGTCAGAATTTCCCACCCCATCCCCAGAGCCCCACACTCACGTGATCAGCATGGACTGGTTTTCTCGGTCTGGAGGAAAGGAGAGGGGATAGGGAAGTTAGCCAAGGTGAGGGACTAGCCACAAGTGGAACACCTTGGGTATCCATGGCACTGGGGCAGCCCTTCCACACACCAGGACCAGAAATGGGAAGGACCAGGTGGGACCCTCCAGACTGCAGGCCAGTTCCCACTTGGAGAGACAGAATGGCTATGCTAAAGTATCCAGCAACATCAGAAGGAGGGCAGGGCAAGTGGAGGGAAAGGGGTCCTTTATAGAGGCCTCCCTGGAGCCGGGGTAGGGATCTTGGGTGGGGAGAGGAGTCAAGGCGGCCCTTACTGCGCAGCATGTCATTGTAGGCGTTATCTGCCACCGCATATATGTGGGGCGGGGCCTCCGAGCGGCGCTTTCCCTTGTAAGCGACCACCACGGAGGCCGTGTAGATCGGGAGCCATTTGTAGGGGTTGATGGTGACACAGAAGAGACCCGAGTACGTCTGAGGAGACAGTGGATAGGTGAGTTGTTGCAGGTGAAGTCCCCATTCCCAGGACCCAGCCCTCACAAAACCGTGACCCTTGCAATATTCCCCAAGGAGCCACCTAACGTGCCACGCCATACCCAAACCTCCAGCCCCACCTCCAGCCCGTGGCCACGCCTCCAGAGCCCCACGACATTACCCTGCCCCACCTCTAGCCCCGCCCCCACTCCACACAGCCCCGCCCTTTCCCCATGGCCCTGCCCCCACGGCCCCGTGGCTCTTCCTTTAGCCCCGCCCCTGCAGCTACGGCTCCGCCCCCACAGCGCACAGCCCCGCCCCAGCTGTGACCCTCCCCGGCCCGTGTCTCACATAGATCATCCAGCGAGCATAACGCTGGCGTAGGTTGTGCAGCACGGCTGCCTCGTTCAGGTGCGTCATCATGGCCATGTCCTCCAGCAGGTCGAAGCGGGGCGGGTTCATGGGCTGCAGTTCGGCTTCGCGCACTGTCAGCATCTGCCAGGGAGGCCGTATCGTGGGCTGGCGGGCAGGCAGGAACCGACTGACCTCAGCCTCTCACCCCTGTCTCTCCCAGACCCCTTTTCATCCAGAGCGCGCTGGCCAGGAGCTGCACCCCTGGGGACAGAGGAGCTAATCCCGGGAACAGGGGGAGCCAAACCTTCTGGTCTTTGGTTTCTACGTTGACTCTGCCCCCGCTAGCCTCCGACTTGACCTCGGCCTCCACGTAGGCATCCTGTTCATCAGGCACCCATACCCGCTTCTTCCCTGGATGTAGGGGAGAACATTGGGGCTCTGAGAGCGCCTGAGGCACATCCAGGAGTTGGGAGCCCAGCTGGGATTCCCAAGCCGCGTCCATAGAGCTGTGCCCCTCCCAGGAGCCCCTCTATCAGAATGCAGGAGTATCTAGAGAAGATCCTTCCAGACCCAGGCTCCTGGAAGGGCAGAGCTGGGAGGGTCCCTAGAGATCTTCTCAGAGGATTCCCTGACTGAGGTAACAGTCCCTTACCACCCTGGATTACACACTTGGGTTCAGATTCCTGCGTCTGTCATATTTGCCCTGTGACCTCGGGAAAATCCCTCATTCTCTCTGGGCTCATTCAAAGGCAAAATGTTATGGGCATCTCCTGAGGTCCCATATGGAGCAGCCCTCAATATTAGGCACATAATTTTCAGGGTGGTTCGGCCTCCCCCATTTCACTGAAGGATCACACCTAGGTCTCCTAACTCTGTCCTGTGTTCCTTCCTGCTTGGCCAGCTGGCCCAAGAGCCCATATTTCGTGGTAGTTAAAGGCACGGACTCAGGCTGCAGACTGCCAGGTTCTGTTCCCCGTCCTGCCACTTAATAGCCAAGTGCCTTAGTCAGGACCAGCTACATACCTTGCAGGCCCCAGTGCTAAAATGCAGGCCCGCTTGCATTTAACAATTAAATAATTATTAAAAGTTAAATTGCATAATAATTTAAAAATTATTAAAAGTTTCAAGATGATGATAGCAGAGTGTTAAATCAAGCATGAGAACCTTCTGAGGGTGGTGCCCTGTGCAACTGCAGAGGTTCCACATCCCTAAAGCTGGCCCTGGTCCCCACCTCCCCAGGTTGTTGAGATGATGCATGGAAAGTCATCTGCCCTGGGCCTGGCACACAATAAGCACTTGATACACACCGGCTATTGTTATTATTGTCCTATGAGCAAACCAGATCATAAATAGTAGTCTTTATTCCTGTCCCTAATAAACAGAGGCTTTGGCTCTATGGAAAGCACTAAAAATAACTCCAGTACAGGTCTTATGGAGACGTGGAGGCAGCCTGTACACATACCAGTCACTCTCATCTCAGAGGCCTCAGGCTCCAGCCACAGAGTGCAGCTCCGGGAGGCAGGTGATATTGCCCCATTTTACAGAGGAGCAAACTAAGGCTTGCTCACAAATACAGAGGGTCCCTGGGAATTTAGCCTCAAGGTCCCAGACTCTGAGGGCAAGGTCCAGGGCTAAAGCTGTCAGGCCAAAGCGCTCCTTCATCCCCGAGCTCAGTGCCACCCCTCCCCACTCCTGGTCTGAGTCCATAAGGGGTTCCCTGTGGCTGTGCCCCTTCTTGCCTTTACTTACCATCCCACAGGACAGAGTGCACCTTCATAAGCTCAGGGTAGCCCTGGCGGAGGTAGCGGGCAGCCTCCCCAAGTTCACTCACATCCATCATGGCGGTGGCACTGAGAGGTGGAGGATGAGGAACTAAAAATCTTGGAGGTTCAAGGCGGTCCAAGGCAGCAGGCACTGGAAGATGGCAGTAACGGAAGAACTGAGGGACCAGGGGCCCCAAACTGGGGCATAATCCAACAACCCACAAGGCCTAATACTAGGTGATCTCCAGGGGCTCCCCACTTCAGCCTCCCTGGTGAGCCCCCAACACACACATGCACACTCTCAAAAGCCAGAGCATCCTCTCCCACAGACACAGACAGACTCATGCCCACCCACAGGCACCCTCACCCACCCACTCGCTTGCCCTCCCTTCGGGCAACCCCAGCCCTGATCACCCACCTCAGCACCACGATGAGGGCTGGGAGCCGGGCTACCCCTTTTATTGCTGCCGTCAAGGTCAACGGAGGAGAGCTATGTCAGCAATCTCCACGTGTCACAGCCCCCCCAGCCTGGACACAGGACACAAAAGGCAAATTCCCTTTTATCTCTACCAGCACGGCCCCTGAGCTATTTTTACCTCCCATTGTCAGGGGATCACAAAGGCGGAGAGAGACACTCCACTGAGAGACAGGGAGGCTGGGATTCAGAGACTGACAGGCATAGGGACAAAGCAGTGAGAGACTTGGGAAGACTGAGGAGCTTAGAGAAAGAAACTGAGTCACAGGGAGTCTGATACACCCAGAAAAAGACCTATACCCCCAGAAACGGAGAGCTAGGAGACTCCAAGACGGGGAACAACAGAATGCCCTCTGGGACTATTTGGTCCAACCCTCTCTATACATCCTGGGAAACTGCGCCCCAGAGAAAGGAAAGCACTGGCCAAGCCTCACAGATAAGCAGTGGCAGAGACCAGGTCAAAAAGAGAAGCAGAGAGAGTGAGACATGCCTCTCCAAGCACCTGGATGCTGTCTCTTTCCCCCTACCTCTATCTCCATCTCTCTGGAGTCCCCTGGGGGAATCACACATGAGGAAAACCAGAGCTGGTACCATAGGTATAAAAGAATGATTTGGCTGAAAAAGAAGCAAATTGAGGAAATTTAGACCAATTAGGAGCCCCTTCGTACCCTGACCCTCAAGATTCACAGGAAACCAACTTCTCACTCTTAGCCCTCTCCCCCCTGCCACCCGCCAGCAGGAGTTGGGGCTGCTGGCACTCAGTCTGCCTGATATGGGCTTTGGAATGTGTCAGGGCACCCCCAGGCTCTCCTGTCCATCACCTCATTCAAGCTCTGGTGACGCCAGAGAATTTTAGAGTCAGGGAATCAAAGGATCCTGGAACCTTAGACGCTGGACACGTAGAACTACTGAGGTCCAGGGCTAGGATTCCAGCCAGACGTCAGGCTGAGCTCATGCAGAGAAATCCTCTGTACCAATGGGCTACCAATTCCAAATACACACACACGTCTATATTCTATAAAATATATAGAAATAATTTCAAAGATACATTTTCAATCATATATAGTTCAAAACTGGCAAAATTAACATATGATGATAAAAAGGGAAGAGTGGTCCTTTGAGGGAGGGCAACGACTGGAAGGGGCACAAGAGAAGCCTCTGGAATGCAGGAAACCTACATACAGTCATGTGCTGCACAACAACGCTTCAGTCAATGACGGACTACACATACGACGGTGGTCCCATGAGATCAGTACCACATGGCCTAGATATGTAGTAGGCTACACCATCTAGCTTTGTGTAAGGACACTCTACAATGTTCACACAACGACGAAATCATCTAACAACGCATTTCTCAGAATGTATTCCCGTCGTTAAGCGACGCATGACTGTATTGAGCTGAGCAGTGGTTACACAGGGATGTTCACTCTGTAAAACTAATCGAGCTGTATACTTAAGATGTATGTGCTTTACTGTATGTATATTACGTGAAAACTTTGCTAAAAATACACGGCCAAATTTGGCAATATCTATCGAACTTACAAATGCCCAGACCCTTTTAGGAATTTATCCTACAAATATTTCCCCATGTTATGAAAGGAGACAAGTCTCCTTTGGGTGGACATTTAGATTGTTCTCAGTCTTTCTGCCGTTATACTCAGGGCTGTGGTGAATATTTTTGTATAGTCTGATGAATTCTCACAAAGTAAACACACCCTGTTCAAGAAAACGAAATTGCCAGCATCCCCCTCACCCCATCTTTCAGTCACCACTCCCTCACCTACTATCCTGACTTCTAATGTCACCGATTAGTTTTTGAAATTTAAATGAATGGAATCTTTCTTCTTTCTCTCCACATTATATTTGTGAGAACATCATTCTATTTTAATTCTCTTCATAGAACTGAGGTTGTTTCTTGCCCGCCTCACTCTACTAAAGGGCAAGAGCGTGGTCTAGTCCCCTGCACTTTGCAGAGTTCCTGTGCATAGTAGAAAGTCAATAAATATCTGTTGAGTAGAAGAATGAACCAAACTTGGTAGATAGTTTAGATTGTAAGATTTTAATCTCCATATGGGGTCAGAGGCTAAGGAGCTGGCCTGAGCAATTTATAGAAAGCTTAGGGGGTGGGGAAACTTCTGCTCGCAGTTCGAAGATGCTCAGAAGGCAGGGCTTGTTGCCTAGGGCCCAAGCAATAGAATTAGCCTGGAGAATCAGAACCTCCCACAAGGCTAGCCTATACCAAATATAATGTGGGTCTGAATTCTAGAATTACCTGCTCAGTGTATAAACCTGGGGCTGAGAAACCAACCAAAAGAAATGGGTCTAGAACTGCCCTGTAAATTCACTTCTACTACCCAGGGCACACCTTCCTGCTGAGATGAGCTCACAGAAAAATGTGACAAAGCAACAAGGAAACCCAAGATGCACCTGAGAGGTGCAACAAAGGCTACAATCTGCGAGGATTTAAGGTACCAACTTTAAATACAGTCATGCGTTGCTTAACGATGAGGATACATTCTGAGAAATGCATTGTTAGGCAACTTCGTTGTTGTCTGACCATCATAGAGTGTACTTACACAAACCTAGTATAGCCTACTACCCACCTAGGCCATATAGTACTAATCTTATGGGACCATCATAGTATATGTGGTCTGTTGTTGACCGAAACGTCGTTAAGTGGTACATGACTGTACCTGAAGAGCTATCCTGGAGCAGAGGGAGCCTATGTGATTCGTGTGGCCTCAAGAGCAGACCAATGGGGCAGTTACAAGGAAGCAGAGTTTGGACATACACACAGGAAAAGGATTTTTCACACTCTGAGCCAGTCAGCAACAGAAGAGGCTGCCTTGGAAGAAAGTGAGCCTGCCAACAGCAAGGGAGAGTCAACCAGAGGTTGCACAGGGCTTGAGGCTTTGGACTGGATGACCTCTGAGATCTGCTCCAACTTTAGGACTCTAGCATTCCAGGGTTTTAGAACCTCTGGAAGCTTTGTTTCTTGATAACCACCCACTCATCCCAACTAACTCATCGACTGAGTAGCCACCGTAGACAATCCAAAGTCTTTCTTCTCTTCCCAACGTTATGAGTACAGAGCCAAGACATATGTGGCTCTAAACTGAGGTCAGTTTAGAATCCTGGGGTGTTGGAATCTGGGGTCATTAGGACCCTGAAGTGCTAGAATCTTGGGGCAAAAGACTTGAAGCAAATAGGACAAAATGTGTACAGTGGTTTGTTAATTAGTCTCTGTACTTTCCTGTATCTTTTATATTTCTCCCTCCACTTATTTTTTAAGACTCACAGGGCATTAGGAATCAGGAGCATCAGGGCTGGAGGGGAAATTGTCTCATCCAGGCCCTCAGCTTAGCTGAGGACACTGAGGCCCTGAGGGGATAGAAGGAGGACATCGAGGCCCTGATGGGATAGAGGGAGGCCCAGGCCAGACTCCAGTCTCCACTCCCAAGGAGAGCTCTCTACTCCAGCACAGGAAAACCAGGAAAGATAAAGCAACTTCAGTCAGGACCAGCGTGAGGGTGGCTGGGTCACCTGCAGCCTGTCCTGTAGTGTGTCCACCCTCCTGGGCTAGAGGGACTGTCTCCAGAAATCACTCAAAGAACCACAATCTTAAAGGGACTTAAGGTACTGACAATGCTGGGATGGACTGTCAGGGAGGGCTGGGCCTCCCTGACAGCTTTCAGGGCCTCAGCATTCCCAGGACCCCAGACCCAGGTGGCTCTGGACAGGCCTATCACTGCCCTCAAGGACTAAAATGCTGTTGGCCCAACCCCCACCCCTCATGGCAGAGCCAGAGAACCTTGGGCCTACCTAGGAACAGAGTTGGAGGGAAGGGGCAGGATCCAGGGTAGAGGGTAAAGTGGCCAAAGACAGAGATTGGAAGTCTTAGGATGTAGGGGGGCTGGAGCCACGCTGGACACCAGGATCTAGGTGTCGCTAACTCCTCTCCACCAAAGGCCTCAGATCAGCAGTTCCACGAGTCCTGGAGTCCACAGCTTAGTAGCAGCCAGACCTGGAAGCAGCTGCTAATCTGGGGCTATTTTGGGGAGATTTCCATGAACAAGGGGCTGATGGGGAAAAGTCCAAAAGGGGCATAATCCTTCTGGCCTCTCCTTTTCTAGCCCAAGATGCAAGTGGGGGAGCTGAGTATTAGAGAAAGTAAGTGCAGGCAGGTAGGCAGAGAAGATGTGATTCAGGAACCAACCCCAGCCCAAAATATATCTGCCACCAATGCACCCCAGTGCCTGGAAGTCCCTCTTTGGAAAAAGACATTTAAGGACTTTGTGAAAATGCTACTACAGCTAGGAGGGACACATGAATTCAATTCGACATGCAACTGACAGCTTCTAATCTGTGTCTAGGATGCGAACAAGACACTCATTGTCTAGAAAAGGAAAGACACTCAAGAACGATGTCAGAATGGAAGAGTTTGAAGGACAAAAGCAAGTCTGACACCCAGACTGGCAAGGAAAGGGGCATGACAATAAGGTCCCTTCCTTCAGAGAGCAGCAGTAAACAAACAAGCAAATATGGTTTTGAAGGTAAAGATTGTGGCACATGCTATGAGGAACTCGACAGAGTAACGGTGTGGAGGGTAATGGGGCTGTACTCTATTCAGGTTGGTCACTAGGGCCTCTCTGAAGAGGTGACATTTAAGGTGAGACCTGAAGGATGAGAAGGAGCCAGTCAGGCAAAGAGCCAGGGAAAGAATATCCCAAGCAGGAGGAACAGTAAACACAAAAGCCACGAGGCAGAAAATAGCTTTGTGTGTTTGAGGCCCTGTCAATGCTAGTGCAGCTGAGGTGGGAACACAGGGAGAGTTTTACAAGATGAGGTTAGACAGGTAGGCAGGGGCCGATCACTGAGAGTCTGGTACAGCTTGGAAGGACTGGACTTTATTATAAGTGTGATGGGAAGCTGTTAGGGCAGGAGAGTAAGTGGTCTGAAGTTTAATAATGATCACTGTGGCTGGCACATAGGAAATGGAAGGGGCAGGAGATACCGCAGGCAGAGCAGTGAGGAGGCTGCGGCCATCCAGGTGAGAGAGGAGGGGCCTGCACCGGGAGAGGCATGAAGGTAGAGGAGAGGGGATGGAGAGCATGAACCTGCACTCTGAGGCCGGAGCAGCCACACAGGCTGAGGTTGGGCCACAGGGGGCATAAAGAGGGTTGAGGCTGGACAGAGCAGTTGGGACTGGACTGTAAAGGGCTTCAAAAGTCAGATTAGGATTTGGTGCTTTATCTTGCAGAAGCTGGGGAGCCATCAAAGGCATTTTTATTTTATTTTTTTCATCAAAGAGCTCTGAGCAAGGGCATTTGACAGTGTGGTTAGATTTATGTGTTCATAAGATCCCTGTGGCAGCTGGTGTGGAGGACGGACTGAAGGGGCGAGACCGGTGGCAGGAAGACTTATTTAGGAGGCGGCTGCCATAACGGTCCAAATTCAAGGTGGTGAGGCCCAAAGAGGGGCCCTCCACCCTGGCACCCTGGGGGTGGTGGGGCCCCTGCTTGTCCAAGGCTTGTCCCCCATCCTGGCGCCCTAGGCAGCTGCAGAGGGCCCGAGTGGGCCCCAGCTCTGATGCTTCAAGCAGAAAATAGGATGAGGGCAGCCAAAAGGCATCAAGGCTGTTTATCCGGAGGAGAGATGCCTCAGCATGGATTTGTGGCTGAAAGGTTACTGGGGGGGGGGGCGGGAACCAGCTGTCCCCCATCCTCACAAAGGACAAAGGAGGGGATTGTGGCCTCAGCTGCAGCAAGAGGGAGGGAGGTTAGACCCATGAAGGGAAATGTCCTGACAGGCATCAGAGGATGAAAGGGCCCTTTAGTGATCAAGCTAACCAACTCTCTCATTGAACAGTTGGGGAAACTGAGGCACAGAGGAAGAGGCAGATCCTTACCCAACGTCACATAGTGAATTAAAGCTATGACTAGACCTAGCAGTACAACTTCTCCCTTTCAAAGACCCCAGGGGCCTCCCAGAATACTCCCAAAAGTACCTTAGACTGCCCCCAGAAGAATCGGGGATGTGGCTGGCCCAGAGAGAAATGTGCATGTATAGCCCTCCTGGAGATGGAGGGGTGGACAGAAGGACCTGTGCTGGACTGGTCTGGGTCTCTGATTTGCTGCATCCTCAAGTTCAACCTTTGTCTTAGGCCTTCACTGTCTCAATTGGTCTCTGTCTCTGCCCTTACCCCCAACCAGTCTCAGTGTTTTTGGCATTTGGTGGGAGTCTCTTGTATCTTTCAAGGGTCTTGGTCTTTCTGTGTCACCCCCTCTCTCCCTGCTCTCCAAGACTCTGTATTTCTCTGTCTTGGTCTCTGACTCAGTCTCTCTGAGCTAAGCTGGGCTGGGCCAACTTCCCACCCCGAGTGGGCCCTCACTGGTAGAGTGCCCCCATGTAGACAATGCTTGGGCCCAGTGCCCAGGCTAGAACAGGTGATAGCAGCTGTGGATCTATCTATAGCTCCCTTGCCCTTCAATTGTTCCCAACTTCAAACAATGGTTGGGCCCTGGATTAAAGACACCCCCCACCAGCCCTGCTGAAATGGATTCCAGGGGGCAGGGGATGAGGCTTCAATTTCCATCATCGTGATCTCTTGTAAGTGCCCACCTCTGTCTGGACCTCCATGTTCCCACCTATAGCTCTGGGCTCTAAGGCCTTCAAGCTCAGAGGCTGTGTGAGTAAAGGATGAGTGGATGAAGGAACAGGGTGTGTACAAACAGCAGATGTGTACATGTGCACACAAGTGTATGTGACATGCAGGTTTCCCTCCTCCTGCCTTGGTTGACAGACACTCATGGGCACTGGGATGCCAGTTCCATGAGGGCAGACACCGTTCTTATTCTCGGCTGTATCCCAGCCTGAGCCTGGCTATGGCAAGTGTTCAATATACATTTTTTACTTTGGGCCTTAGGAAGAGTGAGGGCATGCTATGTAGTGGTATGACTCAAACATGAGCGGCAGCGTAGTGACCAAGAACACCTTATCTAAAGGCAGACTGCCTGGGATCAAATCCGGGCTCCTCCAATTACCAACTATGAAATCTTGGAAAATTACTTAACCTATTAACAATGGAGATTCATAAAAAATACCTACCACATAGAATTCTGATGAGCATTTTATGAGTTAAAACATCTGAAGTGCTTAGAATAGTGCCTGGCACATAGTGGAGACTCAATAAATTACTGTTATTTCCAAGATATATCATTAAGTGAAAAAAGTGAGGAGAAGAATATATGGGATATCTTATCACCCGTGTAAAAATGGGGGGAGAGGGGAGAGAAGAGTTGTGTATTTATGTGCTTACTTATGGAGGGACCACCTTTGGAAGGTAGTTACAAGAAGCTGGTAAGAGTGGTTGCCTCTGCAGAGGGGAATAGGTGACTGGGGGCTACGGAAGGGAGGGAGACTGATTTTTTTCCTTGTGTGCCTTTTTATACCTTTGAATTTTGAATTACACGTATGTATTTACTATTTCTTAAGTGTTTGCTAAATGAATAAGGGTCACTTCCAATATGATCCTTGAAAAAGCAAGCCCCTACTCTGTGCCAGTGGGGAGGGCCTGGGTGAGGGCTGGTCCTCAGGGTGTGGGCTCACTGCCCTCAGCCCTGGGTCTGAGTTCCCGGGACAACCTCTTTCTTCCAGCTCAAGAGCGGACAAAATGTGTCCATGCGAAACCATCCCAGAGCAAATGGTAAGCCAGAAGGGAGGCTTCCCAGCTTCTGGGTCAAGCAGCAGGGGTTGTGGAAACAGGCTCCTGCCCTCTCCCCTGGCTCCAGCCCCCAACTCTTCAGCCCAAGCTATTCTTAGAGTCCAGATAATGCCAGCAGTTGCTGCTGCTCATATCAGTTTCCAGAACCACCAAGCCTTGAGAGGCCCAGTGCTGCCCTTATCCCCTGTCGCGCTGGCCTCTCTACCAGGTATGGGTGTCCTGCTGGCTCTGTCCTCTGCACTGCACGGGCCGCATACGTTCTGGCCACAAGTAGGTAAAAGGACTGGGTGGTGGGCCGCTCCAAGACTCCCCTTGCCAGGCAGCTTGGTGGAATAGAAAGGGCTGAAGGACACCCTAGGGTGTGGATGGTATCCCCCCAGGGGTCACCATCCAAATAGCCTGGCCTAATCCCAGGCTCCAAACTATGCTCAGAATATGAATGAAAGGGGTGAGGGCTATGGACAGGGGCTAGCCAGGGAAGCTAGGGTGAGGGGAAGGCAGAAACAGTGGCAAGGAGGGGGCCTGGGAGGGCCAGTGTATGGAGGAGGGAGGAAGCCAAAAATAGGAGGTCTGGGGAAGAGATGACAAAAGAGGGTCTGATAGCACTGGCTCTAGAGTCAGACTGTCCAGCTCTGTCCCTTAATTGCTATGTGAACTTGAGGAAGTCTCTATTCTTCTTGGAGCTTCAATTTCCATCATAAAATGGGTATAACTGTATTCCATTAAGTGGTTATACAGAGTCAATGAAATAATGTATATAAAGAGCTTAGCCTGTGCCTGACATATATAAGCACTATGTAAACATCTGGTGATAGTAACATTAGCTCCATATGAGCAGGCAATGTTTCTTTTTCAGCTTTGCTCCTGCAGGGACTAGGTTGGCCACATGTTAGGACTGCCTCTTCAAATCCTTGCTCTGCCATTTATAAGCTAAGTGACCCTGAACAAGTTACTCAGCCTCTCTGAGCCTAGCGTTTCTTCTCCGCAAAATGGATATACAAAAAGTACCTGCCTTATAATGCTGCTGAGAGAAATAAATGAACCAAAGTGCTTAGCATATGGTAAGGGGTCAACAATGTGAACTGGCCAGCCCTGTGGCTATGTGTGTGTTGGGGCAGTACGGTGGGGAAGCCTTGGGTCTGCTACTCTGGGGATGGAATTTGAGGCAGTGCCCAGGGCAGCCAACATTCTGGAAGAGACAGCCTGCTGGGCCTACCATGTGGGAGGAAAATCCCAGGATCTTGTAGGACCACAGCCACCCCACCCCCAAAATCCTGTGCCACAGCCCAGGCCCCCCCTGGGGTCTCAGGATCAGGACCGGCTTGTCCCAGCTTGGGTCAGCTTCCCATTTAGTGGAGTTCAACAAACAGTCTCTGATGCTGCCCAGATTGGAACAGGTTCTGGGCTCGCTCCTAAGGTCCAGGAGTGTGCCTGGTGGAGGAGACAGGCACGGAAGCACAGACAGTTCATAACAATTGACACAGAGCCTCCCAGGGAGGGGCACTTAGCCCAACCTGGTGGAGTGGGGAACAAGGGAAGAATGTCTGTCCTTCTCAAAAGACCAATTAGAGGAGGAGTCGGGGGGTAGGGCGGGTTGCGGCTCCGCTTTTACCCTTGTGATCATGGCCAGCCAGCTCGGGAGGTGAAGGACAGAGAGAGGTTCAAAGAGTTAAGCTCTCTGCCCACAGAGAGGTGGGGCAGTATACCCTGAGGGCAAGAGGCATCCTTGAGCACAGCCCTCAGGAATTTTTTTTATGGGTTGAAAATGTTATTACAAATATCTCTATCGTCCTACCTAATGCTTTAGGCCTTAAATTTCATTTTCAATTGAAATTTTTGATATAACTGTATATTCACAAGCAGTTATACGAAATAATACAGAGAGATCCCCTGTGCTGACATTGACACAATCCCCCAAGCTTGTTCAGATTTCCCCAGTTTTATTCATGTGTGTGTGTATTAAGCTCTATACAATTTTATCGCCTGTGTGGGTTCATGGGTCCACCACAACAGTCAAGATACTGAACAGTTCCAATAACAAAAATGGTGCTGCCCTTTTATAACCACACTCTCCTCCCTCCCATCCTTAACCCCTGGCAACCTCCAATCTGTCCTCTATTTCTAAAATTTTCAATTAAAAATGTTATATATAAATGAAATCATATAGTATGTCATCTTTGAGACTGACTTTTTTCACTCAGCATAATTAGCATAATTCTCTGGATTAATCCAAGTTGTTGCTTATATCAATAGTTACTTTTTGTTGCTGAGTAGTACTCCCTATTATGGATGTACCACAGTTTGTTTAACCCTTTACCTGCTGAAGAATATCTTCTGGACAGCCCTCAGTTTGAGATGCTGTCTTATCACCTGTATCCTGGGGGACTAAGGCCACTTACACTCTCCAAATTCTTGTTCTGTCTGTCTAGTGACAGATGCCAAGAACTTTCCCCACCCACTCTACCCTCTTTCCTAGACCAAGTATTAGAATTCAGTGACTCCTGAGTATGCCAACCTCCGATCCTTAGGGAGAAGCAAGAAGAGAGCCTCTAAGGAGTCCCTGGACCTTATTTAAACTTGTAGACTATAGACCTGTCTGTTGATCCTGGCCTAGAGGCCCTGCCTACTCCTCAGCCTCATGTCAGGCAGCTCCATCCTCTCACTCACTCCACTCCAGATACACGGGCCTCAGACACCTGTCTGAGTGTTTATAAACTACACCAAGCTCCTTTCTGCCTCAGGGACTTTGCTTCTGCCCTTCCCTCCACCCAGAATACTTCTTCCCTGAAGTAGGGCATGGCTGCCTCCTTCTCGTCCTTCAAGTCTCAGCTCAAACGTCACCTCCTCAAAGAGGCCTCCCTTGACTACACTAGCTAAATTAGGTCCCTTCTATAAATGTTATCTCTTTCCCCTTAGTATCACATATCCCAATTTTTAAATTTATTATATTTATTGATAGGTTTGCTTATTTATCATCTGTCTCCCCTGCAAGACTAGGTCTTTCTTATGACCCAGGAACAGGCAGATCCCACTCTGCATCCCCAGCAGCCAGCACAGGACTTGGCACAGAGAAGGTGCCCATGAGTGCCTGCCAAATGGGCCATGTCCACTGAGGTGGGGGCATCTGCCTCTCAAGAACCATCTTCCCCAGGGGACTCTCCCTCTGCTCCCTGCTGCCCCCTCCATGCCAGGCCCAGTGGATACTGTGACTCATGTTTCTCACCACCCAAGCCTGGGCAAGCCTCTACTTTCTTTGCTCTCCTGGGTTTAGCTGAGCCAGGCTAACAATACAGCACAGTGCCAAATTGTTCTGGAGTCAGACTGCTTGGATGCAAACCCTCAGTTACTCTGTCTCTTTGATCCTCTCTTCCTCATCTGTAAAGCGGGAATAATAAAAGCACCTATTCCACAGGGAACTAAATAATACTTATAAAAAAGAAAACACTCAGGGGGCCGGCCCCTGGCATAGCAGTTAAGTGCGTACGCTCCGCTGCTGGCGGCCCGGGTTCGGATCCCAGGCGTGCACCGACGCACCGCTTGTCAGGCCATGCTGTGGCGGCATCCCGTATAAAGTGGAGGAGGATGGGCACAGGTGTTAGCCCACGGCCAGTCTTCCTCAGCAAAAAGAGGAAGATTGGCATGGATGTTAGCTCAGGGCTGATCTTCCTCACAAAAAAAAAAAAAATGAAACAAAATATGCAATGCCTCGCACATAATAAGTGTTCAATACATGATTGTTACTATTCTTTTTCTTATCATCATCTCTAAACTCAGTAGAATAAACAGGGAAATACACACCACTAATACAGAGACCATGAGAAGGTCCCCAAAAAAGGGTCGTTCCTAAGATTGTGGGACCCCGTTCTCATCCTTACGCAATTCCTTTCTGGCTTCTCTCTCTCCAGCCCCCTCCCTTCTTGGTGAAAGTTTGGGGAGATGGAAAGGCAGGATTATATTCTCTCCCTGGGGAAAGGCTCCCACCACTGGTTTCAAGGTGACAACTGCCTTCTCTCATATAGAGAGCTGTGAGTCTCTCCCAACACTTTTTAGCTCCTGGGTTTCCCTACAAACAGCCAGCCTACAAACAGGTTTCCCTACAAACAGACTAGGCCCAGAGCCCTGCCATCCTCTAGCTACAGGCAGAGTAAAAGGTCATCTTCTCATCAAAGAGCTGCATCCATTCTGCTTTCACACATCCATCCAGCCAATCATGCAAATATTTACTGAAAAATAAACTTTGCTATTAATCTGGGAAATCCCAATAAGATATCATTTCACACCCACTAGACTGGCAAAAACAAAAAAGCCTGACAATACTGAGTCTTGGTGAGGATTCAGAACAAAGGCAATTCTAATACATTATTGGCAGGAGTGCAAATTTGTAAAACCACTTAGGAGAGAAATTTTGTATGATCTAGTAAATCTGTATATGCTCATGACCTTCAACAAACTGCACAAGGAGGCACAATCAGACTGTTTACCATTTGTAATAGCAAAATACTAGAGACAACCCAAAGGACCATTCACAAGAGAAATGGTAAATGAAATGTGGTATTTTTATGCAATGAAACCTATAGAGCAGTGACAGCAAATGAACCAGAGTTACCCTTATCAACATGGATGACTCTCCCGACATAAGGCTGAATGAAAAAAGCAAGGTGCACAAGAAAACATACAAATATGTTATCATTTAAAGTCAAAAAAACAGAAAAAATACTATCATATATTGTTTAGGAACACACACCCAGTAAAAGGATAAAAAAATGCATAGGACCTACCTCACAGCATATACAAAAATTAACTCAAAATGAATCCAAGACCTAAATGTAAGAGCAAAAGCTATAAAACTCTTAGAAGACAGCACAGGAGTCAATCTTCATGATTTTGGATTGGGCAACAGTTTCTTAGATATGACACTCAAGGCACAGGCAACTAAAGAAAAAAAGATGAATTGGACGTCATCAAAATTAAAAATATTTGTGCTCCAAAATACACTCTCAAGAAACCAAAAAGACAGCTCACAGGATGGGAGAAACTATTCGCAAATCATATATCTGATAAGGGTCTGGTACCCAGAATATATAAAGAATTTTTATAACTCAACAATAAAAAGACAACCCAATTTAAAAATGAGTAAAAGGGGCCGGCCTGCTGGCATAGGGGTTAGGTTCACACGCTCCGCTTCTGGTGGCCCGGGGTTTACATGTTCGGATCCCAGGCTGCGGACCTACGCATCACTTGTCAAGCCACGCTGTGGCAGGCCTCCCACATAAAGTGGAGGAAGATGGGCACGGATATTAGCCCAGGGCCAATCTTCCTCAGCAAAAAAGAGGAGGATTGGCAACAGGTGCTAGCTCAGGGCTAATTTTCCTCAAAAAAAAAAAAAAAAAGGTAAAAGATCTGAATAGACATTTTTCCAAAGAAGATATACAAATGGCCAATAAGCACATGAACCCATACTCACCATCATTAGTCATTAGGGAAATCCAAGTGGAAGCCACAATGAGATACCACTTCACACTCATTAGGATGGCCATAATAAAACAGACAGACAATATCAAGTGTTGGTGAGAATGTAAAAATTGGAACTCTCATACATTGGGAATGTAAAATAGTGCAGCCACTTTGGAAAACAGTCTGACAGTTCCTCAAAAACTTAAGCATAGAGTTCCATATGACCCAGCAAGTCCACTCCTAGGTATATACCCAAGAGAATTGAAAACATACATCCACACAAAAACTTGGACATGAATGTTCATAGCAGCATTATTTATATTAGCACAAAGCAGAAACAACCCAAATGTCCATCAACTGATGGATGAACAAAATGTGATGTACCCATACAATGGAATAACGTTCAGCCATAAAAAGGAATGAAATGCTGATACATAGTACACCACCGATGAACCTTGAAAATATTATGCTAAGTGAAAGAAGCCAGAAACAAAGGCCACATATTCTATGATTCCATTTATATGAGATATCCAGAATAGGCAAATCCACAGAGACAGAAAGCAGATTAGTGGTTGCTAGGGGCTGGAGAGAGGGAAGAATTGGGGAGTGACGGCTAATAGGCACAGGGTTTCTTTTTGGTTGATGAAAATGTTCTGGTATTAGTGGTGATGGTCGCATAATCTTGTGAATACACTAAAAATTACCGAATTGTATACTTAAAAAGGTTGAATTTTATGGTATATGAATTATATCTCAATAAAAAATTGCATAGGAATAATAAACACCAAATTTAGTAGTCTTTACCTGAGGGAAGTGGTGCAGTTGTGGAGGGGCACACAGGAGCCTTAGCAATGTTTCATTTTGCAAGCTGGGTGATGGCTAGATGGATGTTTGTTATACTAATCTTTATGCCTTTCTCAATGTTTTCATAATAAATAAAATTTAAAAGTATTTACTTCGTGTTGACCTGTATCAGGCACTGGGCTACCTAGATGGCGTAATGTTGAGTAAAATCAGATCCCATTGTGCCCAAAAGTATGTGGATAAGTACTAAGTGGAAAGACGGGATCTAAGTCAGTCAGTCATCTCTCCTTTCTGGGCTTCTGTTTCCTCATGGATGAAACAAGAGCTGGACTAGAAGCTTGTTAGTAGAAAGTCTCTGAGGTTCCTGGAGGCTGAGGAGCGTGTCGCCCGTTTATCAGCCCACAGCTTCAAAAGTTCACCAAGCAGGAGAGCACAGGCCCTGGAGTCAGTGCCATCAATCATTGCAAGTGGTCCTAACGCAAAGCACCAATGAGACTCTGCTTCTTCTCAGTGAAATAGGGACAGTAATTTCTCCCTCCCAGGATTACCGCGGGGGTGTAAATGAGATAACACATATAAAGTGTCCGGGACAGGCCTGGTACACAGTAAATCCTCAACACACGGGGTAGTTCTCACTTTGATTCCACAGGTATTTCCTGAGCAGCACTGCTGGGCCAGTCCTGTGCTAGGAGCTGGAAGACAGAGGAATTCCACTCTGAGTGGCCAAGCAGTAGCCCCCACCCATGTGGAGACAGCCTCATAAATAACAATACCAGGCAGGGTTATGTCATTACGTCGTTGCTAAAAACAGATGCAGACCATGTGCGATCCAGACCCTGGGACCACAGAGATCTCCCAATCAAGAGGCCCTCAGAGGGTGGAAAACAGAAGACTGGGATCCAACACGGGCTCAGCCCCGAACGTGCTATGGGACCCTGCGCCGGTCTCTGGGCCTCTATTACCACACCTACCCCCACCAACTGTGTGTCTCCGAAGTAGTGACTATCCCATTCTGAGTATCAGTTTCCCCATCTTACACTGGACGTCACCAGCTCTGACACCCTCGAGGTATGCAAACCCACAGCTCCCCACGGACCCAGCCTGCTCCTCCCCTCCTTCCCAAAGTCCTGTCGCCCGGGGTCTAGCCCACGCACCCCTAACGCCAAGACTACCCTCACACACCCTGGCCCTTCCCGGCCGCCGTCTCCGCCCCTGCCCTGCTCTTTTGGCCCCGCTGGGGCGGTCCGCGCAAGCGCATTGGGTCGCACCAAGGCCCCGCCCTCTGAACCTCGGGTAACGGCGCGAGGGGCCTGAGTACCGTGCGCGGGCGGGCGGACGAACGAAAGAGTAGGTTGGGGCGCGGCAACGGCGGCCGGCAAGGGTCATGTTTCCTCGGGAGGAAAGATGTGAGGGAGGGGTCTGGCCAGTGATTGGAACCCGGAGGCTGGGAGATCTTGCGGCTCAAACCCGTGACAGGGACGGGGAAACTGGTGTCCACTGAGGAGGTTGGGCTAGTGCGTGTTGATCCCAGATTTCCCAGATCTCCGAACTTCAGATCGGGCTCTGTCGGGGACGCGGTGCAGGTGAAACTAGAGCCAGAGTTAAAAAAAAAAAACAAAACTGGGAGCGATTAGGACCAAACTTTGCCCAGAGTGGGAGCGAGCAGGCCCGTTGAGTGAGGCATGCCTGGGCAGGAGACCGTGTTGTTGCCCCGGGCCCCACGCGTACTGGCTTCGCCCTTGGGATCAAGTCCGACCGGTTTCCTTGTGGGCGTTTTAAGGCTTTTGGTGATCCGGCCCCAGTCTGTCATTCATTCATCGTTCATTCATTTAACATATATTGAATACAGTAGCAGGCGCTGGAGGAAGAGAAGTGATCAAGACAGACACTATTCCTACGGTACGGGAGAAGGGAACGGGCTGTAGAAGCCCTGGGCAGAGAACAGGGACGGCTTCTGAAACTAAGTCATGAACGCTGGTCAGGGGTGGTGGAGAGTGTTCCAAAGAGAGACAGCAGTACGCGCTAAGGTCTGGAAGCCGGAGAGAGGCTGGTGTATCCTGGTCGCTGAAGATACCTCACTCGGAATCTGTTTAGTGCCCAGGGAAGAGATGATGGTAGCTGGAGCTAGGCTCCTAAGAGTGGGGATGGAGAGAAATCAAGAAATTCAAAATACCATATATTTAGAAAGAATCCACAGGATTAGAGGAGAATGGGGTGTAGGAGAGAAGTACATTAAAGGCTTTGGTGCCTAGGTCGGGTTCATCAGAGGAGGAGCAGATTTGTAGGGAGACAACAGCAAATTCTATAGTGGTGGTTTGGAGATTCCTGGTAGAGTTGGATATTCTAGTTTGAAGGTCAGGAAAGCACTTCTGTAAAGGTATAGATTTGAGTGTCATCAGCAAAATAAATAAAGCTGCAAGAAGGGTTGAGACTATAGAACGAGAAAAACAAAGGGCCAAATTAGCACTTTTCATAGTGATTATTTATTTTTATGTCTTAACTTTCTCTGTGTCCTCATTACCTAGTCAAGGGACTGGCATTAGAAGCCTTATCTTTCTCTGTGTCCTCATTACCTGGTCAAGGGACTGGCATTAGAAGCCAATCAGTGTTTACCAATTAAACAAAAGCCCAACAGCAGACAGAGATGTTGGAATCCCAGAGTTGTGAAGAGATGGGGGCTAATGGAGAGTTCCATTGCTCTAATGTCAGAGTCAGAGGTTCTAGTCCTGGCTCTGCAACCAGGCTGCTGTGTGACCTCTGACAAGTTTTCCACCTGTAAAGTGGGTACAGCCGAAAAAGCTCCCATGTATAGAGCTCCAAACACTGCTAAGGAACTGCACACAGATTTTTCTTATTTAATCCACTCGGCAACCTTATTTTTAAAGGAAGTTACGTTAGTATGGACTCAAACCCGGGTCTGACTAACCCCAGAGCTTTGTTCTCTACTATAGCTGCCCTTATCTATCTCACTGGACAGGGATGTTGTCAGGACCCTCTTGAAATCACATGCTCATTCTTTCAAAACATTGTGCTGAGGCCAGCAGACTTGCATAATTGGTCTAGCACCAGTTCTGTCCTGGGGAGAGGGACATGGGGCTGAGTGTGATGGAGGTTACTTGTCATTCTCTAGCTCTCTTCCTGGGGGCCACTGAGCTGGGCAACCATGTTCTGTTCCTAAAATCAAATGACAATAAGCAGAACAAAATTCATGACTGGTGTTTCCAGATTTTTATCCAGATGTTCTTAAACCCCTGGGGCCTGCTGCAAAATGAATGAGTATCAAGATATAAGTTGGTTCACCTCTGTGTGTCTCTGGGCAGCCATTTGGATGACTCCTATTACATTGGGCATTTGGGTCTCAGTTATTTCTATTCGGTTAATGTGATTTCTCAAAAATATTTTCTGTCTTTTGGTGCTGTGATGGTAGATGTCCATACAGGGAGTGTAATCATTTCCTGCTAGTAAGTTTGCTTCAGTTAGTATGAGGGAGGAGTTCACCTTATCTGCATTTCATAGTACTTCACAAAGGGCTCCTTAACACTACTCCACCCCCTGCACTCCCTGCTCCTCCCGCTATACATGTAATTTATTTGAGATCTGCCAACATGGGTTGTTGGAACCAGAAGGGAAATTAATAATCTAGTGCAGTGGTTCCCATCTCAGGAAAACTTGTTAAAAATACAGGACTTCAGCTCCTCCTTTCCTTCAGATCTCTTGAATCAGAATCTCTGAGTAAGGCCCAGGAATCTATATTTTTTCCCAAGCTTCCCAGAATATTCAGCCAGGTTTGGAAACTACTGGTCTACCCCAACCCCCTTATTTCACAGGTAGAGAATCTGCAGCTCTAGGAGGGGAAGGAACTTGCCTCAATCACATATGACATTAGTGCCTCTTTCTCCAATGAAAAGCATTGGGCTTGGAGTTCAAGCCCAATGGACCTGGGTTCAAGTCCACGTTTTACCAGTCATTACCTTGGGCAAGTCATTTCACCTCTCTGAGCCTCTGCTTCCTTACTGTGAGAATAATGCCATTGTTGTATTAGGAATCAAAAGAGAGAGTGGTAATGGAAATGCTTTGTGGAGTTTTCTGTTTTGTGCTCATGGAAGTTGTTAGGAACTGCCAGCCGGTGTTTCCTCCCCTGTACCACGCTGCTGTTTCAGTGGTTGCTGGGCCCCAGGCCATCTGTCACCAAGCCCTCCCCTCTCCTTCTGTTGCAGGTTGGGATGGCCACTGGCTGGGGGAGCCTCTTGCAGGATGAGCAGCAGCTGGAAGAGCTGGCACGGCAGGCGGTGGACCGGGCCCTGGCTGAGGGAGTGTTGCTGAGGACTGCACGGGAGCCCAGCTCCTCGAATGTAAGCCCCGGGCCCCTCCCTACAGCACTGACCTCACTGCTCTGGATCCTACTGCCCATTATCTGGCCTTTGCCAGGCTGGAGGCAGCTCCTTGGGGTCAGAGACCACATCTCTTTTGCTTTATTTTATTTTTTTTCAATAATTAAAATTGATCTCTAGAAGTATGTAAAGTAAAAAGCAGCATGCTAGAGTAATCAAATTCAAGTCTGGGGTTTGAAGTGTGACTTAGGCAAGTTACTTACCCTCTCTGGGTAAGTAAGCTGGAGTTACTTCAAATATAAAAAAGGGATAATAATGGGACCTACCTCATCGACTTAGTAAGAGAATTAGAAGAAAATTAGCGTGAAGCACTTTGCCCAGTGAGCTATTATTTTTTAAGATCCACTAATCATGCTACCTTCTCTGTAATTGGTTCGTGGTATATCCTTCCAGGTCTTTCCCTCTGCATTTATATACATATATGTGTGTTTTTGTTTGTTTTTCATTTAATAGTCTGTCTTAGAACTCTTTCCAACTCCTCCGTTAGGGTCAGCCTCATTCTGATGCATAGTATTCCAGGTGTGGATGGATCACAGTTTAACTTTCCTCTACAGATGGCTATTTAGGTGATTTCTAATGTTTTATGGCTACAAATAGCACTACAGGGAACATCCATGTACATGCCTATTTGGGGGCCTGTATGAGTGTTTCTCTAGGATTGATACATAAAAGTAGAACTACTGAGTCCAAACCACGTCTTTTAAAAGTCTCATCCTTTAAAAAAAAAAAAAACTTTTATCTTGTGACTAGGTAAGACATTTTCATGGTTGAAAATTCAAAGGGTATAAGAGTATACAGTTTAACTCTCCCTTCCACATTCCCTAGCCACCCAGTTCTCCTGTCCTGAAGGTAACTTGTGTTTTATAAGTAAAACATTTATTCTTTCAGATAGTTTATTCATAACATGAAAATATGTATATTCCTTTTTCCCACTTTTTACACAAAGAAGCATACTAGATAAGCTCTTCTGTGCCTTGCATTTTTTTACTTAACAGTATACCTTGTGACTGTCCATGTTAGTAACTAAAGAGCTGCCGCCATCTTTTTTTACCAAACCACATTCTGTTTTGTCTCCATGTGCCCAGAACCTAGTTAAGGGCCTGGTGGAGAGTCTAGACTCAATAAGTGTTTGCTGAGTGTGAATGAAAATGGCTGTCACCTAAGGTAGGCTGTTACTGTGGAAGGTCTGCCTCTGGCTTTGAGAATATAATTGCTTGGTTTGTGAACCTTAGATTTTTTGAACTGCTTGTCTGAACACAGGATGAAGCATTTTCTCGTTCAAGATTTTATTTCTTCTGTTAATCAACAGCTATTGTGTAAAGGTCCAACACTTGGTTTTTCTGGAAACTAATGGAGCCTAGAAAAGGCACAGTCACCAATGAGATTCACAATCCAAAGAAAAAAGACAGGAAGTGTGTGTTTTTTTGTGTGTGTGTGATTTCATTCCAAATCTTTACCAGGTGCCTCTTCTATGCCAGGCCATTCTAGGTACTGAGGACACAGAGGTGAGGCAGCCAGAGGCCCTCGCCTCTGGAGCTCACAGTCTAGTTGGAGAATATACCACAAGACAATTAAATAGTGTCAGTTCTGTGAGGAAACATAGGCAGCCTGCTACACAACATTAGCTATTATGTATTGAGTATGTGCTATGTGCCAGGCATTATTCTAAATACTTTGGGATCACTGACTCCTTTAATCCTCACCACTTCAGAGATGAGGAAACCAAGGCAAGAGAGGTTAAGTAACTTGCCCGAGGTCATTTAAATGGTGATGTAATTGGCAGAGCCAGAGTTCAAACCCAAGGAGTTTGCCTCCTGAGTCCATGCTCTGAAATTTCATGCTTTACCGCCTCCCCAGGATCCTGTATAGGACACCTGAAAGAACGAGCAATTCATTAGTGGTATTTGAACTAGATCTTAGAAGACAAACGGGAGAAAGGAACAGCATAGCAGAGACCCCAAAGTAGGAAAAGGAAAAATAGTGTTCAAGAGAATGCAGCTGAATGCGGGGCATATAAGTGGATAAGGTATAATGGGGAAGAAGGCAGGCCACAATCAGACAGTCAAGAGGCTTTGGATACCGGGCAAAAGAAGAATGTGAACTTTATCCTGTAGATCAGAGCTACAAACCAGCCATGTGCAGACTGATTAGTTGGCTCCTGCAATGTTTAGGGAGTTAATTTAGTTTTTTAAATATATGAACAGCGTTCAAAATTCAAAAGGGTATTCAGTTTAGAATAAGTCGCCTTCCTCCAGTCACTGTTTCCCTCCCCAGAGGCAAGCGTTGTTAACAGTTTTTTCACCAGAGTGTCTTTAAAAAATCAGAGCCAACTTTTTTTTTTAAATCATGAAATTAAAAATACAAACCTAGAGTGTCCCTCGACTGACGATTGGATCAAGAAAATGTGGTATATATACACAATGGAATACTACTCAGCCATAAAAAAAGACAAAATCATCCCATTTGCAACAACATGGATGGGCCTGGAGGGTATTATGTTAAGTGAAGTAAGCCAGAAAGAGAAAGACAAACACTGTATGATCTCACTCATATGTGGAATATAAACCAACACATGGACAGAGAAAACTGTATTGTGGTTACCAGGGGCAATGGGGGTGGGGGGTGGGCACAAGGGGTGAAGAGAGACATATATATGGTGATGGACAAACAAAAATATACAACCCAAAATTTCACAATGTTAAAAACTATTAAAACATCAATAAAAAAAAAAGAAAATACAAACCTAGATACCCAGCTTGTCTTGAAAAATCAGATCAGTGGCAACCCTAGCCCACTTTCCTGTATGGCAGCAATTGGCTGGAGGGGCATTCTGGCTGCCCTCTTTAGATAAGATGGAGGTTCTTCTTGTTTTTTCCCATCACTGTCTGTTGTTTTCCTGACTATGAAGCGGAGTGTTTATTGTCATGCATATGCTATGGTTTTTCTTATAGTAAAATAATATTTCTCTGTGTCTGTGTCTATCAAAAATGAAAAGACTATGTGTTTCAGCCTTCAGCCTATGGACAGCAGAGAACAGCTGTATACCATTGATCACAGATTCAAGTGGGTATGACGAGTCGTGGGGACAGAGACAGAGTGAAGTCTTAGCAGAGAACTCTTTGGGAGTTTTTCAGGCCAAATGGGACTTGTTGGAAGAGCAGAGTTCTGAGTTTTAAAGCCAAGGAAATGCCCCTGTAGTCATCACACATGCACTCAGGATATTAGGTCACCCCTTACATAATCTGCAGTAAGTCCACTCTTAACTCATAAAGACTTCAAGCTGAAAAAACATTACTGTTAAAAATACCCTTTCTCAGTTTTGTCTTAAAATAGATGCTGAGGAGGGCAATTTGGGAGTTATCTACAAAAATTCTAAATAGATTTACCCTAATTACCTGATATTTCCACTTTTAAAAATTTACAATTCATGGGGCCGGCACTGTGGTGTAGTGGTTAAGTTCAGCGCATTCTGCTTCGGTGGCCCAGGTTCACGGGTTTGGACTCCGGGCACAGACCTACACCACTCATCAGCCATGCTGTGGTGGCAACCCACAGCATGTGGAGGAGGAGGATTGCCACGTTGCTAGCTCAGGGCTGATCGTCCTCAAGCACAAAAAGAGGAGGATTGGCAACAGACGTTAGCTCAGGGCTAATCTTCCTCAGCAAAAAAAATAAAAATAAAAATTACAATTTATGGACCTTCTCACACACAAAATACCTAGAATGTATATTCTAGGATATTCATTGCAGCAGTGATTATAATGGGGGAAAAAAGGGAAACCACCTAAATGTTCATAATAGAAGGCTAGATTCAATAAATTATGGTATATCCAAAGAATGGAATACTATATAGCCATTAAAATGGCTGTATAGCCATTTGTATAATAGAGAGTGCTCTATTTGAACATATATGGAAAGTCTCTGAAATATTTATAAATGTTTATACATATACATAATGTATATACCTACTTATAAATGTCTCTGAAATATTTATACATAAAGGTATATATTGTACGCTTCTATGTGTGTAAAAAAAAGAGAAAATGTATGTATACATATACATTAGTCTAGAAGGATATATGAGACATTAGTATACCGTTTGCCTCTGGGGAGGAGAACTGCGTCATTGGGGCCATTGAGATATACTTTTCACTATGTATCCTTCTGTCTCTTGAATTTTGTATCATGTGTTTGTATTATCTATTCAAAATAATAATATTTCTAAAATAAATATATAAATGCCAAGTTCTAACCCCATAAACTTGTACTACTATAATGACAAACTGATATTAACTCAGAGGGTAAACGCAGGAATGTTTCATAATATAAATCACAAGATCATCTTATAATCTTTTACCCAAGTTCTATTTCATCTGTTGTTGGGAATCTCAGAATGCATTATCCCCTTCTAAAAAAAGTGTTCTAGATGGTATTTGGGTTTCCTGGCTCTGCCAAAGTCCACAGAACTCAGAATGCAGCTGAACTCCAGGCCTGGCAACCCGAATCACCATCTCCAACACTGAGGGGAACCACTCCTGGCCTCTGCTCTGGGTGCCAGAATTCACTTCTGCTGCAGCCCTACCAGCAGGATTCTCCCTCTCTCCCAACCAGAAGGCAAGGGGACGGGGGTATGAGACTCTGCCATGGGGAGGGTACTGGGCTTGGATATCAACTGGCTAGGAGCAGTGTGTGTGTGTGTGTGTGTGTGTGTTTGTTTTACTAACCATCCTGGTTCAAATCCCAGTGCCACTTAACAGCTTTATATAGTTTTGGACATGTTGCTTAACCTCTCTGAGACTCAATTCCCTTGTCTGTTTATTAAATATAGATAATAATAGTATCTTCCTCAGAGGGTTAAATGATGAATCCATGTGAACTATTTAAAACAATGCCTTGCACACAGTAAGTGCTCAATAATTTTTTGTGTTTTATTGTTTGTTTTTTTGTCTTTGTTTTTGGCCGTTTTACTTCTGATTTTTTTTTTTTTTATGTAGAGGATAAAATATTACAGAGTCTAGAGGTTCTCTTTGTATCCCTTCCTCATCCTGTTGTCTTCTCTCCCTTCCCAGAGGTAACCACTATTCTGCAGTTTGTGTGTCCTCAATAAATGTAGGCCACACTTTCCATGGGGTTACATTTGCAGGAAGACAACCCATTCACAGGTGTCCTACCCCTGCCCACTCTCTCTCCTTGATCAGGTGGTGAGCTATGCCCCCTTCACGCTCTTCCCCTCACTGGTCCCCAGTGCCCTGCTGGAGCAGGCCTATGCTGTGCAGATGGACTTCAACCTGCTGGTGGATGCTGTCAGCCAGGATGCTGCCTTTCTGGAGCAAACTCTCTCCAGGTACTGGGCAGTGGGGCAATGGGGAGCCAGGAGCTGCTAGAGCCAAGGGACTGAAAGAGTGGAGAACCATGAGGTGTTGCTCTGGCAGCTGACTTGGTGGGGTGGGGGACAGGTATCCCCCAGGAGAAATAAAAAGTAGTAGAATAGAAGTCAGGAGAGCTGGCTTCTAATCCTGGTTCTACCACTTATTTATATGGCCTAAAGCAAGCTCCTTTCTTTCTCTGGGCCTCAATTTCTTCATCTGTAAAATGGGGAGGTTGGCCTGAATCTAAGGTCCCTTCTAACACTGACATTCTGTGGTTCTCTGATCCATGACCCCCTGCCTTGAAGACTGAAATTTCTTTTGGAATTAGGGAAAGTCTGCCTAGTTTTAGAGAAGACAGAGGGCAGGGGAGGTTACTGGGTTTAAAGTCAGATTTTCTACTTCTTCTGCTAGGCAGTGACCCTTTCTTGTCAGCTCAGGCCTCTCATCTCTGGGTGGGATGGGGTGTAGCTGGGCCCCAGGGCACGAGGGGACGAGGATACAAAACCCTTGAAATGGCTCACTCCATCCACCCCTCTCTCTGTCTCTTCTCCCTTGATCTTTTTTTCCCTTCAGGCTCTGGGACAAGGGGAATTTCTTTACTTTAGAATTAGGTGTATATAAATATGTATATTTGTGTGTATATATATAGAGAGAGAGAGACTAGACATATACAAAATTGCATGTCTGATTAATTTTTCAAAAGAAAACCATTATTTTGTTAGAAACAAAATCTTTTAAAAATGTGCGCATGGTGTGAGGGTGAATATGAGAAGGGATCATAATGGTAAGTTTGGAAACCATTGACTTAGAGCTAAAAACCCAATAAGTCATGAATATAAAAACCCTACCACTGCCTTTCCCCAGATCTTTCTCAGGATGGGCCAAGCTTTTGTACCTATGATTTTGGATTGTGGGAAATGTGAGCCGCCTAATTTATGACCTTTACCCTAAAAATGCAAATATGTGGGAGACCTTCCCTGCAGCCCATCTCTGCAACTCCTGCCTTCCTTGTTCCCCTCTCTGAAATACACACAAACACTAGCTTATAAGAGAGAAGAGTCCCAGGATCACATGTGCTAGAATAGCAGCCTAGGGTCTGGGGTTGAGTGGGAGCACCTCTTCAGAAAAGGGAAAATGTGTCTCAACTTTCCTGGAGGCTGAAGCCCAGCTGGGGTCTCTCCTCCTCACGAAGGGCTGGGAAAGGCCCTGTGAGAGAGCTGGCTGGGGAGCAGAGGAACTTCACAGCGGGCCTGAGCTCCATGGCCTCAGTGGGGTCCCTGTAACAAGGTGAGCCTGCAAGTCAGGCTTGAGCAGGCTTGCAGAGACCCTGAATCTCGAGTGGCAACAAGTGTGGCCTTACTTACCTGTGGGTGCCTCTTCCTGAGGCTCCAGACAACCATACTGGATGGCCCCTACTTCATGTCACATGTCACAGCAGCACACTGGGTCATGATGATGAGTTAGCACAGTCACGGTTCTCACCATCATGCGGTTTATAGTCAAATAGGAGAGATGACACTAATCATCACTCAAATAAAATGGAAAATTGCAACTGTAAACAGTGCTATAAAGGAGAGGTCCACATTGCTATGACACCACATAGCAGGGGGATCTGATCCAGATAGGGATGGCTTCCCTGAGGAAATCACATCATATGGGGACTGGTTGAAAAATAAATAGAATATTTAGTTTGAGTCAGAAAAATCTTTTGGGGCACAGGGGTAACTGCTGTCTTCTAATCCCTGAGGGCTGCCTTGGAAGAGGCAGAGAAGAGTTGGCCTGGAAGGTCCCAGAGCGTAGGGGAAGCTACGGAGGGTTAATATTAGGTCAACCAGAAAGCTTACCAACCATCAGCGCTATTCAAGTATAGAATGGTTGTACCACATGCCATTTTTGAGTTCTTGGGACCAGACACTCTGTTCAGTTCTATACATGCAATATCTCGTTTACTCTTCACTGCAACTCTGTGATGTAATTATTTTCTTCTTCATTTTACAGATGAGCAAAGTGAGACACAGAGATGAAATGATTCTCTGAGGTTGCCTAGTAGTGAGTAGTAGAACTGGGGTTTGAACCCAGGTCATCTGGCTCTAGAGCTGAGTTCTAAACCACTATTCTCTAACAAGTTCGTGTGGGTGTTCAAGTTTTGGCCAGTAGACCCAGAGAGAATTCAGGAGTCAACGGAAAGGGGTGAGACTCCTTGACCTTTAAGGTTCCATGTAGCCTGGAAATGTTCTGTTTCCTTCTCCAGCACCATCAAAAGGGATGACTATACCGCTCGTCTCTTTGACATCCACAAGCAAGTCCTAAAAGAGGGCGTTGCCCAGGTAACCATTTCCTACTCTACCCCAGTCTGGAACCTGCCCCTCCTATCTCTTTTTTTGTTTTTTCTTTTTTTTACCAGAAGAATTTGGCCCAGGCCCTGAGCTCATGGGAATCTGCCTCTCATTGGTCACCACTGGGTTTGTACATCAATGGCCAATCCTGGGATGACCAAAAGAATGATTCCCTGGGTTTGAGATTGTTAGCTGGTCCCTCTAATTTCTATATAGAGTTCACGGTACCTGGATGCACCAAGTAGGCCCTCAGAGTCAGCCCCTGGGCAAAAGTCTTCAGCTTTCAGTTTTCCCCACAGACTGTGTTCCTGGGCCTGAATCGCTCGGACTACATGTTCCAGCACAACACAGATGGCTCCCCAGCCCTGAAACAGATTGAAATCAACACCATCTCTGCCAGCTTTGGGGGCCTGGCCTCCCGGACTCCTGCTGTGCACCGGTGAGTCCCTTGAGCAGCCCTGGGCATACCGGTGGGGTGACAGCCTGATGAACCTACAATCACAGGCCAGGGCAGGGATCTCCAACTCTAACTGTGCATTCCTGGGCCCTGGGTCATGTGCTTCCCCACTGTAGCACAGCTTCCACTTGTAATTAGGTCTTGGTATGTCAGGGAGAGAAGGAATCTCACGGTTCATCTAGTCCTGCCCCCTCATTGTACAAGTTAGTATTCCAGGCAGAGGGAACAGTATCTGCGAGGGTCTTGAGGTGAGAAAAAGCTTACATGTTTGAAGGCCTGGAAGGAGGTCAGAATCCAAGGCAGAGAAGGATGCAGAGGCTTCCTATCTGAGGGCTGGACCCTAGTACCATCCACTTCTTGCCAGCAGTGATGCTCCAGGTTGCTGTGATTCCAGATGGTCTGCAGCCGGATTCCAGACAGCACCTGGGGCTCAGGGAAAGGGGTTCCAGCTCATTGGGAAGCTGGCGTGGAGTGGAAACAAAGGGTCTCAGGGCTCCTCGGGGGATGTACACCAGGGGCCAGAGTTAGGGCACCCCAGCATATTCCAGCCTGTGGTGGATCCTACAGGAACGTGGTGGTAAGATGCTTTTTAGTGCTCAGCTAATTCTCAAAGTGATGTTCCTATAAGTGTCTGTGAGTCACAGGCAGAGGAGTCATCCATTTACTGAACAGACATCTCGCTTCCAACAGACATGTTCTCAATGTCCTGAGCAAGACCAAAGAAGCTGCCAAGATCCTCTCCAATAATCCCAGCAAGGGACTGGCCCTGGGGATTGCCAAAGCCTGGGAGCTCTACGGCTCAGCCAAGTAAGAGGGAGAAAATGTGGCAGCAGAAGCTTGCTTTAGATTCAGCATTCGTGGGTGCAGCAACTTCTTTGCCTGACATCATTAGGGAATGAGCGAATTTTTCTAGGAAAAGAAACTTACACTTTTAAGTGCCAAAATTATTTTGGAGTTTTGGACTTCCTTCTTACATAAGAGATGCTGACTATAATTTGCTCTTTTCTTGTTGGCTAGAGGTCATCATTATGAGTGTCAGTGACTGCATGATGTAATGCAGAAGTGCTACCTAGACTTAGAGAGGCGTGTGAGGCTGTTAGCCTGCACTAATGGCCCCATCTGGTAGGCTTTAAGCTCTCATTCTTTTTCTTCATAGTTTTTCTGTCAGCTCTTACTTCTTACTGCTGTCAGTGTACTTGAATTACAATCCTCCACTCCATCCCTATACCTCCTTTCTGGTTTGCCGTGGCTTGGGAAAGCAGATGATCTGGGTTATGATAGTGTCTAATGAGTGTGAGGGCCTCTTTGATGAGTAAACGCATAAGCTTTGATTTATGGATTTTATAGTGTCTGTTTTAACTGCTTAGAGGCATTTTTTTGCTTCCTTCCTATTTCTCAACTGTGTTCCAGATGTGTGAAGATGCTAGGTAAGTGACTTCTGGATAAGTGAGGGGCCACTGTGCTAAGTTATTGCAATGTTAATATAGCATTAATAGTTAACCCTTAATGAAGATCTTACTAGTGCCACACTTTGTGCTAAGCACTTTTCTTACAAGATCTCATTGAATCCTTCTATCAAACACTCCGAGGTAGATACTATTCATCTCTCCCATTTTACAGATGAGGAAACTGAGGTTCAGAGAAATGAAGTGAATTGTTCAAGGTCAAGTGGCGAGTTGGTGGTAGAGCCCAGAGTCCACCTTCCTCCAGAAACTGCATTCTTAATCACTTTATTGCCTCCAAGGGAGCCTCCCTGGGCTTGCTAAGCCTCACCAAGACTCAAGAAACCTCAGACTCTGAGCATTTAGAAGTCATCGAATGAATATTTTGTCAACTAGAACTCGTGGATAGGTCGTATTCTAAGAGAGTGAAGCCAGGAGATGGGTCAGCTGGGGAACTGCTGATGGACAAACGCTGCAGAGGGTTTCTTCAGCCAGGCTGTGAATAACATGGAGAGAAAAGACTCACGTGCCCAGAATTAGGTGCTAGTGGGTAAGAGCTGTGGGGCGGCTGAGCCAGGACTGGCTTCCTTAATTTTAAGAGTCAAATAGGCATTTCTACTGACCCAGCACATGACCTTCATTAAGTCTTGTCTTTTCTCTGAGTGTCAGTTTCCTCGTTTGTAAAATGAGAGTAATAATACCTAAAAGGGTGGTAATGAGAATTAAATGAAATCATGGATTTGAAAAATGCTTTAAAAAACTTGAGGATCATTATCTGGTACTTCCAATAATGATAATAATAATGGCTACCATTTAAGGAGTACTAGTTTTATTTTACAGAAGAGCAAACTGAGTGCTCAGAGAAGTTGAATAACTTGCCCAAAGTCACACAGCTAGTAAGTTTAGAATTGATGTCTATCTGCCTCTAAAGCCTGTGTTCTCTACTACACTCTTCTGCTTCCAAGCGGAATGGTCCCATAGAAAAGCTGAGGTCCCATAGATTGAATGGTCCCATAGATTGAAAAACTAAGGCTTAAGCATTTGTAGAGCAGATGAATTTTCATCAATTAGCTCATACTTTTTAAGCATTTTTTAAAGGAAGCCTGGAAAATGAATTATGATTTCAATTAAGACATTTATTCAAACTCTTTCAAAATATAGTGTGTGTGGTTAGAATGAGTAGAGATAAGAAAAGGGGACTCTTGGTGTAAAAGATTGGGATCTATGATCTATTTAACACCTTTATTTTATAGATAGGAAAATCAAGTCCCAAGGAAAGAAACTGGCTTGCCCAAGGACATACCACAAGTTACTGCCAGAGCTGGGACTGGGACTCAGGAGTCTTCACTCCCAGCCAGCATGCTGCTGCCACTTCACCTTTCTTAGCTGACAACTCCCAGCAGGCTGCTCAGAACTAAAGACAGGAGGAGGTAGAATATGTTTTCTGAGTCTAGCTCCGATTTTTTGGCAGGGGGCAGGCTGACTTAATTAACCAGGGCATGCAGTTCCACTTTAACCTACAGCCTACAGCTGCCCTCCTCCACATTTTCTTGGAGGTAGGCCAGCCTGGGCCAGGTGCCACCTTCCCACCCATGAACAGAGCAGATCGGGCCGCAAAGTGAAGAGCAAAGCCATTGACTCTCGGGACTCTCTCAGGGCAAGATGGCTTGTGAGAGTACCATTTCTAACCTGTCTGTTGGATACCCAACTCAAGCCAAGACTCAGCTTAATGTCACGTCTGACCTCAAAAGGTTTCAGGCAGGCCAGGAGAGAGGGCATACTAGGATATGTATTTCGGCTAAGTGGAAAGGAATCAGGCACAGTGTAGTCCAAGAGATTCAGCTGAGGTAGAGAGAAGCAGAGACAAACAGACATGAAGTATAGGAGGTCAGGAATCCACACTTAGAATCCTAAGCCAAAGTCTGGTCATCCAGGAGTCTCAGCAAGAAGCCACCGGCACAGAGCAGTACAGCTACAGCAAAAATACTGCTGAGTGTTGGCCCTAAGAGAGTGTGGTGGCTTGGTTGGTAGCCAGACAGTTCTCTGACATTAGCTTTGCCCTGAGTCCTTGAGCTCCTGCTTCTTTAAGAAACGTGGATAAGCAGAGAGGAAGAGGCCGGGTAAGCCCCAGAGATCCCATTAATACTGTGGGACCAAACGTGACCCTGGGTACGTCACAGAAATGTTGGGAGGCCTCAGGAGATAATGCCTTATGTATAGTTGGCTTTATAGGGTTTCTGTAGGAATTCTAATGAGCTATTCTAATGTTTTATGCAAGAACTACACAGTCTTTTATTATGTGCTTTACAATCTAGTAATAGGGTCATTAGCCCCCAACTCCTAGCATTGTTCTTTTTTTTTTTTTTTTTTGTGAGGAAGATCAGCCCTGAGCTAACATCCATGCTAATCCTCCTCTTTTTGCTGAGCAAGACCGGCTCTGAGCTAACATCTATTGCCAATCCTCCTCCTTTTTTTTTTTTACCCCAAAGCCCCAGTAGATAGTTGTATGTCACAGTTGCACATCCTTCTAGTTGCTGTATGTGGGACGCGGCCTCAGCATGGCTGGAGAAGCGGTGTGTTGGTACGTGCCCGGGATCCGAACCCGGGCTGCCAGTAGCAGAGTGCGCGCACTTAACCACTAAGCCACCGGGTCGGCCCGCTAGCATTGTTCTTTTACAAAATATTTTCAGTATTCTTACCTGTTTATTCTTCCGGAAAGATTTTAGAATCATTATGTTAAGTTCTAAGAAAAAGTCCTCTTAGGTTTTTGAGATGGTTTTAAATCTAAATTTTAATTGGCACAGAAAATTACAATATTTTATCTACCTACTAGAGAAGGGGCAGAGACATCTCTATTTTTTTCAAGTTTCCTATTTTCAGGAAATAATATGTTATAGCCTCAGGTGTCTATGCCTGAAGCAGTCCTGAGTTGAGAGAACATCTGCTCTTTCAGGGAAGCTGTGTTCTCGTTCTTACTCCTGAAGAGGGTGAGATAGAGGGAGGACAAGCTTTGTAGCCACTTCGGGCCACTTGTGCTCTTTCCCCAGTGCTCTGGTTCTACTCATTGCTCAAGAGAAGGAAAGGAACATATTTGACCAGCGTGCCATAGAGAATGAGCTACTGGCCAAGTAAGTAAAGGAGGAGAGACTTCCACATATGGCCCCAGGATTGGGGAAAGCCACTCAGAACAGAGTATCCACTCACTCTGACCCTTGCCTGTCTTTCCCAGGAATATCCATGTAATTCGGCGAAGGTTTGAAGATGTCTCTGAAAAGGGGTCTCTGGACCAAGACCGAAGGCTGCTTATGTAAGTCTTCAGGGAGCATTCCCCAAGGATCCAATAGAGGACTGGTTTAGGAAACTCATCCTGCCACCCACTTTCCCCAAACGATCCTTTCTTCTGGGAGATGTGAGGGCTTGCTTCCTTCTCTCTGAATTTTAGGGGTGAACTCTGAAATATCACATCATCCCAGGAAATTTTGGAGAAGGCTATCCAAGTTCTGCTTCTAAAGGGTTGTATCAGAGCTATTGACATTCTGGATAAGGGCTTTCTTAAAACGACTTTGGTTTTCATATGCTCCTGGCTCCCGAAAGTTTTCTTGCCCCTCTTGGTTGTTGGTCAAGTCAGGCTTGGGCAGTTAGAGAGGAATAGGAGTAGCTAGCTCATTCTATGATTGATCTGGGAGCTGCTCCCTGAGCTCAGGCAAGACCTCGAGGGGCCTGGATTTGTGTTCTAAGCCAGGCCCTGTGCTTCCCTCCAGGGGCCACCACCAGGTGACTTTAGTACCACGTATGTGGGTAGCATTGCTTGCAGCACACGTATTTAGACCTGGAACTTTGTGATTCTTAAAATTAAAAACCTCCATGAAATTTCACAATACCACTTACTATTTTCAAAATGTGCTTTTAATGTAACAAAACAAAGTTGTTAATTTACTTTCCAGATAGATCAGACAATATCAAATAAATCAAAGAAAAGGGGAAGTTCAAAAAGACAGTCTGTCTCAACTAGACTCATAATTTTGCATCTCCCCACCCTCACCTCTGCCATTTTTAAAAATCTCAGCCTGGTTTCAGCTACTTTAAGCAATGTGAATAAAAGTGTGTTTTTCTAAGCACAGCAATATGATTCTGTTGCTTGGTAATTTTGAGCCTACTTTATTTTTGTGTGTGTGAGGAAGATTAGCCCTGAGCTAACATCCGTTGCCAATCCTCCTCTTTTTGCTGAGGAAGATTGGCCCTGGGCTAACATCCATGCCCATCTTCCTCTACTTTATATGGGATGCTGCCACAGCATGGCATGACAAGCGGTGCGTTGGTCCTCTCCTGGTTTCTGAACCTGTGAACCCTAGGCTGCCAAAGCAGAGCGTGCGAACTTAACTGCTATGCCACTGGGCCAGCCCCGAGCCTACTTTTTTTTAATTTACCTAATTTGATTCTGGTTGCCTTCTTATTTACCTCTGGCCTTCCTAGAATGACTCTAGATCTGGAATATTCTAAAGTATTCTTTTCTACACACCTCCATGTTTTTAGTGGAAACTGTGGTAGTGTGGGTATCTACTTTCACTGTTTCCAGTGAACCTCTCTCCAGGCTACCCCTGTGGACTGACTTTCAAAGAAGCCAGACTCATTTTGATGCACTCTAAAAATAGATTGAACCACTGAACCCATCAGTTATAATTTAACATAGCAGCTTTTTCCATCCGTGTTCTAGGGACGGCCAGGAAGTTGCTGTGGTTTACTTCCGGGATGGCTACATGCCAAATCAGTACAGTCAACAGGTTGGTATTTTTTATTAGACTGTTCTTTGCCTCCTGGGACCCACCATCATTCCTCAGAGACCCAACTCAGGCGTCACAACAACCTGGGTTTTCCCCTGAGCCCTGGCTTCAGTTCTTCCTCAGGGAACTTGCTGCTGGAACCGCCTATGCTCCCGCAAGCTTTTTGCTACCTTTCAGTCTCTACAAACACACTGTCTTCTAGAATCTGAATCCTCAGGAATCCACGGTGCTTCAACCATTCACACTGTTTCTAGGGATATGCTGTTAAATGTTTAACAATCATCTTTCTTAAGGGGGAAAGCCCCAATTTGTAGCATTTGCTGATTTCTATGGTGTAACTACTCCCATCATGGCCAATTTCAAGCTATCCAACTTAATATCTCTGAACACAGGGTTAGGAAGAGATGGTTATAGTCGGCTCTTACAAACCAGTTTCACCCCACCACTGACCATTTCCTTCCTGCCCACTCTTACCTCTCTTTTATCTGCATCAGAAAGTTTTTATCACCCGTCCATTCATGTTTTTTTGTTATTTTTTTCTGAGGAAGATTCACCCTGCGCTAATATCTGTGCCAATCTTCCTCTATTTTGTATGTGGGATGCCACCACAGCATGGCTGATGAGTGGAGTAGGTCTGCGCCTGGGATCTGAACCCGAGAACCTGGGCCGCCGAAGCGGAGCACACGGAACTTTAACCACTTGGCCACGGGGCCAGTTCCATGTCCATTCATGTTAATAACACACCTTATCTTGTTATCCTTCCGTGTTACTTTCCACATCCATTATTTCATTTAATCCCTACAACCACCCTGTGAGGTGTGTAATTATCCCCATTATACAGCTGGAGAAACTAAGGTTTGGAGAGATGCAGGAGCTTGTCTAAGGTCCCACAGGGAGTTCCCAGGCTTTCTCTCAGTCCAGTGGCATTCCCAGTATATCATTCTTCTCCCCTTGCCCCTAATCCACAGCATGGAGAAGCTAAGAAGTCCTGCTTTCAGTTGGGAAAAGATAAAGGAGGAAATAAGTTAGAAAATACCGTGAGCAGTAGACTGGGGGTCATGAGCCTTTGGCTCTGCCTGTGTGTGACCATGGGCAGGTCCCTGGCCCTTTCTGGGCTCAGTTTCTGTAAGCTGAGGGAACTACACTAGAAAATTGAGGGAGTTCCTTCCAGATCTATGATTTTTTGAATAAAGGATTCTCCCTAAGGCCCAGCTGTATAGAGGGCAGCTCCACAGAGGTGGCAGCTCTATAGAAGGTCCTTTTCTCTAGAATGTGGTTAGCAGTGGTGGGAACTTGCTGAATAGAGAAGAGAGAAACTGTCCACTGGGAAAATGGCTCCAAGTTCTAGGACAAGGGGTTTAGGGGAAGGGGCCAAAGAAAACTTGAAAAAGAGAGAAGAGGTTGAGCTAACAAGGAAGGAAATTATTGCATATGGAGGAGGACATTTTTAGGGAACTGAGAAACTCAGACCGGACTTAGAACATAGAGATAAATCTGCAAGGCTTGATGTCTTGCTAGGTGACCCTGGGCAAGCCCCTGCTCATCTCTGAGTTGTGCTTCTCTGCGCCTAACATAATGGAGTACTTCTCTGGGTTTATCTCTGATATTCTGGGCAGCTATAACTCTCTCTGGACACCAGCCTAGTAGTTAGGTGGCTGGGCTTGTTGGTGAAGACCAGGCAAAGATGCTGTAGGTGGACTCATGGTATCAATGGAAGGACAGCATGGACAGAGTTGGAGGTGGGAGGAGGAGGGGGCGTTGCTCTTCAGGCCATAGACTTGATCCTACTGTGTGCAGTTTGATGTGGTTTGGAGTCAAGGACAGACTGTCCCCCCAGTGCCTGAGAATGGGGACTAGAGCTGGGAGGCATGACCCTCTGCTCTTTCTCTGCCTCTCACACCCTAAATTCATGGCACACCAGATGTTCATCCTGTAATTACCCTCCTGCAGGCCTTTGCTCATATTATTCTGTTAACCTGAGTACCTCTTCCCTGTCGAGTCTCACCTATCAGACTCTACCTGTCCACTCAGATTTCACCTCATTAAGTAACAATAATATTTATTGAGCACCTACAAAGCTCTAGGCACTATGTGGGACACTGGGGATACAACCAGAAATAAGACAGACAAGGGTCCGGTCCTAATGGAGCTCACAGTTTGGTCAGGGAGATGGGCATCAGAAAGTAAACAGAAATAATGTTTTTTTCTAGTTGGGGGAAACTCTGAATGAAACAACAAGGTGAAAAGATAGAGAATTAGGGAGAAACCCACATTAAATAGGGTGGTTTGAGACGGTGACTTTGAGCTGAGACTTAAAAATTAGAAGGATCCAACCATTCATTGGAAAAGCCAAAAGGAAAAGAATTCTAGGCAGAGGCAAAAGCATCATTCCCTGAGGTGGGAATGATGTTTGTGTGTTTGAGGTCTGACAGGCTCGTGTGGCTGGAATATGGGAGTGGGTGGAGGGATGGCATGCAATGACGTTGAAAAGGAGACAGGAGGCAGATCCTACAGGGTCTTTCAGGCTGTGGTAAGGAGTTTGGATTTTACTTGGAGTGCAGTAGGAAGCTGAGCTCACAAACAAGTGTCCCACCCCTTCCAAACCTCCTCATCAGTTTTTCTACACCCTTACACCTTTCGTCATTTTCCCTTTTACTTATAGTCATGTATCATTGTGCTAGATGGTGAGCTCCCTGAGGGCAAGAAGTCTGCAGATTGAGAGGGGCCACACCTGCCTCACAAGGACGTTGCAACTACCCTGGGAGATAATGAATGTCAGAATAGAAAGCAGGATACCTGGCACCTGATGGATGCTCAGTAAAGGTCAGCTGAAGTGAAATAAAGTAGAATTCCTTTTGTTTTCTTCCCTCTGCAGAACTGGGAAGCACGTCTGCTGCTGGAGAGGTCATGTGCTGTCAAGTGTCCAGACATTGCCACCCAGCTGGCTGGGACTAAGAAGGTGCAGCAGGAGCTGAGCAGAGTGGGTGTGCTGGAGATGTTGCTCCCGGGCCAGCCTGAGGCTGTGGCCCGCCTCCGTGCCACCTTTGCTGGCCTCTACTCGCTGGACATGGTGGGTGGGCAGCCCGTTTCTCCCACCACAGGTCTCCTAGGTGGCAGGGACCCAGAGCCCAGTGTGTTGAGGAGGCTAGAGCTGGCACTAGGCTGGACTTGGGTCAGCGATGCTCTGTGAGAACCCCTAGAGCCCTGGGGAGAGGGGTGGAATTCATTGTAAACTCCCTCAGCAAAGGTGGAGATAAGGATGGTAACCAGGGGAAGGGGCTGAGGCAGACAGCAAGAACGGGAATATCTGTGCCTGCTTTCCAGGCCTCCTGCTGCAGAGCCCTGAACTGTTGCCAGAGAAAGCTTGTTCTCATTGTACTTGCTGCTGCAGGGGTTTAGTTGGGGTTCACCTCCAGATAGTAGCATCTAGCCTGAGGGGGCTTATGGCTCTTCCCCCTCCTGCTCTTCCTCTGATGCTGCTCTGCACAACCAGCAGGACCTCAGCTCCTGCTCTGGCCTAAAACTGCTGGTGACTACTTTCTTGCCTCTTGCCAGGGTGCAGAAGGGGACCAGGCCATCGCTGAGGCCCTTGCTGCCCCCAGCCGGTTTGTGCTAAAGCCCCAGAGAGAGGGTGGAGGTAGGTGGTTTCCCCCTTTGCAGGGCTGTTTAGTGAAAGGGGGCTAGCAGGCTGTCACCAGTGCTAACCAGCGCTTACTGTGGGCAGTCCCAGGCTCTGGGGGGAAACAAGAGGAATTGACACAGGCCCTTACCTTGGACAGTGTCCCAGGAGACCCTTTGATCACAGGGGAATCTGATTAACCAGCACTGGAGGATTTGGATAAATTTAGTCTGAGGTGCCTGAGGATGGATTATGAGGGAGCGGGATAGGGGCATATCAGGAGGTTGGATGTCTTCTTCCCTTGTTTGAACTCCTTGAGGGCAAGGCATGTCTGCCTCACAGACCCAGAGGAGATGATATTTGATCTTGGTCTTAAGGAATAGGTGAGATTTTCCCAGGTGGAAAAGGGAGAACAGCATTCCATACAGAAGGAGCAACCTCAAGCAGAGGCACTGGTCCATGAAACTGTGGTATGTTTGGAGATTAACGAGTAACTGGTGAGGCTGGAGTGCAGCGTGGAAGATGGGAGGAGGCAGGGATTTGGGCTGGAACAGATGGTTTGAGACTTGATTATAAAAGACATTGAATATATGTAGGAAATTGGATTTTATCCTAAGGGGATTGGGAAGTCATTAGAGAGTTAGGGACGGAAGGGACACACGATTGATCCAGGATCCATGTTTCAGCCATAGTAGAGCATGTCCTGGAATAAGGGGAGACTTTGGTAGCAGAGAGACCATAGAGGAGCCTGGTGTAGTTGTCCAGAAGAGCAATGTAGAGGCCTGGTAATGGAGAGAGAGGAGTTAAATATCACTCAGGCGTACCTTTTGCCTGATTGGGATTAGGATGGTCCAGGGGAGGCAAGTTTAGGCAGAAGTAATGAGTTCTGTTTGAACATGTTGAGTTTGTTTTGGGGGCCCGTGGTATATCCATGTGATGTCTAAAGTAGGGTGCTTGAGTTAAGATTTGGGAGTTAACAAGTTACAGGATATAGATAGAGTCTTGGAAGAGATCTCCCTAAAACAAGTATGTACGTGGAGGAGAGAGCAAGGGTGGAGGACCGATTCCTTGGGAATCCCAACATTTAAGAGGGGCAGGAGCCAGTCAGGAAGGCTGAGAAGGAACAGCCATAGACAGGTAGGAGGAGAACCAGGGCAGGGTGGTGTGGTGGAAGGTGTGTTCACTTGTGTGAGTGAGGGCTCTCCTGTTAAGGTGACAAGCCAGGCCTGCCCTGGCTTCACTGAGCTGGTGTCAGGAACTGAGGCTGCTGACTTGCCCACCTGGCCACAGAAGTGGGGGCACAGGGTGGAGAAGGTGGGCAGAGGGTCCAGGGTGACTGGCCAGTGGAATTGCAGGTAACAACCTCTATGGTGAGGAGATGGTGCAGGCTCTGCAGCAGCTGAAGGACAGCGAGGAGAGGGCCTCCTACATCCTCATGGAGAAGATTGAACCTGAGCCTTTTGGGAACTGCCTGCTACGGCCTGGCAGCCCTGCCCAAGTGGTCCAGTGCATCTCAGAGCTGGGCATCTTCGGAGTCTATGTCAGGTGAGCCAGTCAGGAGGCGATCCTCCTTGCCAGACAGCCAGCCAAGTGAGCCTGGAGGGAGCACTGGACAGGGAGCAGGAGTCCTGGGCTTCAGTCACAGCTCTGCCAACCCCTAGCTGTGTTACCTGTTTCCTTTTCTCATAAATGAGGGCAAGACCTGCCCACCTCACAGGGCTATGGAATGAATCCCAGATGAGAATTGCTTTGCAACTATAAAGGAAATTCCAAGTAGTAGTAAGATGGATGAGAAAATAATCCTGGACTAGGAGGAGACCCCAGGAAAGAAGAGAGTTTGGGTCCAGCTCCCAGGCCACTGGGGATTTGGGGAAAGGTGGGATGGGCCAGCTAGAGGGTACTCAGTGGCTTTGAAAATCTGAGTGGCCCCTGGGTCTGGGTTTGAGGACTAAAGAATCAGGAAGAGAGGAACACTTGTGAATTTGTAAAGAACAGTTCCTGGTCCCTCATACCATTTCCTGCAAAAGACTCACTCCTAGGTCAGAGCAAGGTAGGAATACCAGATCCTTCCATGCTCCCCACCAGAGCCTGCCCTCTCTATAATCTTCCCCTCTAACCACTTGCAGCATCTCTGCCTGCCTCCCCACCCCCCACCTCCCCCAACCTCCACCCCTACCAGCCATCTTGAGAAAGAGGTAGAGAAGGAAATTTACAGCTACAGAACATGAAATGTGAGCCTGGCATCATGCTAAGTGCTTTTCCTGCTTTATTTAATCCTTGTGACCATCTTGCAAAGTGAGAGGTATTATCCCTATTTTAAATTGAGGAAATTGATATTTAAAAAGGCTGAGTGACTTGCTCAAAGACACAGAGTAATTCCCAAGCTAGGATGCAAACCCAAATCTGATTCTAAAATCCTAGTACTTTCTGGGGTGTAGTCAGTCACCCACAGCTCACCTGGGACCAGGGAAGGTCCTGGGTTTGGGTGCTGAGTCCAGGTGATGGAGTTGTGTGTCTCCTGCCCCCATTTCTATAGGCAGGGGAAGACACTTGTGATGAACAAGCACGTGGGACATCTGCTTCGAACCAAAGCCATCGAGCACGCAGATGGTGGTGTGGCAGCAGGAGTGGCAGTCCTAGACAACCCATACCCTGTGTGAGGGCGCAGTCAGGCCCTCTGGGACTGCGCTCAAGAGGCCTTCTATCCCTCATACTTGTCATTCCTCTAACCCTCCTGAGGGGTTGCCCTCCCCCTACCTTGGGAGGGCTAGTCTCTTCTGGAGACCTCCAGGGTCTTCATGGAAGGTGAATGCTGGGTACCTTCCCCTAGCTCTCCCATCTGAGGACCAGAAAAGCTGTGTTTCCCTTAGGTGAGCTCTAGAGGCCCTTAAATCCTCAGGTGTGGGTACAGCTGAAAGGAAGTTGATCTGAGGTAAGGGTCCATAACCCTGCCTCCCTCCTGTCAGCTCCTCTTTAGCCTTTTCAACAGGTTCCAGTGTCTGACTTGGGATAGGACTGAGGGGTAGGAGGAGCAGGGTGGAGAGGCATAGCCTTTCCCCACCTCTGCCTTAAATAAAACTGTGTTGCTGATTCTGTGATTCCTTGCTCTGTGCATTTAGGGGAGGGAAGAGCTATAATCTGGGTCAGCCCACTTAAGGTGAAATGGAGCAGGGGAAGTGACTTGGCTGTAATCAGAGTCTCCCTAGCCCCAGACTCTATGGATAGGACCCGGAAGTTCTAATCCTTAGTCACTCACTAAGGCTCCCACAGGATCATAGGGAGGAGAGAGGGCAACCGTGATGGGACATCGCAGATGTGAACTGGCTTCAGTTGTTTTCCTGCTTAGCTCAAGAGCTTGTCAAAGGACTTGTGAGTGAAACCCTGCCTAGCTCTGCCCAAACCAAAAGTTCTGGAAGGAGGATATTGGGGTATTCCTGGGGAAAACCACTCCCCTTCCCAGCCCCCACACAAATCAGAGCAGCTAGCAAGTATACAGCCTGTAAGATACCTAAGAAAACTAGTCACCGCCTTCTTGAGGTCACAGACTTTATTCTTACAACCACAGAGCTTGAGCATGACCGGGGCAAGAAAAGAGAGTCTCATCTGGGCATGTCTCTCATGGGCAGGACTCTGTTCTGGGGTGGGAGGGAACAGAGGACAAGGAAGACAGGCTCCTCTGGCCCTAGGAACAAAACACATTTACTCGTGCAAAGAAGCAGAGGATATGAAAACCCTCTGGAAACTGAGCCTGCCTGCACAGCCCTTGGAGCAAATGGGCAGACAAGCACTACCATCTGACACAAAAGGGAATTTAGATCCAGAACAGAAGCAGCAAAGTGTTTAAAAAAATAATAATCAATTGTTCCAGGACTCACAAACAGGCATTTCTAAGAGCAAATGCATGCCCAAGATAAGTACTGGTGCTTCCTGAGAGAAGTGACAGAGGATTACAGAGCTGCCTCCCTGTGTCAGTCTAGGCCCTCACTTGCCCTCTGAACATTTAACTTGGGTTGGGAACATGACCTTCAGTTCCCTTTTCTGGGCTCCAAAGGCTCTTTGCAGTCTAGGGGCACAGCAACCTGAGGTTGACCTGGGTCCTGTCCCATCTGCCTGGCAATCACAGGAAGTTGCCTCCTCCCAGAGGCAAAGCTGGTCCTCCGTCCCAGACAGCTGGTCGAGGGAGGTGGTATGGGTCAGCACTGGACCTCAGCACTCCAGTGCTGAGGGGCAGGGAGGGTGGGCAAAACTTTGGAAAGCCAAGCAGGGAGAATCCTGGGTAAAGGGCAGGGTCTTGTTCACTGGATGGTCAGGCAGCGGTGGCTGAAGAGGTGGCTGATGACGGATGGATCAGCTACAGTAGAGGTATCCCCCAGGTCGTGGTCATTCTGAGCGATCTTCCGAAGCACCCGCCTCATGATTTTCCCTGGGAGACCACAGGCTTCTGGTTACCTGGTGACGGCACTGACCCACTCCAGCCCTGCCAGAAGCTTCCACCCATACACACTCCACAACCACTGGGCTTTGGCCAATCCCGTTCCCAATCCTTTGAGGACTCTGAACATACCTGAGCGGGTTTTAGGCAAGCCTGGTGCATTCTGGATGTAATCCGGTGTGGCAATGGGGCCAATCTTTTCTCTAACTATAACCAACAGATCATTAAGCATTTCTTCAGTACCCTTAGCTAGGCTCCCAAAAACCAAGGTAGAGATAGCTTTGTTCCCCGCCTACTTCCTCTTCAGGGCCCTGCCCACAGGGTCAGTCTCAGGCTCACTGCCAGTCTGTCTTTCTTTTTAGCACAGTGTCTCTTTACTATCTCTTTACTTACTATTATTTTATCTTAATCTACTTGAATGGAACTCAAGCTCTAGAAGTGGCCTTCGAGAGTTAAAACCCCACTTTACTAGCAGTGTGGCCTTGGGCAAGTGATTTAACTTCTCTGAGCCTCAATATCTTCATCTTTAGAATGAAGGTAAAAATAAGATCTATTCTCATGGGAGTGATTATAGGGATTGAATGGATTAATGCATTTAAAGCACTTAGCTCAGTGGTAGCACAGAGAAAGAATTCTACAACTGTTAGCCATTGTTATCCTAGTGGAGAGACTAGTGGAGACTGAATGGGAAGAGAGCAATCAGCCCCTCAGGCCCTCTTGAATCTGTTTGTGTTTGGGAAGCAGCTTACTCTGGCCCCTCCCCAACAACCTGCTGTGGTAACTGGACCATCAGGACAGACCCTGCAGTCCCTGCCCAGGGAGGCTCCTTACTCTGCTTCTTGAGATCCTCCATGAGCATGGGGCTGAAGGTATGGCCATCGCACAGGGTGACAAAGCAGTAGAGGCATTCGCCCTTCACAGGATGAGGGTGGCTGACCACAGCTGCCTCTGCGACAGCCTCATGTTCCACAAGTGCTGACTCCACTTCTGCCGTGCTCAGCAGGTGTCCTTGTCAAGGGAAGGGAAGTGCCATAAGAGAAATTCCAGCCTCTGCCTCAACCCCTGCTCCACCTGTGCCTACAGGGCAGTCCTGGTCTGGTCAAATGGGGAAGGCCCTTCATTCATTCCTCACAGAACATGTTTCAGTTGCCCCACCATACCAGTTTCCCTCCTCTAGGCACATTCCAGTGTTTATCACTCTTCCTCTAAAACCTGGGCCCAGAACTGAATGCCTCACTCTAAGCATGGTTTGGCCAAAGGACATCCTGGCTCTCTCAGAAGGCTTTGGCTGGGAGTTGCTGGGAGAGCAGGACTAATAAGAAGGGAAAATGGTCCCTGGCCCTCACCAGATACATTCAGCATGTCATCAATTCTGCCAGTGATCCAGTAATAGCCATCCTGGTCCCGCCGGCAGCCTGGGAAAAGAAGAAATGCACAGCATCAATACCCCACAGTAGGATAAATGATCCACATTACCAAACGGCCACACCCACGGCAATAGCCTCCTAACAAGTATTCCTGCTTCTCTTCTTGCCCACTGTAGTAGCCAGGCTCCAAGATGGCCACACTGATCTCCACCTCCTGGTATTCATACCCTGTGTAGCCTCTTTCTCATTGTACTATGGTTAGTCTGTGTGGTCAACAGATTTTGGCAGAAGTGATAGGATATCATTTCTGAGATTAGATTATAGAAGACAACTGGTTTCAATCTTGGTTGCATTCTCTCAGATTATTTGCTCTGGGGGAAGCCAGCTGCCATGTCATGAATAGCCCTATGGAAAGGCCCATGTGGCGAGGAACTGAGGGTTTCTGCCAACAGCCACATGAGTGAGCTTGGAAGTAGGTCTTCCAGGCTCAGTCAGACCTTCAGATGACTGCAGCCCCGACCAACAGCTTGACTGCAACACATGAGGGACTCTGAGAACCATCAGCTAAGCCGCTCACAGATTCCTGATCCTCAGAAACTGTATGAGATAATATAATATTTGCTATTTTAAGGTGCCAAGTTTGGGGGTAATTTGTTCCATGGCAATAGATAATTAATACACCCACCTAAAGTCTGTTCTCCATAAATCAGGCAAAGTTATTTTCTAAAGACTAAATCAGTTCTTATCACTTGTCTGCTTAACGCCCCTAAACGTCTCCCACTGTACACTGGATAAAATCCAAACTCCTCACTATGGCCCACAAGGCTCTATATTATCTACCTCTCCAACTTCATGTAACATTCTTCCCTTTGCTCACTGCACTCCAGCCACACAGGCTTCAGTCTGTTCCTCCAACATGTCAAGCTTGTATCTCTCTGCACAGAACACTCACTCTTACTCCATATATTCCTATGCCTGACTCCTACCTCAGGTCTCTAGTCAAATGTCACTTCAGAGAAGCCTTCTGTCACTATCCCATGTATCGTAGCCATCCCTACAGACACTCTTTATCCCATTACTCTGTTTATTTTTCTTCATAGGACTTATCACTATCCAAGAGAAGCTTATTTACTTGAGTTTGTCATCTGTCTCTCCTTTCTTGAATGTCAGCCCCATGAGAGCAGAGACCTTATCTACCTTATTCATGGTAATATCTCCTGTGCTTAGATCAGTACCTGGACGTACTAGGTGTTCAATAAATGTTTATGGATGAATGGACCGGTGGATGGGCACATGGGCAAACACAGGCTCCAGACATGGGGAAACACATGACATAGTGATACACACTGCCATATGCCCCATCTCTTTCAGCACAGGAGCAATGGAAACAAGAACCTCTTTCCTCATACATCAAATCTCAGACGGCACTATGCTGAGACTCTTTCTGCAACATTCATTCCTGCTCTTACATTCTTCTCTGTAGCTCTGCCTAGATATTAGACACGGACACACAGGACACATAGGACGTTCCTCTCTCTGTTTTTCTTCACCCCTAACCGACTCTTCCTGAAAATGGAACGGGAAGGTATGTGTCTTGGTGGGAGGTGTGGGAAAGGGATAGCCAAGGCTCACCATCTCCTGTCATGTAGTAGCCAGGGAACTTCTTAAAGTAGGTGGTCTCAAAGCGTTCGTGGTTCCCATAGACTGTGCGCATGATCCCTGGCCAGGGCTGCTTGAACACCTGAGAAGTGAGGAAGGCACAGTGGTCATATCTGCTATGCTGTCTCACTGGAAGACAATCACAGCTTTTCCAAACCTGAGGAGAAATGGCCTGAATGCCATTCCTGAGAAGTAGGACAAAGTACAGGCTTTGGAGATAGACAATCCAGGCTTGGAATCCCAGCTCTGTCACTTACTAGCTGTGTGATCTCAGGTAAGTAACTTTACCTCTCTGAGCTTCAGGATTCTCATCTGTAAACCAGAGAAAAATCATCTCTCCCTCCCAAAGTTATTGCAAGAATTAAATTAATAGTATGTGGAAGTTGCCTAGCACAATGTTTTGTTAGCAATAAGCATTTAGTAAGTTTGAGTCTCCTTTTGGGTAGTCCCTCAGGAAAGCAGGTCCAGTTTGATGCAAATGAAAATAGTCATAAAAATATGGGACCCACACATTAGTAAATAACTATTGCCCCAATCAATAATGTCCTGTAGGGGCTGGCCCGGTGGCGTAGTGGTTAAGTTTGCATGCTCCGCTTCAGCAGCCTGGGGTTCGCAGGTTCAGATCCCAGGCGCGGACCTACACACACCACTCATCAAGCCATGCTGTGGCAGCATCCCACATACAAAATAAGAGGAAGATTGCCACAGATGTTAGCTCAGTGACAGTCTTCCTCAAACAAAAAGAGGAAGATTGGCACAGATGTTAGCTCAGGGCCAATCTTCCTCACATAAAAAAATAATAATAATGCCCTGTGACAGCAGATTGATGGGATGGATGGAATTCTAGGCTAAGAGTCAGAAGGCCTGGATTCAAGTCCTGCCCTTGTTACTAACTGGCTCTTAGTAAAAGTGAAGTGGGGTGGAGGGTAGGAACTGATGATCTCCTTATAAGAGATCCTCCCTAATACAACAATCATGACAACAGCCAACATTTATCAAGCACTAACTGTTAGGTTCTGTGCCAAACTCTTCACATGGATTATCTAATTTAATCAATCCAGCAACCATAGGAGACAAAGGTACTTTTGTAACTCTAATGTTTTACAAATGAGAAAATTTAGGTTCAGAGGGGTTAGGTAATTTATATGAGGTCACAGAAGAGGCAGAGCCAGGATTTGAACCCAGGCAGGTTGACTCTGGAGCGTATATGATTTTCCACTATGTTTATGAAGGCTCTTTTCACGCTAGAATGTTTGCAAAGGAAGAGTTGGGACTATGTCTTCCAGACCCGAAAAGGTACCATCAGGAATCTTTGAGCAGAGCCCTTAAGAGCCTCATGGGCCAAGAGGCAGAGAGGCAGGCAAAGTATCTGAAGGATTCCCTCCAGGGTCTCTCTGCAGAGGATAACCTTCAACCCTGGAGCTTTAGCCAGAAGCAGACACCAGGAGAGATTAAGTTCTAAACTCTGAAGCAAGTACAGTATCCCTTGTTGGACCCTTCCCACCAACTCCTAAAAGACCCCCCAAGGGCCAGGGCCTCACCAGATAACCTTCAGCTTCACCTTCCAACTCTTCCCCAGACTCATTCAGGATTGCAGGAGCTACACCAAAGAATGGGAAGGTCTAGAAGCAAACAGGAGACAGGTCCCAAGGAGAGGAATGAGGCAACTCTGACTCAACTCTCTACCTCTCCCAAGGAGTCCTAGAGCTTCAAATTCCTCACACATATCAGTCTATTCCCCTACCCTCTACCTAGGCCAAATGCCCCAAGACTCTACTCCTGCCTAGCCCAGGACCAACCAAGGGAGCCTCACTCACAGCAGAACCAGGCTTCATGGGTGTGGCACCAGGGAAGGGGGTCAGCATATGGCCACCCTGTGGAAGTCAGAGATCAGAGGTTTGAGTCAGTCTTCCTACATTGTCCCTGAGCCCCAGCCTTCTGAACCCCTTACTCACTGTCTCTGTCTGCCAGAAGGTGTCCACGATGGGGCAGCGCTGGGCACCTACCACCTGGTGGTACCAAAGCCAGGCTTCAGGGTTGATGGGTTCACCCACTGTGCCTAGCACCTGTAAGGATGCCCGGCTATGCCTTGGGCAGGGGAGTGGGAAGAGAGGAAGGCTCTGAGTATCACTGGGAAGCAGGAAAACATGCCCAGGCTCTTCTCCTGCCCCCTCCCCTATCCCAGGCCAGGGAGTTGGAACAATGGAATGGAAAAGACTGTGCACAAAGGCCAGCACTCAGCTCTGAGGGACACCTATGAGGCAGCAGCTGGGGAGGGGTCTCACTTGGTGACAGGCTCATCTCCAAACTTCATGAGCAGGCGGATAGCTGTGGGTGCTGTGTAGAACTTGGTCACCTTGTACTTGTCCACGATGCTCCACAGGCGGCTCACGTCCGGGTATGTGGGGATCCCCTCAAACTGACCCCAGTGAAGGCTGGTCATTCCCAGTCCTTTCCAATAGTCCCTACATTCCCCTACTATACCCTCAGGCTCAGTATTTTGCCCTTTCTGACAAACCAGTGTCTTCTAGACCTCTAGACCAAGTGGCCTTGGGAGGTAGTCACCCAGGATCATCTTATCCATCCCCTAAGTAGGCCAGGTAGCCATGGGTCCCAGCTCCCTTCTCACCAAAACACTGGTGGCACTGTTGGCCAGCGGCCCATAGGTGACGTACGAATGGCCAGTGATCCAGCCAATGTCTGCTGTGCACCAGAACACATCCTCCGCGTGGAAGTCAAACACGTACTTGAAGGTTGTGGCCACATAGAGCATGTAGCCCCCGACTGTGTGTACCACACCCTGGGGAAAAATAGGGCCTCAGGTTGGGGCCTTGGTCTCACCCCCACTGACTACCAGATGCAGGCTGGGCAGAGCTAGAGGAAGATCTTCCTCAGGGATTCTGGCCCTGCCAGCACCCCTTTCATAGCATCCATCTCTCTTCCATCCCCTTTTCTCCATGTTCCCATCTCACACCCACACACATCTAAAGTCAGTCCATCATTCACACCCACACCGTAAGATGGTATTTCTGAGCTACCCACATCACTCTCACATATGAACACTTCTAGTAAACTCACATCTAGTAGTGTCTCGTTGTGTATTTCCACACACACACTCAATTACACGTTGACAGAATGAGAATGGAAAAAAAAAGACAATCTTCTTTGCTTACTCCATCAATACCCCACCCCTAGGAAAGAGAGGCCAAAATTGTGTTTCTAAAGGCCCTTTGAGGGCTATTCCAAAGCATGTGGAAAGAAGAATTGAGGGATGCAGTGAGTGGAAGGTAGAGTGACATATCTTTCAGGTCAATGGAAGAAGTCAAGAGTTTTCTTAAGTGTTTATGGCTCCCACACTGTGCCCAGCGAGGGTCTAGATGTTAACAGTGTGGCATGTGGAAGGAACTGAACTCTAAGATGTATAGTCTAGGAGTCCAAAAGGGATCCTTGTGCCTACCCTTGGCCTTGAGTTGACAGGGTAGCTCTCCTTCAACCAAACCATGTAGGCACGGGCAAGGCACATCAATGTCAGCCAATGGACTGATCCTTTTCTCCTTTTCTGGGCACCATGAAAGCCCCCATCTGAATTGTCTCATCCTGGGCCTCACCATCTAGTGATTAAGGATTTATGTCTTAATTAGATTTAGAAAAGGTAATGTGACATTTCTGAAACTCAGGGTTGCAGAGCAAAATTCATATCATTATATGCTTCCTCAGAAACTCACTTCTCACCCCTATACAGTACAAAAACACATACACACTTGCCTTGGGTTTGCCTGTGGAGCCACTGGTGTACAGGATAAAGAGTGGGTCCTCAGCATCACACCACTCAGGCTCACACTCATCCCCTGCCTCATGCATGAGTTCATGCCACCAAAAGTCAACCCCCTGGTTCCAGGAGATCTGCAGGGGGAGGAAGACAGAAATGGGCAGGGAAGAACTGTGAACAGCTCAAGATGGGGGCAGGAGACACTCCTACCTGGCATCTGGAGGGGCTGGGAGGGAGGAAGGGCCTTATGAGGGTGGAATGCGGTGGAAAGAACAAGAGCAGAACAGCAGGCTTTCCGGGTAGTCCCAGCACCCTGCTCCCGAGCTCTCCTCACCTGGCCTCAGGCTAAGGAGGGCCCCTTGGTTGTTCCTTTCTTATCCTTCAATTCTTAGCTTAAATGTCACCTTCTTGGAAAGGCTTTCCCTGAACAGTATCTGGTAGATTCCCACCACCACCCTCGCTATTATTCTTTATCACAGCACCATATTTCTTTCCCACACAGAACATATTTCCAGTTATTTTATTTAGTTGTTTGCTTGATTGCTGTCTTCCCAACTAGATAGTGACCTCTATGAGTACAGTGGCATGTGTCTTTTTTTTTCTACATCCCCGACACCTAGCAAAATGCCTGGTACTCAAAAGGCACTCAGTAAATTTTTGTTGGATGAATGAATATGCACACACAGGTCTGCATACACACATATGTACTTATGGGACTAGTGGCTCATCAGCAGGGATGCAGAACCACACAATTCAGAAATGCAAAATTAGTCAGAGCCTGCAGGTGAGGTGGGCACCTGGCCCTGTTAGTAGCAAAAAAGGTCAACAGATCTTGGTGCAAGTGCCTTTTCCTGCATGTCCAGACCTCATCCACATCTGCAGGTTCCTACCCTAGCTCTGCCCCTGCCTTTACACCACTGGTACCAATGGGTTTCCCATAGAGACATTTGCTTGGGGTTCCATTCAGCAGGAAGCCTTGCTTTAAGTCAGTGGAGAAGGACCAAGGTGGATTTCTCCCAGTAGAGGGATGTACCCCTATACCGGAGTGCCTTTGATAACTACTTCTGGATCTGTCATACTGAAATCTTTCTAAACTCTCCTTGAAACTGTTTTACTTTCCTGGTTATATCACCTCTTTGAACAACCAGTTTTCTGAGTCTACTCTTTGCTGAGTGAAGTTGGATTCCTTGAATTTGTCCAAAAACTGTACTGGATTTCAATCACAGTTTTGCCACTTCATAACTATACATGACCTTGGGCAAGTCACTTGACCTCAGTTCACTCCTTTTTAAAATGAGGATAGTCATTCTTGCCCTAATTGTCTCACAAGATTTGGGGAACATCAAAAAAAGAAAGGTATTACCTAGTAAACGTTAAGCCTTGGATTGTCCTGTGAGGTGGGGAAGACTGATGAATGTCAGGAAGCATAGAAGTTAGTTCAGTTCCACTGAACTCCTCTGGGAGATGAATTTAAGGGTGTGATGATGGGAACTCTTTGGGGTTTGCTTTAGCTGTCACAAGCCTTTTCAAATTCATTAGCTTCTTGTTATGTTCAATGGCCCTGGCTGGCAGGTAGACATTATAGTGTAAGAGAAACACCATATTCCCATTATATGGCTATATGCTAATTTATTGTGTGCATATCTGGTTATAAAAACCCAAAAGTGTTAGACACATACCTTATGAAATGACTCTCCAACCACTCCCCTCTTTCTGTGCCATTGGCCCTGTACCCTAGAGAATTTTAAGTTTCTGGCACATAAGCATCATAAAAATGACAAGCCCAGGCCAAGTGAGGCACCATTAAAAATAAAAAGAAGAAAAAGAAAGAAGAGAGAGAAACTGCCCACAAGCTAGAAAACACAAAAACACACCCTACTTTTTAGTGGAATAGCCATATGGGTCTACACACACATTGTTATATGGACACTTTTTTTCCTGCCAAATGATCTACTTGAGATGAGGGCGTTAATGTATTTAGGCAGAAGTGTGTCAATATTGCTTTGGGCAAATGGTGCTGGTCCATAGTACTGGTGTGAATTGTCATAGAAAAAGCACTAGGTAAATGTAAGGGCAAGGCATAGTTACATCGTGGCACTGAGGGGCCTCTTGTAATCTTGTAAAACTGTTTCCTTTGTGGGTGTGTGGGTAAGAAGGGTGGGGAGTACTCCAGGTGTGGCACTGATAACCAGCACCAGGAAGCAGGGTGAGCTCAATTAGTGGCGCAAACATTGCTTGTGAATTAGGTGTGTGCCTATGAGGCCCCAGAGGTTTGAACTAGGAAAAGGTTTTAATTTTCTGAAATAAGAATTGAGGAGTTGGCCTTTGTCCTTGGACCAGGATAGCCTCAGGGAGGGCAGCTGCCAGGTGTGAGAGAGGAACAAGAGGAAGCTCATAGGTGATATGGTTGAAAAGGGCACCTGCACACTGTGCCAGGCTCTCCCTTGAAGATACCTTAAGGATGTGAGAGTTTGGAGCTCTGCCAAGATTTCTGCAGCTTTGATTGCAGTTCTCAGACCAACAAACCTGGACTTTGTAAGCCTATTTTTATGGTCTTTGGTTTGATAACTGATTATTTTTACCTCCAAGAAACAAAAATCCAGCAGCCTGTGACCCGAGGGTCTCTGATATTAAGAATTACAAGATTTTATTTCTTTTCTGGTTTCCCTTTTAGAAATGCCAGCCTGTCTCCTAGGTTAAAAGCAATAAAAGCTAACATTTATGGAATAGTTACTATGTACCAAACACCTTACATATATTGACAAAACCCTATCAATTATAATCTTTATTTTACAGAGGGGAAACTGAGGCAAGAGAACTTAAGTAACTTGCCCAAGCTCCAACAGTAGCAGGTAACAGAACCAGGATTTGAACCCAAGTAGTCTGGCTCCAGAGTGTATACTCTAACCACTAAGTCTGCTACCTCTTTCAAGAAAAAAGTCTTAGGTTCCTATCTGAGTTTTTAAAAGGAAAGCAGTGTCCCCTGGGAATCAGATCTGTCTCCACCATGCTAATGAGAATAGAGAAAAAGGGGATTATAATTACCATTATAGCCTAAGAGGTTAATCATAGCAGATTTAGAGTAAGATACCCTATGAGGATGATAAAATTCAGAGGAATAGTGGGTTTTATGTTTTGTTTTAGTGGGGATAATGGTTTCCTTTTAAGCATGTATTATCATCTCTCTATTACTGATAAGGAGACTGAAGCCCAGAGAGGAGAGGTGACTTATTCAAGGTCATACAGGTAAAAATTGGTCTCTGGACTCCAAGTCCAGTGTCTCCTCTATACTAATCTGTTTTCTTTTTCCCCCCAAAGCACCAGTAGGTAGTTGTATGTCATAGTTGCACATCCTTCTAGTTGCTGTATGTGGGACACGGCCTCAGCATGGCCGGAGAAGCGGTACGTCGGTGCGCACCCGGGATCCGAACCCAGGACACCAGTAGCGGAGCGCGTGCACTTAACCCCTAAGCCATGGGCCCAGTATACTAATCTGTTTTGAGTCCCCTCTTAGGGATCTCCCTTCTTAGAACCACGTACATTGTAATTTTTATTCAATTTAGCACTTAATTATATGAGTTCACGTGCAGTTCATAAATCCCAAAGTAGTATAAAAATTTATTTAGAATCTTCTCTGCTGTCCTATATAAAACTTAGGTTTTCATTTGTAATACATATCTAACTCCCCAACTTGATGGTGCATTCCCAAGGTCAAGGTCTGTACCTCCTCTACCTGCTCTTCTTCCTCTCTTTCCTGGCTGTGCCCCAACTAAGTGCACAGTAAAAACTTTCTGACAGATTTCTTGGTCCTCTCTCCACAAAGGTCCTGAGCAGCAGCAGGAATGAAATAGGATGTCTGTTGCTACCTCTCTGAGTCTACAGTCTATGCCAGTTCAGAGAGGTAGCAACAGGCATTTGGTTTCATGACCTTTCAGAGTGACTTAGATGGCAAAGGACCCAGGGGCAGAGAGAAGGGGGTTAGGTCTGGCAGCCACCACAATGGGGCAAACAGGCAAAGAGCAGATGGACACACAGACAAGCACACAGGGAAGCAGTGCCATGGCAGAGGTGGATACCTGGGGCCAGATGCGCTTGGGTTTCTCTTTCGGCTTACCCTGTTAAGAGCCCATGGAAAGGGTAGTGAGCAGGGTCCAAGTGTAGGGGAGTGGAATGGAAGGGTCACTGTGCCCCAAACCTCTGGCTGCCTCCTTTCCCTCAGGCTCCCTTCTCACTGGTCCTCCCAGCCTCCATTTTCCCGATCCTGTTCCCAGCCCCTATACACTCAGAACCCATGATGCTGACTGGGGTCTCCAATCAGCCTCTCTAGCCCTAAGCCTACTCAGAGCCCCTCAAGTCACAGAATCTCAGGAACCCTCTGTCTTTCTGGACCCTGGAGCTTTCATCCTTATGCCTGTTTGACCTGGAGGCCACTATTGGGCTTTTCCACCATTTCCACCGGAAGCACTGGATCCAAAGCTAACAAGGACCCATCTCTTGAGAGCCAAATCCTGGACCTGCCATGGTGGGACCACACAGGTAGCCCAATAATGAAGATTACAACCCAGTAATCAAGATGACTACATATAGTCACCTAGATCAGCCCATTTCTAACCCAAGCCCAAGCCCTGAGGGTCCCTTGTGCCCATCCGGATACCCTAACCAACACGGGAGTCTCTCTCACAATCTCTCACACTGAACTTCCCAAGGCAAGTGGCTCCCTACCTACATTCAAGGTCAAAGTCCCCCAGCTCCCAGCCAGCCCTGCCAGAGGAGGCATTCCTAGGATTGCTCCCAGATCCTCAGCATTGAGGAAGCAAAGAATGACATCAGGAACTTCCTGGGCAGGAAGAGGGAGACAATTTGAGCCCGGGGGGTGGGGGACATGCAGTACCAGCCTCACCTGTACATCCCGGCATGTCCTCTTAATTGGGGGAGACTGGCTGGAAGAGTCACCTGTGCCCAGCTCTTCCCGCCCTAGGTGCTTGACCACAATGCAGCATCTCACTGAGAAACCCCTGGAAGAAAAAAGAGCCTGAAGTGGTGGGCTGGTTGGCTCAAAAGAGAATTTGGCAGGACCCACCCATGTCCATCTATCATAGGGGGGACAAAGAGAACCTGGCACTGGGGAAAGGGCCAGTTGACCCAGAGCAGTAGCCAACCAGCCAAACACACTTACTTTTCCCGACATTTCTCCAGGGCCTCGTCAGCCAGCTCCTTCAGGTTCACAAGCTTTTCCCCCCTGTAGAAGGCATCTTTGGGGAGCAACAGACATTCCAGCCCTTAGCAAGGCACCACACTCCTAGCCCCTTATCCCTAGTGAGCACAATGTTCATGGAGCCTTTCCTGAGTGGGCCTCTTGACTCTGGCTCTTCCAGCTGATTTGAGCTGACAGAGGGTCGGCTGAGGTGGAACCAGAAGATAAAGAGTAGGCAGTCCCTACCCTCTATGCTGAGCAATCCCAAATACCAACTAGCTGATTGGAGACCAAGACTTGAGGTGTGGGGGTTCTGGAGAAGGGTTGAGAGAATTAGTCACCTGTAGTGATGAGAAGACTGCAACTGGAATCCAGGATTCGTTCACATAGAGACTCTGCAGAGAAGCCTGCAAACTAGAAAAGGGAAGAAAAAACTGAGGGAGAGGAAGATCCAGGGATTGCGTGAACGAGGAAAGGAGTCACTCATAAAACCTTCAGGGTCTCTAAGCATGGTCCTAGAAGAAACTGAATAACTGATATGGAACCTATGACACAAACATTCTAAACTCCTTAGTCTCTTTCTTAAGATCCTCCATCATCCAGGCCCAACCTACTTCTCCAGACCCCATGCCCCACCAGGCCCCTTTTTCCAGCCCGAATTCCTACCACAATGGAGTGCAGAGCCCCAAGGCGGGCACACGCCAGCATGGCCACCACAAGCTCCAGTATCATGGGCATGTAGATGGCCACTCGGTCACCCTTCTGAATGCCTGCAGGTAAAGGACACAGACCATAGACCATGGACCCTTCCTGCTGCCACTTGCTCCCTCTCATCCAGCTACCACCCTTCCAGCTGACCTTTTCTGTTCCCCTGTTACCAGATTCCTTCCATTCCTTGTCTGCTTCCCCCAAGTCCTCAGATATGCCAAGGCCGGACCCTCCAGTCCCCTTCTCACATCCCAACACTCACCCTGTTTTCGGAGAACATTGCTGAACTGACACACCTGGACCAGAAGCTCACGATATGTGATCTGGGTGGTTTCCTCTGGCTCATTGCCCTCCCTGAGATACATCAGAAAGAACCAGTCATTAGGGAGTATAACCTCTTCCCCAAACAACAAATAGGAACAGTCATAAAATCCATTCAGTAACACTAAGGCCTGGAAATATCCAGTGAAGGTGAGCCATCTGCCACCAGACCTTGAGCTGACCAGATACTTTGGCCTTTCAAAGTATACTTTATACACAAGCTGTGTGTCATTGGAAAGTGTATTGTCCATCTCTGAGCCTCATTTAGGTTGATAAAATGGGATGATGGTCCCTTCTCTTCCATCCTAGGGACATATCAAGGAGAAATGATATCACAGATGTGATTCTTCCTAAGCGCAGTGTCAAGACTGCATTGGTGTTATTCAAAGTGGGATCTCCAGATCACTTGTACCTAAGTCACCTAGGGAACTTGTTAAAATGTAGATTCCTGAGCCCCAACTCAGATCTACTGAATCAGAATCACAGAGTCTAAGAATCGGCTTCTTTATTACAAGCTGGTATAAAGAATCAGTAAGTCATTCTGATGCACATTTAAAGTTTGAGAATCACCACCCTCTATCAGCTGATTTCTGTCTACCTCCTCAGCCTTGCCTGCCACTCCTCCTTAGGGTTCAGCCTGGTTTCCTTCAGTCATTCCTTCATTTGTTCATTTGCTTATTCAACAACTACTATGTGCTGTACACATGTATAGAAATAAGGCACTGACGAAAAAGATAAGCAAGATCCCTGACAACATGGAGCTTACATTCCAATGATAGTGCAGAAAATACACAAGTAAAAATACAATCAAGATAATTTCAGATTATGATAAGCATTATGAAGGATATAAAGAATGATATAATAATGAATGACAGAGGAGAAATACTTTTTCTTTTAGTGAGGAACACTAGCCCTGAGCTAACATCTGCTGCCAATACTCCTTTTTTGCTGAGGAAGATTGGCCCTGGGCTAACATCCGTGCCCATCTTCCTCTACTTTATATGTGGGACCCCTGCTACAGCATGGCTTGATAAGCGGTGCATAGGTCCACACGCGGGATCTAAACCCTCGAACCCTGGGCCGCCAAAGTGCAGTGTGCAAACTTAACCACTACACCACTGGGTCAGCCCCAAGAAACACTTTTTAAAAAGACATCTTAAGGGGCCGGCCTGGTGGCACAAGCGGTTAGGTGGGTGCACTCTGCTTCAGCGGCCCAGGGTTCACAGGTTCGGATCCCGGGCGCGCACCGACACACCGTTTGTCAAGCCATGCTGTGATGGCGTCCCATATAAAGTAGAGGAAGATGGGCACGGATGTTAGCTCAGCGCCAATCTTCCTCAAGAAAAAAGGGGAGGATTGGCATCGGATGTTAGCTCAGGGCTAGTCCTCCTCACACACACACACACACACACACAAAAAGACATCTTAAGGAATTTTCATGACTATATATAAAGATTTAACTATAAGAATATTGCTCTCAGTGTTTCTCAATTTTATGATTTTTTTGAATAAGTAATAAATACAAATAGTACTGCATAAAAAGATATGTAATGAGAAGTGTCCCTCCTACCCCTATTCCCCAATCACCCTGCCTACTGGCAACAACTGTTACTATTATGTTGTATGACTTTCCAGAAATAGACAATATGCAAACAGGGCCACTCCTAGTAGGATGGAGGGTGTAGGGTAACTGAACTAGTGTGGAGTGACTAAGATAATCACTTGGGAAGAAGGCTACACTGTTAGCATCTTTCATAAGGTCGTTGGGATATCACTGAAGATGGAAATTTTAAAATAGAATTAAAAAAATTGAATGTTAATGCTGTTCAGAAGAGAGATAAGCACCTCACAGTCCCCAGCTAAGCACATGGTGGGCAGAGGTGGGAAAGAGCTGCTGCAACCACAGGACAGGCCTGTTAGACAAGCATATATATACATACATTTATGTTTATATATTCTCATTTTTTCCTATACAAATGATGACATACAATACACACTATTCTGTATTTTGTTTTTTACTGCATGTAATATATATCCGATAAACCGCATAAAACTTAAGTATAGAGCTTGATCATCTTGCTTTTTTTAAATTTAACAATATACCTTGGCATCATTCTCCATCAAGATTTATTGTGCTGTTTGATTTTCTTTGTCATCTGCATAATGATTCCACTGTTTATATGTGCTATAATTTACTTAACAAATAAATGCTTCAATGAATATCTTTATTCATATGTCATTTTACTCACTTGCAAATATATCTGGAGGATGAATTACTAGAAGTGAAATTGTTAGGTCAAAGGATATGTGCATTTTAAATATTGATAAACATTAGAGGATGACTACTTTAAATAAGATGCTTAGAGAAGGCCTCTCCCTGGCAACAACTGTTATATTTGAGCTAAGACTCAACAGTGGGGACATGAGCTCAACTGTGATATTTGAGCTAAGACCCGAGTAATGAGAAGTAGGCAACTATATGAATTCTTGGGAAGAGTATCCTGGGCAGAGAGAACACTAGAAAGGCACTGAGGTGGTAAAGAGCTTGGCCTATTCAAAGAACAAAAAGGAAGCCAGTATGGCTGGAGCATAGTGAACAAGAAGGAAGGTAAGAATGAGAGGTAGGCAGCAGCCAGATCACGTAGGGCCTTGTAGGCAATGATAAGAAGTTCGAATTTTATTGTAAGTGGGTTCCTCTTGGCTTCCCTTACACGCAAGGCCCACCCCCACACTTCTGATCATGCCATTGCCCCTGCTCAGAGTGCCTTCCCTCCTCCTTCAGGCACCAACATTACAGCCCTCCCTAAATACCACAGGTCATTGTGCTCCCTCTCTTCCTTACTGCCCAAAGTACTTATGAAGGAGGTAACTGAAACCCAGAGAGATGTAGTAGCTTGGCCAAGGTCATACAATAATAAGTGGCTGAGCCAAGAATAGATCCTCAGGTCTTCTGATTTCAAGTCAGGACTCTTTCCGCTCATAGTGTGAAGGACAGGGACTAGTAGGGAAGCCAGACCTTTGGAGGTTACACGTATTATCAGCCTCTTTCCAGTTCCTGGCTCAATGAGTCAGTTACTATCCTCTCCTTGGCTTAGCCCTCCTAGGGCTGAGAGGAGCCAAGCACAGAGAGCTCTCTAAAGTGGGAAGGAACAGGGAGAGAGGAAGCTGGCAAGGGGCCCTGAATGCCAGAGGCATAAAAAGCCATTTCCTTAACTGGCCCACTGATGAGTGCCACAGGAACTTCAGAACATCTCCAGTTACAGCTAAATGCTGACATATACCACACACTCATGCACTCATGTCCCCACATACCAGCTCACTTGTGTGCACTCACAGGCATAAAATCACATATACTAATATACAAAACATTGTAGGCATAAAAGCTGCCCATTTGCACACATGGGCACAAATAAGCATAACTATATAGAACCAAGACTCAAACATGGGTCCATTTCTACAAGTATATGCACTGCATTTATATAGCCATCTATGTGCACAGCTTTCCCCTCCAGAAACTCTTTATCATCGTTCTGTTTTATTTTCTTCATGGAACTTTCCATTATTTGAAATTTATCTCATGTATTTTATTTACTTGTATATTATCTATGTCTTTCACTGGAATATAAGCTTCATGATAACAGACCTTGTCTGTCTTGTTCATTGCTATATCCCTAGCACCTAGAATAGAGCCTGGTACATAGAAGGTACACAGAAACAGATAAGCACAAACCTATACAGGAACAGCTTGCTTGAGCCCACTTCCAGTTACACATACACACTCCCCGCCCCCCCCACAGTGTACATTCCTCTCCCTGGCTCTGGGCTCAAGTTATACATTATTGACGTAGGCACCTTACTCCTTCCAGTGTCTTCTTTCTCTGACATACACACCAGGGTGGGGCCCCTGGCTGGTTGGCATGGGAGAGGGAACAGTACTGGTCTACTGCAAAATCCCAAGCCCTCTAAGTTATTACAGTTTTTAAAAGAATATCCAGTTTAGTCTACTGACTCCAAAGAGATCAAAAGAGGCCATTTGCTGTGTTCAAGGTCATGTGATAGGTTGTGGCAGAGCAGGGACCAGGACTCAGGGTCCAGGCCTCTTTCCTCTACACTGGGCACTGCAAACCCAAAAACTGACAGGGTCCAGGCAGGTAACATAAATGAGCGAAGTGGACCATATGAAAGAAAAATTTTGATAGAGACAAGAAATAGTTCACTTTCCTCTTTTCTATAAGAAAACAGCAGCACTGCAATGACACTTAGTTTCAATTTTAGGGGGAAAATAGAGAGGGGCAGGGACTGGAAAACTGGAGAATACATGCTCTGGCAAAACGAGGCATCTAGTACTTAAACTTAACTCCTGTCAACTTTTGCTCTCTGGGAATAAGGGCTGAATGTTGCCAATTTTTTCAGTTTTTTTAAAAGAGGCCTGGAATCTATTTCTGTATTTTTAAGTGTTGACAACTAATTTTTTAAAGTTTTAAACACTATTGACAAACAAAACTATTAATGAGAGATTTAGCTAGTGGCCTCTGATTGGGAACTCTTGCTGTAGACCAAACTACTTCCCCTTTACCTGGAGGCTATATGGTATGGGACAACCCAAGGTATACAGTCTCCTCATCTTTTTCCTCCAGGGAAACTTCTCCACCTACCTTGCCCTTACACTCTCCAAATTTACTGTAATCCATTATTGAATCTAAATATATTTAGAATTAGACTACTCTCCACATCTACTTCTACCATCCTAAGCCAAAATCACCATTAGGCAAGTCGGATCATGTCACTCCTCTGCTCAAAATGCTCAGATATTTTCCCATATCATTTTGAGTAAAAGTAAAAGCCCTCACAATGGCCTACTAGTTCCTGTATGATCTAGACCCTCATTACCTTTCTGTCCTCATATACTCCTATTCTCTCGTCCTCTCCCTCTCCCTCTCCAGCCACATGGCCTCCTAAATGTTTGGCAAAAACACCAAGCACACTTATCCTCAGAACTTTTGCCCTCTACTTGGAGCATTATTCCCCAAATAGCCACATGGCTTATTCCCTCTCTTTAAGTTATTACTCAGATATTGGTTTCTCAGTGAGGTCATCCTTGACCACTCCATATAAAAGAGCACTCCCAGGCCACAGGTGCTGCAAATGAACATCTTCCATGAAGTCTTCCCTGGTTTCTCTTTTCGCCCACTTACCCAAAAGCTGAAAGTTCTCTCTTCCTCTCAAGGCCCTTTATCTCACTTTCTTTGTGATCTATCGGTTCTACCTTCTATTACATTATTGGGGCCTATCTTTCCCATTACATCCTGGGCTCTTGGAGGGCAGGGATTATGTCTTCTTCCTCTCTGTCTCCTCTAAGCACAGTTGGCATAATAAGTACTTAAGGTTCATGGTGAAATCATTGAAAAACTGATAATTGATTAATGACAGGGAAGACTGGGGCTTCCCTCTTTATATGAGAGGGCTAGTCATTTGATTGGAGATTTTAGTTCCCTAGACTAGCAGAAAAGTAAGGCACAGGATAGGAGAAAAGAGCTGAGGAAAAAATAGGTGGGGAAAACTGGGTTTTTCACAGAAGCATCAGAGGGCAGGATCTAACCTGATGGGTTGATATTTCTCCTCTGGAAGACCTAACCCTTCTCTTGATGAGAAGAGGAGTCAAACTTGTTATGAGAGGAACACTGGACTGAGCTGTTTAGCCTGGAGAAGAGAAGATATTGAGAGACATGATAGCCAGTCTCAAATATCTGTATCTCTGCTGCCTCCACCCTAGTTCAAGCCACCTTCGTCTCTTGCCTGGATGACCACAATGGCCCCAAACTGTTCTCACACTTCACTCTTGCCCCCTTCCAATCCAGAATGATCTATTTAAAACATAAACCAGACTATATCATCTCCTGCTTAGAACCCTTTAGTGGCTTTCATTGCATGTGGAAGAAAATCCAGACTTCTACTATGCCTTGTATCTTCTCCAACTCATCTTGTGTCATTGTCCCATTCTATTTAATAGGCTTCAAACACATTAGCTTTCTGGTAGTGCATGCCATATTCTTTTACTGTCTTTCCCCAACTCTTTGAATGGTTTGCTGTTTCTCATGTTTCAGATCTCAATTAAATGTCACTTCCCTAGTGAGGCTTTCCCTGACCACTTAATGTAGCATCAGCTCTTCCTGATATTCTTCATCACAACACTCTATTTATTTTTTTCGTAGCATTTTCCTCAAGCTATAATTCTCTTATCATTTATTTATTTACTTAAATATTGCTAATGGGCTGTCTCCCCTACTAGACTGTAAGTCTCCTGAAGGCAGAGACCAACTTAGTCTTGTTCACTGCTGAATCCCCAGTGCCTTGCAAAGAACCTTGTATAAGGGGCCGGCCCGGTGGTGTAGTGGTTAAGTTCACGCACTCTGCCTTGGCAACCCGGGGTTTGCAGGTTCGGATCTGGCATGCAGACCTATGCAGTGCTTATCAAGCCATGCTGTGGCAGGCATCCCACATATAAAGTAGAGGAAGATGGGCACAAATGTTAGCCCAGGGCCAATCTTCCTCAGCCAAAAGAGGAGGATTGACAACAGATTTGGCTCAGGGCTAATCTTCCTCACCAAAAAAACCAAAAAAAGAACCTTGTATATAGTAGGTGCTCAATAAATATTGCTGAAGGAATGAATGAACTTGAAGGATTATTATAAGAAAGAAGCAGACTAGTGTTATGTAACTATAAATGGAAGAGCTAGGTCAAATGGGAGAGTTCAGTATAAGGAAAGCCTTTCTGTCAGAGCTGTCCAATGATGGAAAGTACTCCTTTGGGAGCTCCCTAACTCTAAAGATATCATGTAGAATCTGGGGTTTGCAGGGATACTAAAGAGCAGATTCCGCAACATGGTTAGGACCAAGCAAGACCACTGTGTCTCAAAGTATGGTCACACAGTGTTAATTATGCAAATTCCAAGGTCCCGCCCCACAAAGCTACAGCATAGGATTGTGCAGGTTGGGCCACGGAAACCCTGACACCCACTAGATCATTCTCCAGGGAATGGGGTCCTTGGAATTTTCCTTTTATAAACAACCCATGTGATTCATGTTCACTGAAGTTTGAGATGACCTTTAAGGCCCTTCCAACTTTGAGATTCTTTGATTCTGTAAAATTAAGAAGTAATGTGAAATAATGTGTTCTATGATCCATAAAACACTGCACAAATGTGAGGCACTCAGACATAAGTATATCCTCAAGTCACTTTCCCTTTTACCAAGGGAGCAGGGAGTGGGAGCAACATAACTTGACCAATTAGCAGCTTAATGTTCCCTCTGGGTATTCTTGCCCTAGCCATGGTGAGGAGGGAGAAGGGCTGAAGGAGGAGGTGGGAGGAGGAACAGCCCAAAGACTTAATCACAAATCACTTAGAATGCGAGAGGAAAATAGAGTTTTTTATGTCCACCACTTATTTACAGATGAGAAACCTAATGCACAGATGGGAAGTGATGGCTTGAGGTTACTTAGCACATTAGTAGCAGCATTATTCTAGAGTAGTGCTATCCAATATGGTAGCCACAAGCCACATATAGCTGTTGAACACTTGAAATGTGTCAGAGGAACTGAATTTTTAATTTAATTTAATTTTAATTATTTTAGATATTAATAAGTCACCTGTGGCTAGTTCTAGAGTCTAGATGTCTCTAGTTTAGGGCGTTCTCCTCCTAAATGACATGGCCTCCAAAAGGGGGATGTTGTTTCCAAAGCCAGAATTAGCATAAGGAAGAAAATCAAAGTGCAGGAGTCCTGAGAACTGTAGGGTTGAACTCCACCAAGGATGAATTTTAGTGTAGCTGTAATCATTCAAGAGAATTGAAAACATACATCCATAAAAAAACTGGTACACAAATGTTCATAGCAGCATTATTCATGATACCAAAAAGTGAAAAGAACCTAAATGCCTATCAATTGAAGAAAGGATAAATAAAATGTGGTATATCCATATAATGGAATATTATTCAGCATAAAAAGGAATGAAGTACTGATACATGCTACAACATGGATGAACCTTGAAAAGACTATGCTAAGTGAAAGAAGCTAGATGCAAAAATCACATATTGTATGATTCCATTTAGATGAAATGTCCAGAATAGTCAAAGCCATATAGACAGAAAGTAGGTTGGTAGCTGCCTAGGACTGAGGTGGGGAAAGTTAGAGGAAAATGAGGAGTGACTGCTAATGAATATGGGGTTTCTTTTGGGGGTGGTTAAAATGTTCTAAAATTGATTTTGGTGATGGTTGCCAAACTCTGTGAATATACCAAAAATCACTGAATTATACACTTTAAGTGGGTAAATAGTATGGTATGAATTATATCTCAAATTTAAAAAAACTCATGGTGATTTTGATTGGAACTGCAATAGACATACAGATTAATTTGGAAAAAAAACAGATATCTTTACAAATCTTCCTTTCCAGAAAGATTGCCTCTTAGCACTATTCATTCGTTCATTCATATTGTTCATTCATTCATACTGTCTCTTTCTATTTGCCTGAAGACTTGGCACTTATTTATTTTATTTTTAGCATTCTCATCATATGTATACATCTGTTTCCCTCACTGGATTGTGAATTCCTTAAAGACAAACAGGGTATCTTTTTATCTGTTTCCTCCTCAGTGCCTAGCACAAAGTTTGACACATAGTGGGTACTTAATACATAATTGTGAAATGAATGGATAAAAGAATGAATGAATGAACAAACGTCTCTGCTCATATGACCAGCCAGATCCCAGCTGATCAGTGAGGAAGCATGGAAGGAAAGAGAGGATTATAGAGGATACAAACAAAGAAGATAGATGCTAGACAGGCAGGGGGAAATGGTAGACACAAGAGGAAAAGAGTGTAACACTTGTGAAATAGATTTGGAGACACATCAAGAAGAGTTTCTTGAGCCCCTACAATGGGCTCAGTTCTGGACTCTATGCCATGGGAGAGACTGGAAGAAGCCCCTGGATCTGAGGTTCAGGCTATGGGACTTGGGCTTTGCAGTCTGGGCTATTATTGCACCCTGTCCTCCTGCCAGCCATTTTCAGGCCTTGATCCAGGGACCTTGTGCCTGTTCCCTTTGGCCAAGGTGGCTTTGATGTCAGGTGGATTCTGCACCTCTTCTCTGTTGAGAAGGCAGACCTGGGCCAGTACAGAAGACAACCCTTTTCCCACTGCCTTTTTGCCTACTTACAGGAGGGAAATCATACACACTTCGTTCCTACCATCATATGCCCCATGCTAGCCTTACCCAAAACAAGTGAATGAGGGCAGCCCTCTCAGATCTTTTATTATCACAGCATTTGGAATGCTGCCTAAAACAGGAATATGCCTGGAGCAGAAAAAGAAAGCAGGAAGAACAGCCAGGGTCACCATTTTACATGTACATCAGGTCTCCCAAGTATAACAGACGCATGCAAAAATATTCATTACAACGGTTCTTTGTTATTTAGGTAGATAGCATAATTTAAATAATTAGTTTTCAAGCTAGGGTAGTCTATTCCTGTGGGTACCTGAGCAGGAAAAGTTTTAAGAGAATAAGTGTCCAGATTCTTAACTTCCATATGTAATCTTTCCTAACATTGACCTATCTGAGTTGGTTCTCCTTTCCCACTTTCTCTTTCACAAATACCCTTCTCCCACTTGATAAAAAAATGCCCTCTCTCTCTCTTATCCCAAACCTTAATATGCCTGTACAACGCTAGGGTAAAAAAAACCTCTAGAGTGCCAGACAAAGCGACAATTTGCAAATGTATAACTTCAGAGGGAGAGCCCCAAGAAAGCAAATCAGAGAGCTCCCCTAAGAAATGAATATTGAAAGGAGTAACATCTTAATTCATCCAGGTGACAAACTCATGGAAAGATTATTTGCCTTATTTCTCCTAGAATTATAATTCGAAAGTTAAATAGTTATCACAGGGTCATATGTTGACATTTATTTTAATTGAAAAAGAAGTTAGGCATTTTCTAACAGAAAGTAGATCTCATTTGGCTGGTTATGTTGACAGTGAGAACTGGCTGTGCAAATTAGGTTACAAGGTGGACATTTTCTCTAAATTATATGAACTAAATTTGCAATTCCAAGGTTTCAAAAAAGATATATAAAACATATAATGTATACAATATAAAACACATTGGAAATTACATTCTTTGCAGTTATTTAATCTTATGATAAAATGTTTAAATGTGAACTTTAAAATGTGTGAAGAGTTACAAAATTTTTCAAAATTCTTTTAGGTATACAATTTTAAAAGTTAAGACCACTGATCTAAATAATTATTTTTCAAAGGTACCCTGCCATTCATTGCCCACCACATCAGAATCATCTGAGGAGGTTATAAAAATACAAGTCGAAAGTCTTATCCTTTGGAGATTCTCAATCAATAGGCTGGATGGGGTCTAGGAATCTGGATTATTGACAAGATCCTCAGGTAATTATTTGGAGTCACCAGACCTAGATTTATTGTTTACCCCTAATTTACTGTATGAATTTGCACAATTTTTCCCCTCTCTCTGAGCTTCAGTTTCTTTCTCTGTAAAGTATAAGATAGGAGGAGGGGGATGGTTGGTGTTAGACTAGATAATCTCTAATGTATCTTAGACGCCTTGATTCTCATTTCTCTCTTTCAGAGGCAGGAGAATGGGCCCTAAAAGTCAGTTTCAGAGAAAAGAGGTTTTATTTACATGAGGTGGGAAAAAAAGAACAAACTTAGCTGAGGTAGAGACCAAATAAAAGTAATGAAACCTGACATGCCTGCCTCACATAGTTTCTGTGTAGATCAAATAAGAATCCAGCTAATTCCTTCCACGAGTACAGTACAAAACTGCTTTAGAGGATATTCCCTCACCTGATCCTCACAGCTACTTTAGCTATAGGTAGAGCAGGTATTATTATCTCTATTTTAAAGATACAAGAAATCCAGAAGAAGTGGCTTGCCAAGGCCACACAGGAGGGCTAAAGAAAAACCTGTAACTAGGTCCCAGGTTTCTGACTTCCAGGCTAGTGTTTGTTCCACCATACCAATTTGGAATGTACCTAAATGAACATGGAAAAGACTCTCTCCTAAGTATCTCCAGGAGCACTGTGAGAAGCAGAGAAGGAGACTCCCACCTACTTTGAGCTTTAGCCTGTGGTCAAGATCACACCAACCACAATCTCATCAACATCCTCAGAACTTCCTGAAAGACCCAAAACCTCAGGCAAGGAAGCCTGAATATGTCTACCTTCACACTACTTGGCAGTGCTCAAGTATAATGCGAGCACTTGTACATCCATTTGCTCTTAGAGACATGTACCCCCCTCCCTGGAAATAATGAAAACACATTGTCCCCAACATTTCCTCCTAAATAAAATTCCAGCTAACAGGCAAAAATCTTGCCCCCACCAGACTGCGAGCTCCATGAGGACAAGCACCAGATTTCTCTTGTTTATTGCTATATCCTAAGCACATAGTACAGTGCCTGGCACATATCTATAAAATTAATTTTTTAAAACCTACTGCTAGAAGCTAGTGGATTGTCCATGGAGCATGGCTATCCATAAGTTGGACCCTTACCTAACAGCATATACAAAAATTAACTCAAAATGGATCAAGGACCTACATGTAAGACCTAAAACAATAAAACTCTTAGAAGAAAACCTAGGACAAAAGCTTCACGACATTGGATTTGGTGGTGATTTCTTTGCTATAACACCAAAGACACAGGCAACAAAAGCAAAAATAGACAAAATTGGACTTCATGAAAATTTTTAAATTGTTTACATCAAAAGACCCTTTTACTCTTTATCCAAAGAGTAAAAGGGCAACCCACAGAATAGGAGAAAATATTTGCAAATCATATATCTCATAAGGAATTAATATCCAGAATATAAAGAGAACTCCTAAAACTCAACAAAAAAAACCAACCAATTCAATTCAGAAATGGCCAAAGACTTGAATAGACATTTCTCAAAATAACATACATGAATGGCCAATAAGCACATGCAAAGATGCTCAATATCAATAATCATTAGGGAAATGCCAATCAAAACTACAATGAGATACCCCCTCACATCCATCAGGATCGTTACTATCATAAAACAGAAAACAAGTGTTGGCAAGGATGTGGAGAAACTGGAACACTTGTGTACTGTTGGTAGAAATGTAAAATGGTACAGTGCTATGGAAAACAATATGGAGGTTCCTCAAAAAATTAAAAATAAAATTACCATATGACCCAGCAATCCTACTTCAAACGACTTGAAACCCAAAAGAATTGAAAGCAGAGTCTCAAAGAGATATCTGTACACTCATGTTCATAGCAGCATTATTCACAATGGCTAAAATATGGAAGCAACCCAGTGTCCATCGACTGATGAATGGATAAGCAAAATGTAGTGTAGACATACAGTGGAATATTATTCAGCCTTAAAAAGGAAATTCTGACACATGCTACAACACGGATGAACCTTGAGGATATTATGCTAAGTGAAATAAGCCAGTCACAAAAAGACAAATACTATATGATTCCATTCATATGAGGTATCTGGAGTAGTCAAAATCATAGAGACAGAAAGTAAAGTGATGGTTGCCAGGGGCTGGGGGGAGGGGAGAATGGAGAGTTATTGCTTAATAGGTATAGAATTCAGATTTACAAGGGAAAAGAGTTCTGGAGATAGATGGTGATGATGGTTACACAATGTGAATGTATTTAATACCACTGAACTGCACACTTAAAAATGGTTAAGATGTAAATTTTGTTATACATATTTTAACACAATAAAAAAAAAGAAAAAAATCTAACAATAACAACAAAAACCTACTGCTAGAAGCTAGTGGATTGTCTATGGAGCATAGCTATCCATACAAATAAAATTAGGTTTCTGTCAGCTTTGGGTGTGACACTTGGATTCTCTGACTTAAAATAGATAATACAGTCATCCTCAAGTGTAGCTGAAACTAAAGTTCAACAAGAGGCCTGTGTGACTGCTCATTTGGATAGATTTCCATGTATTAAAACATCACAGTCAAAAAGAAACAAACACTGGTTTCAAAAATGAGCCCCTTGGGGGCTAGCCCAGTGGCGTAGTGGTTAAGTTCACGTGCCCCGCTTCAGTGGCCTGGGGTTTGCAGGTTCAGATCCTGGGTGCAGACCTACACGCCGCTTATCAAGCCATGCTGTGGCAGGTGTCCCACACAAAATAGAGGAAGATGGCACAGATGTTAGCTCAGGGCCAGTCTTCCTCAGCAAAAAGAGGAGGATTGGCAACAGATGTTAGCTCAGGGCTAATCTTCCTCAGCAAAAAAAAAGTCCCTAATCAAAAATCATACTCAGAAATGCAGGTGTTGATATGCTGTAGAAATGTTTCCTGCGAAAACAACTCTATGTTATGTGTTCCAGAGTGAATATCTTCAGGGTATTATTTATTTTATTTAAATAAATAATGATTCTCCCAGCTTGTAAAACCATAAGGCTTTTTAATAAATAGACCAGACCGTAGAACTCTAGGGGAGGGCTGTTCTCAAAGCCTTACATTCCAAAAGAGATAACAGATAATGTCTGAGGCCCTCCTAGGTCTAAGTTTCTGTAATATTCTCTTGTCCTTTCTCTGTTTTGAAATTCCAAGCTCCCTAATACCTAATGCATAAAGGCCATATGCTTTGGCCCTGTGTCCTGGGTTCCTCCAGAGTCTGGCCCTACCTTAACTGATCAGCCTCAGCTATGCTGTTCTTCTAGGCCCACCTTTTTTTTTCTTTTTCTTTTATTGAGGTCACATTGGTTTATAACATTATATAAATTTCAAGTGTACATCATTTCAACTTTTGTATAATCTGCATCGTGTTCACCACCACAAGTTTAGTTGCCATCCCTCACCATACATGTGTCTTCTAGGCCCACTTTTAGTTCCAGCTGAAGCTCTCTCAGCCCCTGAGGCAGGAATGCTGTAATGACAAGGAAATGAAGGGACAGGGAAAGAGCTCTAGATTGGAAGTCAGGAAAACTGAATTTTAGGTCAAGCTTTGCTACTTCTCACAACATGAGACCTTTTACAAATTACTTCATTTCTCTGGGCCTCAGTTGCCTCAACTATAAATAAGGGGAATATTTCATTAAATGTGCTTTCTAGGTCTAGATTTTATTATTCATCCTGGCTGAGAGCAAGAGTGTTGGAAAGTGAGAATCAGGAAAAGCTTCAGAAAGAAGATGGCATTTCAAATAGTTCTTAAAGAATAAGCAGGATTTAGACTGGCCCAGATAAGGAAAAGACCAATTCAGGGAGAGGGGAACAATGTTAGCTTAGATGCAGAAGCAGAAAAGCACAGGCCAGTCTACAAGCCAATGCCAATCCTAAATAATTTTCATCTATCAGTGGTGTTTTTTCATAAAGCTAAATTTACTTTATATAAGGGACTACATTTTATGCTATGTCCTACCTATTTTTAGGCAGTTAAATTATCTTTATTTTTAATTGAGTGATAGTGATATAAGTTGATATTTGCAGTTGCAAAAATATCCTTACTTTATAAAATTTTAAATTGGCAACTCTTTGGGATTCTCTGCTGAAATAGTCATGCAATTTTTAAAAATCTCAAACATTGATATAAAACAAAATAGCAACCAATTCAGTTTAGACCTTAAGCTGCATTTTGTTGGCTATAAGATTAAAAAGATAGAATGTCAAGGCCATGAAAGTCAAGTAAAGACTAAGGAACTATTCTAGATTGAAAGAGACTAAAAAGACATGACAACTACATGTCATGTGTGATTCTGAACTGGATCGTTCTGTTATAAAGGACATTATTGGGACAACTGGCAAAACTTCAGTGGAGTCTGAGGATTAGATGGTAGTGGTGTATTAATAGTGATTTCCTGATTTTGATAGTTGTATTATAGGAGAAAGTCTTTGTTGGAAATACAGTACACACTGAAGTATTCAGTCTGCATCCTACTCTCAAATGGTTAAGGAAAAAAAGTTATGTGTATTGCACTTGCAACTTGCCTTTTTTTCTTTTCTTTATTTTTTTAAGTGTTGATCCTGTTTTATTATCTGACAGGAAAATTAGACAATACACCAATCCAGGACGAGATAGCTGGGCTTAACCCTCCTCCTCCTCATTGCCAGCTCTAGCCCCACCCTGGCCTTTGGTGTTCTTCCTCTTCATGAGGCCTCCCAGTATGGAGAGCAGAGGGAGGAGTAGATAGATGTGCTTCTGGGAGTCCAGGTAGACAGTGAAGAACTGAATGTTCACTGCCTGCTTGCAAACCCTGATATGGTGCTGGCAGACCAGCACTCAGACGTGGTGGGTGGTCTTGGACAAGCCAGGTTTGAGGACCTCTCCAAAAAATCCTTGATCTTCAGGCCCAGGATGTAATCCAGCTTCATCCTGCCCTTGCTAAGCACCTGGATGCAGACGAGTTGCCATAGCAGGGTATTGCCTTCAAACAGAGGGTTGCATCAGCAGCTCCCGGGGAGCTTTACGGATGTTGACCAGAGTAAAGTTGACCCTCCAGACCACACGTTTGTTCCAGAGACCATATTCACTAATCAGCTTCATCTCTTGGTCGAGGCGGGATTTCCTGAAGGGTCTCTGTGGGGTCACATAGGTTTTGGGAAAAACCCACCTCCAGGCCACTGGCATGCTGGCTCCAATCTCCTGTCTGTACCTAAGTGCAGGGCTTAGTAACTGAGAAAGAGCTGTACCTGTTACTTTTCTATAAATTTAGGAATGTTTCCAAACTTTAAAGTTTGATAATATAGACTAGGGAAGGCTCATATATAGTGTCCCAAATGCTTAAATTTTATTCTGTGGGGTAAAGAAAAGCCAGAGTTGCTCCTAGACTAAAGGCCCCTCCTCCACCTCAAGACTTTTTACCTACTAAAATCCCATGCCATGGAGGAATGGAAATGGATGATCTCTGCCAGAGTGGCCACCTGACAATCAGTGCCTACTGCTTGCCATATCACAAAAGGGAGAGAATGAGAAGCTAGTCCTTACTTTAATAAGCTTAACATCTTTTTTTTTTTTTATAATTTTATTTATTTATTTATTTTCCCCCAAAGCCCCAGTAGATAGTTGTATGTCATAGCTGCACATCCTTCTAGTTGCTGTATGTGGGATGTGGCCTCAGCACGGCCAGAGAAGCAGTGCGTCGGTGCGTGCCCAGGATCCGAACCTGGGCCGCCAGCAGCGGAGCGTGCGCACTTAACCGCTAAGCCACGGGGCCGGCCCCAATAAGCTTAACATCTTTAATTAGAGAGATATAAACCTCCCAGCACCTAAGACCCATGTTGGGAAACAGTGATCAAAGAGAACAAGAAAATGCAGGAATAGGAAATTACCAAAGGAATACAAAAATAAATAAGTGTGCTCAATCATGAAACACTTCCTAGAAATGATGGATTTTGAGCCAAGTTTGAGAAAAGAGGCTAAGTGTTCATCAGAGGAAGGAAGGGCATTTTGGAAAGGATAGAAAAGTCAATGTGGCTGCCAGTCTTGAGTCCCTCTGCCTAACAATGCCCTTGGACATGTGTGATATGTGTGAGTATTAGTACCACCTCACAGTAATAAATCTTTTCAGTGTGTTTTCTCATCTTTCATCTCAGCTAATCCTCATAGCAATCTTTTGATATTAGCAGGACAAGATTTGCTATCCCCATTTGAAAGGTTGGGAAACTGAGGCTCAGAAGGGTGTCATCACTTGCCAAAGGTCACAAAGTGATGGTTAGGATCTCTGCCTGCAGATCCTCAGGCTAGGTTTTTTTTTTTTTTTTAATATATACCTGATCAAGAGAGTAATCTTTTCAAAATGTAACTCTGATATGTCATACCTCTACTTAAAAATTCTTCATTGGCTCCCTAGCACTAGTCAAAGCTGCAATTTTACATCTCTGTGTATGATCCTTCCCCAAAGCTCTCCTCCCATTCGACTAATGGAAATTCCATTTTTCAGTTGCTTAGACAAAAATATTTGAGATATTCTTGACTCCATTCTCTTATACCCCACATCAAGTTCATCAGCAAATCCTATTGGCTCTGCCTTCAAAATATTCCAAAATCTGACCACTCTTCACGACCTCTACCATTATCTCCATTATCATATCTTGCCTGAACTATTGTCCATGACCCCTTACTGGTCCCCTTGTTATTGCCCCGTGGTCCCCATTCACTATTCTCCAAATAATATGCAGACTATATATAGTAGATATTTAGTAAAAAAAACATTGTTTAATGAATGGATGAATGAGCATGGCTAAGGAAAGGATATTTCTTTGAGGTTTGCCCTTTAATGTCTTTAGTCTTATAAATTATAATTATAAATTACAGTCAATATTTCCAAAGCCAGCCCTAAACAATCTAAGTAAACTACTCACTAGACAAGAGACAAGTTGTCAAAGAACCTCAGGCTATGTAAGTAGAAGCATAGTGTCTACAACAACAAATGTAAGTGTTCTTCTGTCCAGAACAAGTTACAACTGCTATGTGACTCTGGCCAAGTCAATTCCACTCTCTGAGCCTCAAGTTCCTCATCTGTCAAGTGTTGTTGTGAACTATACCCAGGTTCAAAAAAACAAGGGAATGAATATACAAGTACAGCACAGAGGAGAATAAACAGAATTATTAGAATAAACAGAAAAGTCTTAGGTATTATGGGAGATTGTAAATTGAGTGGTAAAGTGTGGCTGTCAATGGGGCTAATGTAATCTTGGATATGTAAAGTCAGAGCAAAGAATGGTAATAGTTCCCTGTCTAAGGCAGACCATATCTAGAATAGTTAATGAGAGATAATGACCAACTAGAGTATGTCCAGAGGAGATTGACATGGATGATGAAGGAGTTGTTCAGGAAACCACATCATACAAGGAACCTGGGAATGTGGACTCAGTATTACTTCACCCATAAAACAAGAACACTGGACTAGATCAGGGGTTTTCAAAATAAGCTTTGCAAATCCCGAGAGGTTCCACACACATACCTCACAGAGACCACAGTGACAAGGTAAAGAAGCCAATAGAATGTGGCTCTGATCCTCCCGTCCGTACTTAACCAGATCAGCTCTGCTCTTACCTGTTTTAGGTATGCAGCTTTGGCATAATGATAAAAATAGTGAACACATTATTTGCAAAGCACTAAGCCCTTTACACAGATTATTCCATTATCCTCATAACAATCTATGTTTAGGAACTGTTATTATTCCTGTTTTACAGATGGGAAAACTGAGGTTTAAAGAGATAAGGCAACTTGCCCAACTAATAAGTGTTAGAGTAGGGACTGAAATCCAGGCAGAGTCCAGAGCCTACTTGTGTTAATTTTATTTGAATAAAAGGATTCTAATGCTTTAGAAAAATTGAAAATTACTGAACTAGATGATCTTCATGGCATCTTCTAGATTTAAATTTCTATAATTCTCCATTCAGCCTGGCAAAGGGATATAATAACTGTCCTCAAATATCTGAAGGAATGTCTTATGGAAAAAAGAATAGGGTTATTCTATGTGGCCCCAGAACATAGAACTAAGACCAAGGGAAGAGGACAGAGGTAAGGAGAAAGTTATAGGGAGGGAGTATATCTAAGAAGTTTGTAACAGAGTTGCCCAACAATGGGACAGGTGGTGAGTGAACTCTGTGGTCTTGGTAGTGTTCTAGAATCAGAATGATCACTTATGGGGATTGTTGGGGATGGAGATATTGAGACTACAATTTCTTTCTTTTTTCTCTTTTTTTTTGTGAGGGAGATCAGCCCTGAGCTAACATCCATGCCAATCCTCCTCTTTTTGCCTAGGAAGACTGGCCCTGAGCTAACATCCATGCCGATCTTCCTCCACTTTATGTGGGACACCGCCACAGTATGGCCAGACAAGCGGTGCATACGTGCGCACTCGGGATCCGAACCTGGGCCGCCAGCAGCAGAGCGCGCACTTAACCACTAGCCACGGGGCCGGCCCCAGGACTACACTTTCTGCTTTGAATAGGCAGTGGACCAAATGACCTCAAAGAACTGGAACTGAGAGTCTCAAATTCTCAAATAGAGGTTCAAGGTATCAGAAACTGGGGATCATTACTAGTGCCCAATCTCTCCCATATCAAATCTAGGAAAAGGAGGAAGGCCCATCCTCAGCTCTGTGCCTTCTGTATTTACTGCTGTAAATGTGAGGCTTCCCTAAGGCAAGAACTCATGCTCCTACCTGACTACTTGGTATCTTCAAAGGTAAGAAGGCTGGTACTGGATTCCTCCCCTTCCCCTAACCTCTCCCAGCTGCCTTGTCACTGCAGTTCCTTAAATTTGTGACAGATATTCTGAAGTTCAGTGCCAGAACTAACTTTAGCAAGTATCCTGTTCACCCCCCACAGTTTATAGGTGGGATAAAGAAGGCTCAGAAAAGGGGATTATCTAAAGCCATTCTCCTCATTAAATATTTACTGAACACACCAGTATAAGAAGTCAGCCCAGAGAGAAACTCAAGTAGCTGACATGGAGCTCAGGACACTGAATCAGGCCTCAAGACAGTCTCCATTTATTATACACTTATTATTACATATGTTAGTATATCTAATAATATATTAATATATAATATTATTATTATAATACATTTATTATTCATATCCCACCTCCTTCCAAAAAGTGACTAGTGACTTGGAAAGTACAGCCTACTTGTCTCATTTTTACCACTTTGGGGAGGGGTTCTTTAAGGCATCAAGGGTCATAAAACACAGGGAGAAGTGAGAGAAGCAGATTAGAGATCCACCTTAAACATTAAATCCTCCAGCCCTGCTCCACAATCTGCCCACCTGATTCAAGTAGAAAAAGAACTTGTTGCCAGCAACAGTGATTTCCCATATATCTTCCATTAGTTTAAAGTCTTTATGCTACCAGTGACAGTACTGTACTGCCCCCAGGCAAGGGAAACAGACTCTTCCTCAGCTCCTTCACCCTAAACCTTCTAATATTCTCCCTTTCTTTCACTATGTCAACAGAAACCCAGCCTGCCTACTGAATCACCATAAAATCACTACAGAACTTCTAAAACCACTTCCTCTTCAGAAACAATCATAGAATCCTGAAATATCAGAGCCGGAAGGGAAATTGTAGTATATCTGTAGTTCACCTCCCACCACTCTCACAAAGGGAAGGCTCAGAGAGGGGAAGAGAATAGTCTGAGGCCTGAGAATGATCTGAGAAGAAGAAGGCCATCTTCTTTCTCAAATGAGTGTTTTTCCTTAGCAAGTATTTTAATCAGTAAATACACTGTTGTCAAACCAGTGAAGATATAGATGAAGGACAGAAAGTCCCTCCCTTCCCATATCATTGGAATGAACTTCAGGACAGGACATAGATAATTAACAGAGTCATTGGTCATGAATGCTAAGACAATACACTTTAGGGCTCTGGCTTTCCATGTCACCTTGACAATCTTCTCCTTGTCAGAACGTGGGCTTGTCTCACCTTCCCAACTAGCTCTACCTTCTCAAATACACACACTCACACATAACCCACATGGATCTGGAGAGTTCTAAATATCGTACTCTGGAATTCATACTCGGGAGCATACAGTGATGCTTAGAGCAGAGCTTCTGTCCTAAGGTAAGTCACCTGCTTCTCAGAAGCTCCAGTTTCTAAGGAAGAATTGAATGAAAGTGAGAGCCTCTGGAGAGACCAGGTGATTTCAGCTGAGGATGAGGGGTGAGACGGCGCAGAGATAATGAGAGCCATAAGCAACCCAAAGCAAACAGTAGAAGAAATGGACTATGCCAAATTTCTTGGGCTTTGGAGACTGGGGTCCTCTCCTAGAACAACCTAGATATTGAGCTGCTTCTATAAATCACCAGAATAACAGCCATCAACCACACTTTCCACCCTCTCCCCATAAACCCTTTAATTAATCCCCCAAATCCCCTACTATCCCCCAATGTCCCTTCAACTAGCCAGCCCTCACTCCTTGAGCTACCCCTAATATCCCTCACTGACTATCTCTCCCTGAATGACTATTCTAATAACTTTGTCACTGATCATCTTCTCACACATATACATATAAATCCCCACTGACACCTCTACCTGCCACACTAGGGGGAAAACTGCAAGAGAGGTTGCAACTAAAGTTTTGTTTGGAGGACAAATTAAGCCCTTGGATCGGATGAACATGTGCCTTTGAAAGAGGTAAAGTGTTACATAGGCTAGGGGGACCCTTGACTCTTCTCTCTCACTTTCTCCTCCTGTCTCCTCTCCTCCCTGTTTACCAATGTTGCTTTCTTTGCTCTAAATTACTCTAAAATTTCATCTTTCCAGTCTACTCCCACCAACAGAATCCAAGTTCAGGCATCTCTACCCTGAATAATAAACTCCTAGCTCTCTGGCTTCACTCTCACTTCCATATGTATTCAGATTTTTTTTTTTTAATAATTTTATTTATTTATTTTTTCCCCAAAGCCCCAGTAGATAGTTGTATGTCATAGCTGCACGTCCTTCTAGTTGCTGTATGTGGGACGCAGTCTCAGCATGGCCGGAGAAGCCGTGCGTCGGTGCGCGCCCGGGATCCGAACCCGGGCCGCCAGCAGCGGAGCACGCACACTTAACCGCTAAGCCACGGGGCCAGCCCCATGTGTATTCAGATTAATCTTCTTAAACCAAGCTGTGACCACATCAGTCCCCTGCATAAAATCCTTTCATATGTCTCCAAAAATAGCCAAGATCTCCCATTCCTGGACCTCATCCACTGTTGAAGACAACCTTGACTCCTCTTTCTCTCGCTCCCCACATCCAGTCCAAGTCAGCAAATTCCGTGGGCTCTTCACTCAAAATAGAACCAGATTTTGACCACTTCTAACCACCTTCAAGCTACTACTATGGTCTAAATCACCATCATTGCACACCTGGATTCCTATAATAGCCTCCTAATTTGTCTCCCTGCTTCTCTTCTTGCCCTTCTACAGTCTATTCTCAACACAAAAGACAGATCCTAAATATAAGTTAAATCATTGTCACTTCTATGCTCAAGATTGTCCAGTGGTTCCCCATTTCACTATGAATAAAACTCAAAAGTCCGTATTGACTTTCAAGGTTCTACACGATCTAGTGCCCAGCTGACTTCATTCTCTACTACTCTCTCTTTCTCTAGCTCACACTGTTTTAGCTACACTAACATCCTAGCTGGTCTTCAAACACACCAGGCAGCAGCACACTCCCACCTTAGGGCCTTTGCCCTAGCTCTTCCACCTACCTGGAATATTTCCCCTTCCCAATCCAACTATCTACATGGCACACTCCATTTCCTTCAGATCTCTGCTCAAATGTCACCTTTATCAGAGAGTTCTTCCCTCATCAATCCCCACTCTTTGTTGTCATTCTCTTTTCCCTTATGCTCCTCTGTATTTTTCTATAGCACTTATCACTACTTATCATACATTTATTGGTTTGTTTGTTTATTTTCTGTCTCCTCAAGCTGGAATATAACCTCCATGAGGTCAGGGACCTTGTCTGTTTGTTCAGAATAGTGCCTGGTACATAGTAAGTTCTCAATAAGTATTTATTGAATGAATAAATTGTTCCCTGTACAAACACTTTACTCCAGGCAGACTTCTCACTGTCCCAATATAATAATAATGGTGGCTAATATTTATTGAGTGCTCTCAATGTGCCAGGAATTAGACACATGGGTTTGTTATCCTCTTCAATCCTATTCAATTGACAACTCCATGAGCTAAAAACTATTTTATCTGGGGCCAGCTCACTAACATAGCAGTTAAGTTCGCACTGCGGCCCTGGGTCTGCCAGTCTGGATCCCGGGTACGGACCTACTCGCTGCTCGTCAAGCCACGCTGAGGCAGTGTCCCACACAGAAGAACTAGAAAGACCTACAACTAGGATATACAACTACGTACTTGGGCTTTGGGGAGAAAAAAGAAAAAGAGGAAGATTGGCAACAGATGTTAGCTCAGGGCCAATCTTCCTCAAACAAACAAACAAACAAAATAAATAAATAAAACTATAAAACTATTTTATCCACATTTTACAGTTGAGAAAACTGAGGCTTCCCTCGCTCAAAGACGTTAAGTAACTTGTACAAAATCATACAGCTAGTTAGTGGCAGAAACAGGACTCAAATTACGTTAGTTTGACACCAAAACCCATTCTCCTAATTTTTATGTTATACTGCCTCCGTACAATGCTTTCTCCCATCTATGAACCATTTGTGTAAGTGGCTCTTTGCAGTTTGGCCCATACTTGCTTTCAGGCTGTTTTATACAGGCTTATTTGGTCTTCCCAAATAGAATTCCATGAGACCAGAGTCTGGGCCATTTAAACCCGATAACACATTTTATCTGATATTTTTAAATTAATTTAAAGTTAATTTAAATTAATTTGACTTATATGGCTAATTTCTTTTCAACTGTCACAGTCAAGTGTTGGACAACTAGAATAATGAAGTAGTATCATGTGGTGCAAAGAGTAGTTGACTAGGAGTGAGGATATCTGGAGCTTAGTCTCAGCTCTGTCTCCAAGCAGGTATATGACCCTTAGGCAAATCACTTAGCCTCTCTGGCCCTGAATCTACCCATCTGTAAAGACAGTTGGCCTAGATGGACTCTAAACAGTCGCTTCAAGTTCTAAAAATACTATTATTCCATGAACATTTACAGTGTGTCAAGCCAAAAATAAAAGGCCAAATTCCTCCTTACTATGGTTCTGGCTAATTGGAGTACTTTCCTAAAAGCACTATTTCCTTTGTGGGCTATTTCAGTATATGTATAAGACATGCCCCAAAACAAGTAATAAGCTACAAATGCGGTTTGCTAATGCCACTAAAGCTATCTAAATGACACGGTTTAGGTTGAAAAGAAAGTCATGCTAGGGCTTCATAAGAAGTATATCAACTGGAGCAAATCATTGAAAATACGTCATCTTAAAAAAGTCAATAAAAATTAGAGAAGGAAGAAGGTGGGCTCCAAGACAATGGACTGTGAGGGAGAAGGAGGACTTCATAGAATAAATGGTATGATGGAGAATTTGTGAAATATTGAGTTTATGACAAAGGCAAATAGTGCAAGAAAACAAAAATCTATACCTAAAAGTAAATGCGATCATAATATATTACTCTTATGTAAACACTGATTTTAAATTAACTAAAAAACAGAGCTATAATTATATTGGGAAGATGAGAGAAAGAAGTTGGAGGAGTATACAAGAATTAAATTCTCATCTATCATAATAGGAAGTTAATACTTTCTAAAAAAAAGATGAAGAAGTAGTAGTATAAGCATATTATTTTAAAACAAAGGGAAAAGATGATCTGTTCTCTATGGAATTCCCTTTGCACCTTTGTCAAAAGTAAATTGGCAAATAAGCTAACTTCTTCTGAATTGTACACTTTAAAAGTGTTCAAGTGATGAACTTTATGTATATTTTACCACAATAAAATATCAATTGGCCACATTTGTGAGGATCTATTTTTGGATTCTATGTTCAATAAAACATGTATCTGTTCAAAAAAAAAAACAAAGAGAAGTAACCATATATCTGGCATATCTGCACTTTACTTTCTTATAACAAATGTGATTTATTTGTAGCTTACCGTAAACAAAAGAATTGAATAATAATGACCCCTGTGGAACTTGTCTCACACTCCTCTACCCCTGTATCTATAACACCTAACATAGGACTGAGCATCCAATATCTTTGAAAATTCTTGTTGGTTGAGTGACCAATGTAAAAATGGAGTGAATACGGCTTGTTATGAAGTTGCAGAATTTTGCACTGGAAGTAAATTTAGAGATTATCTAATCCAATGTTTCCCAAATTGGTGTTCCACGGAATACCGCTTCTTATGATGTTAGTGGCATGCTGCAAAAAGTGTTTGGGGTTCAAATAAATTTGGGAAATCCCATGTTAAACAAAATTAATCAGATATCTTTACTGTAGGACTTCTTGGAGGCTTTACTATGTTAATATACATTAGGAATCCCACAAAAGGCAATTTATTATGTAGTGTTTTTCAGACATTTGTTTCATGAATTAAGAAGCCCCTGCTAATATCTCTAGTAATTAGTAGTTCCTGGAGCATTCTTTGGACAACACTGGTCTATTCCACTCCCCTCATTTTACAAATGAGGAAAGAGAGGCTCTCTAGAGCCTGTTCAGATATGGACGGTAGGGGAACTAGAAAGAAGGGCCTCGGACTTCTGGAGCAATCTCTAGTGACTGAACAACTCTGGCCTGTGTTTTCTCAGTCTTTCATCATGCACCTGAATTATTTCAAACCAGGGAACAAATTCAGACACAAGTATCTCCTTTGCAGATCTTTAAAGGTTTTCTGATCCCTAAGGAACCTAGGAGGTGGGCCCAGGTATTGGCTGGAGCTCAAGCATAAAGTCCCAGGGCATGAGCTAAAGAAAGTTCCAAAAGACACTCAGACCATGAGTTTCAGTGGCAAAGTGACCCCAAATTGAACAATGGCAATGTGATAATAAACCACTCACATTTGTACAGTGTTTTCCAATAAATAAATGCTTTCACAAATTGTCCCATTTGGTTCTCATAACAATCCAGGGAGAATTATTATCCCCATTTTATGGAAGAGGAAATTGACTCGCAGAGTTAAATGCCTTGCCTGTAGTTACATAGCAAGCGAATGGCAGAGTTGGAATGAGAACATAAATTTCCTATCTCTCAGGTTAGGGTTCTTCTCAATATATAGGCAAATTTTGGGCAAACTGGGCAAATTTTGACTGAGTACAAATTTAACTCTTCTATAAAACATCCAAACTGCTCCTACTGGATCACTTAAAAAGGAAGAGGGTCAAATTCTCAGAGTGCTCATGGATGGTAGCAGAAGCAACACCCCAATATCTGGAACTTCAAGGTCCTATTTGGGTTGAGTATATTAATACCTCCTATAGAGCTATGTTGCCAGGAGGAGAGGGTCTTAGAAAATTCCCACTGGGGAGCAGCACGGCCTACTGTTACAAGCAAGGAGTCAGACAGACTTGGGTTTGAATCCTGGCTCTATGATATTCACTCTGTAACCGTTCTGTGCTTCGTTTCTTCACCTGTAAAATGGAGCTAAGAATACCTATTTTGCAAAGCTGTTGAGAAGCTAATGTAAGGAATTACAGGGACAGTATGCAGAATGTCACGGTTAAGAGTGTAAGCTCTGGAATTATAGTACCTCGGTTTGAATCTCAGCCCTGCTTCTTGCTAGCTATATGACTTCAGATAAGTCACTTAACATTTTAGAATTTCATTTTCACATATGTAAAATGAGGAAAATAAATAGGGCAATCTTAGTTGCTGTGATCATCAAATGAGATAATATTTGTTAAGCACTTGAGCATATGTCTGGTATATAGCTCAATAAAAGGCAATGATGATAACAGTGGTGGTGGTAGTGAAAAACCCAATACCCATTTTCTTCCCAAAGCAAGAGTAAGAAAGAAAGCTACTCAGTCCTGTTCTCTTCCATTTACCCTCTCCCCTCTTTCTTCTCCAACTACAAGCCAAGAACAGTAGACTAGAAGTCAGGACACTTGGCTTGAATGTCAGTTCTGTCACATACTATTTATGTGATTTTAGGGAAGTCATTTGTCTTCCTTGAGGTATTTTTCCTTACCTGAGACATTAAGTTAACAATACTCTGCTTACTCTACTGGGTTGTTGTAAGCATCATCTGAGTTAATGGATTTTAAAGTTCTTTGTGAACTGTGAAACACTATGTAAATGTGAAGCATGACTTTTTATCTATCACAGACTATAAGATAGATGTTTTTACCAGTAAAAAGCAACTTTATCACCAAGTTTTTTCTCGTGGACAATTCGATCTAGTACGTTGTAGCAGACGTTGGTAGTTGCTCCTTTCATCCACTCAATGAAGATTTTCCCTTTAGTCACATCAAAGTTGTACTGGAGGAATGGGCCAGGACACGGGGTCTTCCAATAAAATTCCTTGGCAATGTCTCCCCAAAACTCTGCAACAGAAAGGGAAATACAGACATCACTAAGCTTCTTAGACATATTTATCCTCAGATGGCTTACCAGTCTATGCACAGAACCAAGTCACAACTTCTCTGCCCTATACTCTAGGACTCATAACCTAGGTCCCTCCTCTACCTGTCTAATCTTATCACTCACCACTCTCCCAACCCACCTTCTATTCCTGTGAGCTGAATCTTGACTCAAATTTCTGCCTTCCCTCCTCAAAATTGCCACTCCATTTTTCACCATTTATTCAAATCATAGCCACCCAGTGTCTATCATAATGCCCAGCACATTGCAGGCAATAAGTAAATTTTTTAATGAATTAATTAGTGAAAGGAAGAAATCCTTTACCCACAGAGCCTTCCATGACCATGTCTTTCTCTTAATTTGTTCATTCACTCTAGTAATTATTTAGTGAGCAGCCCTTTCCCCTGCTACTACTTGCCCAAGTGTTACCTGCTCTGTGCCAGATGTTGCTTTAAGCTCATTATATGTATTATCTCATTTAGTCCTTACCACAATTGTAGGAGGTAGGCCTTATTTTAATTTTCATTTTATTGATTTGAAAATCAAGATTCAGAAAGGTTAAATAACTTGCCCAAGGTTATACAGTTACTAAGTCAAGGTCTGAACTTCCCTGATAAAGATATTTTTGCTAAAATCTGAAAGATGAATAGGAATTTTTCTCCACTCCCCTACCAGGAAAGAGAGTACTATGGGAGGGGAAGGAAACAAGGGTATATGTTAAGAGGAGCTCCTTGAAGCTGAAGCACTGAAAATAAGAGAAAGAACAGCAGGAATTTATGCAGAAATTGATGCATAAACTGGGCAGATCATGCAATCCTTCTGGGCATAAAGAATTTGGTATTTATCCTAAGAGCAATGGAAAGTCATCGTAGAATTTTAAGCAGGAGAGGGACATGATCAGATTCACAATCTTAAAATATTTGCCTGGATAAACTGGAGAAAATGTACTCAACAGGTAAAACATGCAATTACAGAGCACTTAGTATATTCTCAGTACTGGATCAGGAGCTAGAGGAGAGAGAGACACTTAGAACCATAACAATGGAAGGAACTTTATAGATTATCACTCCCTCATTTTACTGATAAGAAACCAAATTCATAGAGGTAAAGTGACTTGCTCAAGGTTACATGATTTAGTTTATACAATCTAGTTGGAGAGATAAGACTAACACATGAAATATTTTTTAATATACAAAACAGAATATAATTGAATGATGAATAATTTGCAATCAATTAAAGAAATCCAAATTAAATCAACCCCAAGGTGCCATTATATACCTATAAAACTAGCAAAGATTAAAAAAGAGATTAAACCCAATGCCTAAGTGGCCCTGGGAAAATAGATATTTTTATATAATAATGGCATTGTAAGAAATCAGCACAATCTTAGTGGATAGCAGGCAATGCCTGACAAGAGCCATAAAATTTTTCATACCCTTTCATCTGCTAACTCAACTTTGGGAAACATACTTCAAGAAAATAATCCCAAGGAAAAAAAATGATTACTAAAGAGATGTTTAGGGCCGGCCCCGGGGCTTAGCCGTTAAGTGCTCGCACTCCACTGCTGGCGGCCCGGGGTTCGGATCCCGGGCGTGCACTGACGCACCGCTTCTCCGGCCATGCTGGGGCCACGTCCCACACACAGCAACTAGAAGGATGTGCAACTATGACATACAACTATCTACTGGGGCTTTGGGGGGAAAATAAATAAATAATAAATTGTTTAAAAAAATAAAAAATAAAAAAAAAATAAAGAGATGTTTATAGCAACACTATTTATAATAGTGAAACTGGAAACAACTTAAAAGCCCAACAATAAAAAAACTGATGAAAACTAGTGATACTAGTAGTAATACAATTGAATACTAAATGGCCATTAAAGGGAAAGCAAACGGGAACTGGCATTTTAGTGAATGCCATTCATGTACCAGGGACTGAGCTAATCTCATTTAATCTTTATATGGCCCTATGAAATATACATTAATTATCCTAATTTTATAGATGAGAAAACTGAAGCTCAGAAAACATAGGAAACTCTCCCAGGGACCACACAGCTAGAAACCAGAATACAAAATCAGATCTGACTCTAAAGCCCATGTTGTTACAACCATATCATGTGTGTATACTCAAAAATATTTTTAAGTGATAATAGTAGGCATAGATTATGTAAAACTACTTATAAACCACATTTATGTCCATCAACAAGGAGTGAATAAAACTGAGTTTTATGGTGACTTAGTTTTGTTTTTCAGGGTTCTTTTTTTTATTTTTTTGGTGGAGGTGTTGAAATCCGGATGTTTTGTTGGCATACATTCTAAGTACTAAAGAAGTTCCGAAGAGGAAAAGAGGAGCATGGACTGGGATGATCATGGAATGCTCTGTGGAATTGATGGGCTTTGGCTAGGTAGGGAGGAGCAGAAGGAAATGGGCAAAGGTAAGCAGGTGAGAAAGAGACTTTTGTGTATCCAGTATATCAAAGAGAATGACCTGTCTAGAATGAGGGGTGTGGTCAGGAGTAGCAGGAGATAAGGATAGAAAGGTGGGGTGGGGTAGTTATCCAGAGAACTTGAAAGAAAGGCCGAATTTTAATTTGAAACTGGAGGAAATAGGCAACTACTGAAAGCTTTTGAAGTGATAGATGTGGGGCCGGCCCCGTGGCTTGGCGGTTAAGTGCGCGCGCTCTGCTGCTGGTGGCCCGGGTTCGGATCCTGGGCGCACACCGACGTACCGCTTCTCCAGCCATGCTGAGGCCGCGTCCCACATACAGCAACTAGAAGGATGTGCAGCTATGACATACAACTATCTACTGGGGCTCTGGGGGAAAAATAAATAAATAAATAAAATTATGAAGTGATAGATGAAAGCAGTGTTTCCAGAATATCAATCTAATAGTATTTAGATAAATCTACTAGAGAGATTGAAGGTTGGTGAGACTAGGGGAGAGAGAACCAATTAGGAGCCTACTTCCTTGAGTTAAAAAGGTCTGTGGGAATGGAAGAAAAGGTAATCTGAGAGAAATTTTGAAAGAGTATTTGACCAAATTTGATGAAAGGCAGACGGTGGGTATTCATGGAAGAGGAATAGCATAGCTATTAGGAGTATAGGTTCTTCAGTCAAGACTACCTTGTTCAAATCCCAGCTCCACCACTAAGTAGCTTTGTGATCTTGTGCAAGTTAGTTAACTTCTCTAAGCTTCAGTTTCCTTCTCTGTAAAATGGGGATGATAACATCTCTACATTAAATCAAACAGGATTTGTGCTAAGTAAGCAGTAAGCAGTCTCTAAATAAATAAGATATATAGATAGATACGATCTATCTATAAATGATCTTAAATGATAGATCTGGGCCAGCTTGGTGGCGAAGTGGTTAAGTTCCCGTGCTCTGCTTTGGTGGCCCACGGTTCACAGGTTCAGATCCCAGGCATGGACCTACACACACCACCCATCAAGCCAGGCTGTGGCAGCCTCCCACATACAAAATAGAGGAAGATTGACAATAGATGTTAGCTCAGGGACAATCTTCCTTGGCAAAAAAAAAAGATAGATCTTATTATTATAGATTGTATCTTATTATCATAGATCATCTATAAATGATAGATCTTATAGAGGAAAGGATGATGAAAGAGGTTTACAATTTGGGATAGTGCCATTGACAGGGATTAGAAAATTATGGATGAGAGAAGGTTTGGGAAGGAAAATTGGTAAGTCACAGTCATGTTAAATATGATATAACATCAAAGTGTGTGAATAAAATGGTCTACAGACCAATGAAATTTAGGACCAGACCATAAGTGAGATCCTGGGTACAGAGCTAAATATATAGACTAGGAGTTATTGTGGCAGTAACAGTTTACCCCCTGGGAAACAGATGAACTCATGATGGGAGAAAATGTAGAAAGGGAAGAGAAGTGAAAAGAGGTCGAGGACTCAAACTTGGACACTGCCTGCAGCAATCAACCATTGTATACTTGATTCAACCCTGTCATGCATTACTTAGTAATTGCTTCATCCATGTGTTTTTGTGAGGAAGATCGGCTCTGAGCTAACATCTGCCAATCCTCCTCTTTTTGCTGAGGAAGACTGGCCCTGGGCTAACATCCATGCCCATCTTCCCCCACTTTATACGGGACGCCGCCCACAGCATGGCCTGACAAGCGGTGCATCAGTGCGCGCCGGGGATCCGAACCAGCGAACCCCGGGTGGCCGCAGCGGAGCGTGCGCACTTAACCTCCTGTGCCACCGGGCCAGCCCCACCATGTTGTTCTTATTGTTATCAAATTAACCACCATTTATTGAATGCCTACTGTGCATCAAATACTCTATAATGCACACTTGACTTACTCCCCACTTTAGTCATCATACAAACCTATGAGGCAAGTATTACTATCTCTATCTTATAAAAGAAGAAAAGGAATCTCAGATAGGTTTTAAAATCTGCCTAAGGCTGCACGGTAAATGAGTGGTAGAGCCAGGAGCTAAATCTAGATTTTTCTGGGTTTGATTCATGGCCCGTACTTGTCGCACTGCCAAATATCATGCTGCTTTCCATCCCAGGTACAGGTTTTTTTTTTTTTTTTTTTTGGTATTCTTTTATTTATTTATTTATTTTGAGGAAGATTGGCCCCAGGCTAATATCTGTTGTCAGTCTTCCTCTTTTTCTTTTTTTCTCCCCAAAGCCCCAGTACATAGCTGTGTATCACAGTTGTAGAGTTGTAGCTCTGCTATGTGGGACGTGGCCTCAGCATGTTGAGCAATGAGTAGGTCTGAGCCCAGGATCCGAACCAGCGAATCCTGGGCCGCTGAAGCACAACCCGCAAACTTTACCACTACGCCACAGGGCCGGCCTGCCAGGTACAGTTTTGACCACCTCACCCAGACTGAGGGCAAGGGTAGGGAATTTTTCCTTACACATTCTTAAAGACAGGGAACAGTCTATCAGAATTTCTGAGTTATTACAATCTCAGCTCAATTTACAAAAAAAAAACATTTTAGTGACTTGTTCAGTCTTACGTGGGGTAATTTCCATTGGGACTTCTGTAATATTAAAAATAGATCTGGGAGCTAGCCCTGATAGCCTATTGGTTCAAGTTCAGTGCTTTCAGGGGTCCCTGGTGCAGAACCACACCACCCGGCTGTCAGTAGCCATGCTGAGGCAGTGGCTCACATGGAAGAACTAGAAAGACTTACAACTAGAATATATGACTATGGAGTGGGGCTTTGGGGAGGAAAAAAAGAGAAAGATTGGCAACAGATGTTAGCTCAGACTGAATCTTGCCCAGCACAAAAAAACAAAACAAAACCTTGTGAAACAGTAAAAATAATAATAATAATAATAGATCTGGGACTCCATTACTAAGGATGGGAACTAGATCGGTCACTGCCCCTCAACAGTGGAGGGGTTAAAGGTGACAGGAGGCAATGGCTGAGTTGGTGTAACAGGGGGCAAAGAAAGTTCTTCTTGTGGCTCTCCTGCCCTCAGGGCGCCGTCTCGCGCCCCTGGAAACCCCTCTTTTCACCTTAGGAATTTTCCTTCTCTTCTCATGCAACTTTTACTCTCCTCACAGAACCCCCCATCTCCAGAACCGCTTTTCCATCTCCTGAAAGAACCGCAATTCTTCTCTCACAGAACCTCCATTTCCTCACGGATCCCTCAACTTCCCAAGCGAATTCCCAACTCCGCCAGGGAACCCCTATCTCCTCACGGAACCCCCACTGCCCCACAGAAGGCCCACAATTCCTCACTCCCTGGAACCGCCGCTCCTCTCCTCACGACGCTCCCAAGCCCGGCCTCACCTCGCGGCTCCTCCACGGAGCGCTGGTGCAGCTGTCGGTAGCGCTGCAGCGAGGGGACGTGCGCTGAACGACTGACCTCGGGCGGCGGCGACCAACACCGCACCCGGCTCCGGTCTCCTGCCTGCTCCCGGCCCCCGCTCCCGCGGCCGCTGCCGCTGCCGCTCCGGCCCCGCTCCTCGGGAAGCCCCATCGTGTCCAGTTTCCCAGCACCGTAGCGGCCTTTGCGGTTGCGGCTGGTGCACAGGCGGGGAAAATAGCCGAGGGGCGGGGCCGTGGGGGGGGGGGTCTTACGGGTGGAGGCGGGGCTTAGGCAGATGGCGGCGGGCAGAGGGGGCGGAGCCACGGCTGGTCGGGGCCGGACCAGGGTTAGCAAAGACACAGATAGGGAAAAGTCGAGCGTTGCTTGGGGCATAGGGGCGCAGCTGACTTGCGGAAGGGGTGGGGCCGTAGAGTGAAAGCAGAAGGGGCGGGGCCCGGCGTGACAGGAGAGGAGGTGGGCTCATGGAGTGACGGGGAGTGGCGCGGCTGGATGTGACAGGAGAGGAGGCAGGACCATGGAGTGACCAGGGTGGGGTGGGGTCTTGAAGTTTAGGCGTTGGATTAGGGCGGAGCTCGAGCAGGAAAGAGCTGGCCTAAGGAGAGGAGTTGGGTCAGGCCCATGGTGGAGCCGCCCCGTGGTCTGATTGCACAAAGCTCTCACCCCACCGAGTTAGAAAGCCAGGTGGAGTAGAGTTCTTTCCAGACCCTTCTCCTCGGGGAACTATCCTCCCGTTCTGAGTAAACCCCGCCTCTCTGTCCTTAGGAAAAACTCCTCCCACGGACTTTGAGGCCATGGCCTGGGGACAGGACTTCCTCTCTGATAATCTTGGGGCCAGCTCAGATTTTCTCCCACCCCTGAGGATATGTCTTCTCTCTCCCTGCCTTCACAAACCTCCATCCAGATCTAAAATACAAGACTCCATTAAGTGAAGACTAGGAGGAGACTTCAGGTCTTTGCTAATAAACCCACCCGCTCATTGCACAAATGGTAAACTAGGGGAAAGGAGAGAATTTGTGCAAGGTCACAGAGCAAACAACCAAGTTAGGGCCAAACCTAGGTTTCCTGACTCCAGATCTGTTTATCCCCTCCTCAGGCTGTAAGGATTGTAAAATAGCAAAATCTATGCAAATAGGAGGAAGCACTCATACCCTTCTTTCCTTCCCAATCTCTCTACTTCACCAAGAGACCTCTCCCACCTGCCACACCAGAGCTCAATTACCTCTGACTTCCATCTATCCCTTCCACTCCATAAAGGAGAGGCCAGGCAGGACTCTCCATCTCCCACCTGCACTCACCACCAAGAAAGGCCCACCCCACCCATCAGTTCACAGAATGGCTGTCAAGGCAGGAAGGATCCTTAAATATCTAACTCCAAGAGTGATTCCGGGGCCTGCAGCAGGCAGCCTCCATCTCCAGAAGCCTACAGAGGGCTTGTGACCCCCTCTGGCCCAGACTCCCTTCCCACCTGTCCCTTGTTCTTTGTCCAGCTAACCACAAGCCCAGCACACCCTAAACTGAAAAAAAAATCTCCCCATGGTCAGACATATGATCCAGAGCCAACCCAATCCTGATGGGATGGTCTCAGGGTTCCTTGAAAGGATATGGACCTCATGGAGTGGACATGGACTCCACTGAGGAGGCATTAACCACACTGAAGGGGCACACACTTCACTGAAAGTACATGGACTCCACTAAGGGAGCACAGATCTTGCTGAGAGGTCTCAGATCTCACTGAAATGTTGTGGACCCTGCTAATAGGACTTGAATACTTTCCTAAGAGACATGGACCCCACTGAAAGGACTCAAACCCCACTGAGGGGCCTCTCACCACACTGAGGGAATGGATACCATGAGGGGGCACAGACCTCATTTAGTGGTGACAGGCCGTACTAGGAGGATCAGACTTCACTGAAGCATAATAAACCCTATAGACCTCACTGGGAAGACAGGAACCTCTCTGTGGGGAAGAAAGCACATGAAATGGGTACACAGTCCCACATATTGATGGTCATCTTCCCACCTCATACACGCAGCTCTGAGCAGCCCTACCTCCCTCTCCTCTCTCCCCAGCCCTTCTCCCAAGCCCTAGAGCTGTTCCCAACACGCTGCTGCCCCCTCCTGTATACAGGTGGCACTGCAGCTGCTGGGCCCATAATAGATTTTCAAGCAGTCCAGGTCGTCTCTGAGCCTGGAGCCTGGAGTTGGAGAAGGAGATGTGTGCCCTTTACCAGGGCTTTACCGGCTTTACCAGCCCCCTCCCTCTTCCTGTGGACTATGCAATGGAAATTTGGACAAGAGGCCTCATAAGAAAGGGAACTCTTCCTCATCTCTGGAGATGGGTTAGTAGTGCAAGTTATAGTGTAGTTAGAATTCTGCAGAGTGGGAGGAAGATGGATTGGGTTGGACAAGATGAGAATCCACAAGATTAAGGAAATAATAATAATGATAATAATGGTTGTGGCATTTACTGAGTAGGTGCCAAGCCCTGTACTAAGTGCTTTCCACGTGTTATTTAATCCTCTTAACAACCCTCTGAGATGGATACTATTATTCTCTCTGTTTTACAAATGTGGAAACTGATACTCAAGGAGATTAAGAATCTTGCCCAAGATCACACAGTTTGTAAGTGGCACAGGGAATAGAACTCAGACACCTAGACTACCAGACACCCACTCCCCACCCACCACCCTTTTACCTTTTCCCACCCCACCCCACTCCTGCTGTACCAGCACTACCGTTATTTCTTTCTCAAAGTGTCCTTTCCAGAACCACATCAAAATCTCTAAAAATGACGGTAAATATTCAGGTTCCAGAGACCCCCATCCCAGCCTACTAAATCATGATCTCTAGAGTGGAATCTGGGGATCTGCTTTTAAAGATCCTAACAGACACTCAAGTTTGGACTCACTGACCTATGCTGATAGGTCAGGGGTCCCTGAAGGAGTTTTGATTGAAAGAAGAGTCAGAAGTGTCAGAGGTCCAGGGAGGGATCTGACGTTCGAGGAGGGGTCTCGAAGTGAAGAAGCAGTCTGCGGATGAAGCAGGGGCTGGGGCTGGCAGGTGAAGGCGGAGTCTGAAGTCAAAAGAGGGGCCTGGGGTCCGAGGAAGTTGGGGTCAGAGAGAGGATCTGCGGTCGAGGAGAGGTTTGCGGTCAGTTGAAGAGTCTGTGGGCCGAGGAGGGCGTCTGAGGTCTGAGGAGGATTCTAGCTCAAACTGGAAGGAGGAAGGGGTTTGTCCCCTGGGCTGCATAAGGCGCCCCGAGCCACTACGGGGTTGCGCTTGCAGCGCGCTCTTCCTCCCTCACCCCCAGCTGCACGACCCCGACCTGCCCTCCAAGCTCTCCATCCACATCCCACCCCCACCCGCGCGCCCACTGCAGGCTGACAGCGCTAAGCAGGCGTAGAAGAGTCAGACCCCGCCACTCGCTGGGGGGGGGTGGGGGGGGTGGGGGGTGGTGAGGCGCCCGCTCCCGGCGGCCCAAGAGCTCAGGCCCCGCCCTCTCCCCCACCCCCACCCCCGCCCCTGCCGCACCACTTCCGGCAAGCGCTGCGCTGCTGGGGGGCGCGGGCGAGGATGGCGGCGGAGAGCGAGGCCGGTCAGGAGAGCGCCCTGGGCGCCTACTCGCCCGTGGACTACATGAGCATCACCAGCTTCCCGCGGCTGCCGGAGGATGAGCCGGCGCCCGCGGCCCCTCTGAGGGGCCGCAAGGACGAGGACGCCTTCCTGGGAGACCCCGATACCGGTGAGGCCCGCTGGCCCCGTCCCTGCCCCCTGGGACGTCCCTGGTCCTCCTTCATCTGCACGGAGCATCACCTCGAGCCTCCATCTCCCTAATTCATCCTCTTCCTCCTGGACCTCTCCCTTCTCCCTTGTCACTGTTAATTATCTGGTGGGGTTAGGAATGCGTTTCTGCCTTGGAGGCTTAGGATGCGACAAAGGAGAACATGCCAAGGACTGCAGTAGGAAGGATTGGGGTTACCGCTTGGGAAGAACCAATTAATAAAGAAGGAATGTTGGAGGGGAGATCCTAAGGAACATCTGTGACCACCCACAAGAGGGCTTTTCTAGTCACAGAGAACAGGATAGGACTGCAGCAGGATAGATAGAGGCTAGGTCTTGAGAAGAACTTCCCCACAGCCAGGGATTGTGGGAAGGAGAGACCATGGGGAGAAGCTGAGAATCTCCTCATGTCCAGCGAGGGGTAAAGAGAATATGATTCCGTCTGTCTGCGAGTGATGGGTATTGGGAGACAGGGGGATGGACTGCATGACCTCTCAAAGTCCTTGGGGACAGAGTGCCTTAGCTGCCCTATGGATTACCTCATCCCTCCCCGAGCCATAGATCAGGCCGGAGTGTTAGTAAGGTACCCTGCCCCCTAGGAAGCAGGCTCCAGAATTTTTCTGTGTTCTCCTCAGCCCTCTGCAGGGACTGCAAGGGGTGAGAGTAGGGAGGGAGGAGACAGGGCCTGGGGGAGACCTGAGGACTAGGAGCTCTCTGAGCATTTCTTCCCTAGTGCTCCCTCTCCTACCCATGTGGTCCAGCTCTATCCTCCCTTCCATTCTTCATCCTCCATCTCCCATCCCTGTTTCCCTCAACGTCACTTCCTGGCATTAGAGCATCCTTCTGCTTCACTCTCTCCCTCCCAGTGCCCACGCTTGAGCTCTCTCCCTTACCAGCCTGGCAGGTCCTATTTCTCTGGCCCAGCCCTCTCTATCCTGGCCCTTCTGTGGCTACTCCCAGCCTGACAGCCCCAAATTCTTTCCCCCTCCACAACTTTCTAGTCATCTGGCCTTGACCAGCAGCCTCTGCCAACCTGAGTAGACCATACCCTACTTAGAGGGGGAAATGAGGGAAGAGTGGGCACGTTTATGGGCATCAAACATCGAAGCTGCAGGTCACAACTTCTTTCCCAGAGGGAGTAGGCCTGGATCAGGAGGTAGCAGGGAGAGGAGTCGGAAGATGTGGCCTGGTAGATACCAGCCTGAAACCAGGTCCTTTATTCAGGGGTCAGGAGTGCCACGTCTGGTCCCAGCACTGCCTTGACTCACTGTGTGACAATGGGCACACCTGTCCTGACCTGGGCCTTAGTTTCTTCTTCCAGCTCAACTGGGAACGCCTATCTCTCCCACCCTAGAGATTGGAAACCCTGATATGTTTTCTCCTGGCTCCCTATAAATGTCTTAGCATTTATCAAAACCTGTGATTATTTATTTGTGCAATCGTGATTACTCCATGTCTGTAAGCCCTATGAGGGTGAGATCGTGACTGTTTTGTTTACTGTCCTTTCTCCGCCATCCAGCACGGTGCTAAGCACTCAATAAAAATTGTTGAATGAATAAATGAATGAGAGAGAAGATCTCAGGATGAAAGAATGGCATGGGAGGAAGTTCTCAAACCTCAGGGAGTACCTTGGGGAGTTAATACAGGCTCTGCCCTCACCTGTACAAAAATCCAGCAGAAACCCTGGTCACCTGAATTTCTGGGAACCTGTACCTTATGCCAAGGTTGTACACTAAGGTTCCAAAGACCTTGCCATCATACCTAGTCATTTCAGTGTAGTCATTTCAATGCCATGTCTCCCAGCACTACTTCCAAGCCCCAAGGCTCCTTTGGCCCCACTGGACCAGCCTGCTGGCTAACATGGCCTCCTATGTTCTCAACCTGGTGGTTCCTCCTAGTGGCACTGCCCCTTATCCTCTTATCTAGGACCTTGGTTGTGCCCAACTAGCCTCTAGCCTGCCACTCCCCAGAACCAAATGCCAGGCACCCCACAGCTGGCCCTGTGGAAAACAGAGCTAGATGGTGACGACTCCAAGGCTAGGGAAATACTTTCTTTTCTCTCCTCTGAGTTCCAGGCCCATGTATTCCTCTCTCTCCCAGGGATCTGCTTCTAAATGTCCTGCAAGTGCCTTACTTTCAGCATGTTCTATGGTGAACTCATCATCTCTTCCCCATACACCTGCTCTTCCCCCAATGTCATTTTCAATTAATGACACTGCCACTCATCCAGTCTCCAGTGTAGAAGCCCAAGAGCCACCCATGATTCCCCCTCCCTCTCACTTCCAAATTGTGATCAGATGCTCTCTTTCCCCCTCCTAAATATCTTCCAAATTCCATCTCACCATCCCTGCCATCACCACTATAGACTAAGCCACCATCCTCTCTTACCCGTCTCACCTACAGGCTTCTAGTACTCTTCCTGCCTCTGCCTCTCCCCCGCCCCCCTAATCCCAATCCATCCACCACCCTGCACTTCTGATCGTGTCGCTCCCTGGTTCAAAAATCTTTAGTGATTCTCTCCTTAAGGGAGTAAGCAAGCCAGGGATGACCTCAGTCTCTAGCTAAGATCTCTCTCCTGAGCTTTAGACTTGCCAAGTTAACTCTGTTCAGGGTTCTTTTGTCATAAACTCAGCTAAAACTGAGCTACATCTAAAAAGAGAATTTTATTGGATAGTGTAACTTAAAAGGGCAGGGATGTGGGGTTTGAGGCATAGCTGCATCGAGGTGCCTAAAAAGAAATTGGCTTTTCTCCATCTTTTGCTTTGCCTTCCTTTTTATGGGCTTAATCTTCAGAAAGCCTCCCGTCTTGTGGGAGCAAGATGCCCCCAGCAGCAACAGGCTTACATCTTACCACCTTAGCAAGCTAGACAGAAAGAAATCCTTTCTCTTTTCCAATAGTTACTGGCAAAAGAACAAAGTTTGAGTCTCATTGGCCTGCTGCTGGTCACACATCTGTCCCTGAACCAATCAGTGTACAGAGGTGCTTGTTCTGATTGGCTAGGCCTAGGTCGTATACATACTTACTCTGGTCAGGAATGAGGGAATGAAGAATAAGAGAGGGGAGATGGTGCGTTCTAAAAGAAAATTGAATGGGGAATGGTGTCTAAGCAGATAAAAATTAGATGCCTTCTAGGCCAGCTGCCTCCAGACCACTCCTGCTGGTATCCCACAAATTCAGAATAGCCAAAATTAAACTCATCATCTTTCTCCCAAAAGACTTGTTTCTTCTGATCCCAAACTAACCTTTTCCCAGTGTCCTGCTGTCACTCTTACATATCAGTAAAATCAATGGTATTATTGTCTCAGCACTTACACAGTAGGGTACTCAGTAAATATTTTTGTTGAATAAGTGAATAACTTAATGATTGACTGGTAGAATAAAAAGTCTTGAATAGATCCAACTCTGATGGGGCCATATCACCTTTACCTCCTGGCTCCTCATATCTGATTGGAGAAAACAGATTTAAGGACAAGTAGCTGGAAATATCAACTAGAATTAGCTTGTAAGTTTGGTTTTTGAGGGTGGAAACAGCTCCTGATGCCATGTGGAGCAATGGAAAGGAGGTTTTCAAGTTACATAGACTCTTGGTTCTGCCATTTATTCATTTTATTACCTTAAGCAGGCAACATCACCTTTCTCAGCCCCAGTTTCCTCATCTGAAAATGGAGAGAGTGGGCCTATCTCAAAGTTATGGGAACACTTCAATGAGGGAATGTATGTCAAGTGCCTGGTATATAGTCAGCATCAATAAATTTAAGTTTCAAAACCATTTCCTGCACTTTTGAAACCTCTGGGGGCCAAGGAGAGTTCTGTACCCACAATAGGTATTTAACATCTGTTTTGAATGAATTCTAGTTTTATTTACAGACTTTGTGGTGCTGGTGCTGAGGGTTAGAGGCAAGCATGATCAACTGAAGGAGGCTTCCAGAAGACAAGTTTCTTTTTTTAAACAAAAGTTTAAAAACAAATTACATGTTCATGTTGAAAAATAAAAGGGAACAGTGAGGAAAAGTAAAAGTCCCCTTCTCCATTACTATCTCCCTGAAGTTTTTCCTTTTTATTTAAATATAAATGTATTGATTTAAAAAAACAAAAGACATATATATGAGTAGTAAAAATTTCAAACAAAAACTTCTCCCACCCCATCTCATCCCCACCTTCAATATCTTTTCCCAAAAGTAACCACCTTAAATAATTTCTAAAAATTTCTCGCATATATCAGCATTTTATCCATATATGTATGGTTACTTATTTACACAACGGAGAGGACAATGGATTATGGAGGACCTCAAACACCAGGTCAGGGAGCTTGGATTTTTATGTTGGCATCGGGGAACCACAATAATATTTTAAACAGGAAAATGTAACAGTCAATTTTTAATATTATCCCACAGACTTTTGTTTTTAATATTAGAAGTATTTATCTTATTTTTTGCGTGTGAGAGGAAGATTAGCCCTGAGCTAACATCTGTTGCCAATCCTCTTCTTTTTGCTAAGGAAGACTGGCCCTGGGCTAATATCAGTGCCCATCTTCCTCTCCTTTATATGGGACGCCGCCACAGCATGGCTTGGTAAGTGGTGTGTAGGTCTGCGCCTGGGATCCGGGCCTATGAATCCTGGGCTGCCTAAGCAGAGCGCGCAAACTTAACCACTACCCCACTGGGCTGGCCCCTATCCCACAGACTTTTAAAGAGGTTATACTCCTAGTGCATAGCAGCAGGTTCCCCCAAAATATTTATTGAATGAATGAACTTTTAAAAACACATTGTGAGTACAGCAAGGCATTAAGGCGAAGATACCAGGCTGTTTCTTTACTGTTCACAAACACCCAGGACCTTTAGGCCATTTAGAGACCTGGGTTCAAGGCTGATATGACCCAGAGGAGGGAAACTTTGGGATAGAAGACAGTCTCAGCCCTGGCCAAGGTGGAAAAGGAATGGAAGTAACTTTGAGTGCACACCTACAGGTGCCCGGTAGATATCGCCTCATGGAATCCTTGTACCCATCCGGCCGGTTAGGGACCAGTTCCATTATTAGGATGAGGAAAGTGAAGCTCATGACTTGAAGTGACTTGTCCATAGTCACCCAGCAAGAAAGTGGCTTTCAGGTCCCGTCTGCCTACACTCTTACATCCTCAGATCCATTCCCCAGATAGCAGCCAAACAGATCTTTTTAAAACCAAAACAGATGGCTTCAACTTCTTGCTTAAAACTCTCCAGCGGCTTCCCATGGCTTTTAGGGTGAAATCCAAGCTTCTCACTGGGCCCATAAGGCCCAGTGCATCTGGCATAGCTTCCACCCCACTACTCTTTCCCCTTGCTCACTACACTGGAGCTACCCAGCCTTGATTATTTTTCCCTAATGCACGAAGCTCATTCCTACATTGTGGCCTTTACACCTGCTGTTCCTTCTTTCTGGAACATTCTAGACACTTACCCCTTGCTTGACATATGGCTGGCTCCTTCTCATTCCTTAGTTCTTAGCTTTAAAAGTCACCTCCAAAAAAATATAAAATAAATAAATAAAAGTCACCTCCAGGGGCCAGCTTGGTGGCATAGTGGTTGGGTTCGGTGTGCTCTGCTTCGGTGGCCCAGGTTCACTGGTTTGGATCCCAGGTGCAGACCTACACCACTCATCAAGCCATGGGAGGTGTCCCACATGCAAAATAGAGGAAGATGGGCATGGATATTGGCTCGGGCCACTCTTCCTCAAGCAAAAAGAGGAGGATTGGCAACGGGTGTTAGCTCAGGGCCAATCTTCCTCACCAAAAAAAAAAAAAAAAGTCACCTCCACTGAGAAGCCTTGCCTGATTTCCCCACCTAAGCAGCCCCCAACACACACCATTATTCTCTATCATCTCATCCTTCTTTTTCTTCATAGCACCTGCCACAACTTGTAATGATGTACTGTTTTGTTTACTTGTTCATTACCTTTTTCTTCCACTGGCCTGTGACCCCCAGGAGGGCAGGAACTGTCTGTTCCTTTCCCCTAGCATGTAGCATAGAGCCAGATGCATAGCAGGCCCTCCATATTTGTTGAATGAATGAATGGGTAACGGAAGCGAGGTTGGAAGCCAGAGTCTACACTCAGTTTAGGTAGCTGCCTCCTTGCACAGAAGGCTGGGCCCCCAGCTAGGGCAGGATCTGATTTCCAGGGAGGGCCCAACACCCGCCTCTCCAGGAAGTGTTCTCCATCCTGGGTCCCGGGAAATCTGGCCTAAGGGCGGGAATCCAGCCAGCCCTGCTGTCCAGCTGGGTTCCCTGTCTTCCCAGCTAGACTGCCCTGGGGTGTATTGGGGAGACTTTGAAGGTGAGCAGTGCTGTCTAGTGGGGTTTGTTTGACAGGAGTGGGGAGAGGGGGGACGTGGAGTAGACCCACCTGGAGGGCGGGCCGGGCCGGGTAAGAGGCACCCAGACCGACCCCCAGCCGCCTGCAGACCCGGACTCCTTCCTGAAGTCGGCGAGGCTGCAGCGGCTGCCGTCGTCCTCCTCCGAGATGGGCAGCCAGGACGGGTCGCCTTTGAGGGAAACGCGCAAAGACCCATTCTCCGCGGCAGCGGCGGAGTGCTCCTGCCGCCAGGACGGGCTCACGGTCATCGTCACAGCCTGCCTCACCTTTGCCACGGGTGTCACTGTGGCGCTTGTCATGCAGATCTACTTCGGGGACCCTCAGGTAAGAGGAGGTGGAGGGGCAGAGGGAGGGAACTGGGGAGGAAGGAGTAAGAGGAGACAGTGGGAATTGGGGAATGGCTGTGGGGTGGAAGGGGGCCAGGAAATGGAAAGGGGAGAGGGTGGTGACATGAGAGAGGAAGGGACCTGATCAGGTAGGAGGCATTTGAGATAATGAGGGGAGTCATAGGGGAGAATCAAGAGGACAAGAGGGCAGAGCTCCCACCCCCAACCCCTGTTGAGGTTCCGGGTTTAGCAGGGGCCTACTCCTGCCCCCACTTAGTCCCCTTTCCCCTCCCAGATCTTCCATCAGGGTGCAGTGGTGACCGATGCTGCCCGTTGCACATCGCTGGGCATCGAGGTGCTCAGTAAACAGGGATCTTCTGTGGATGCAGCGGTGGCAGCAGCCCTGTGTTTGGGGATTGTGGCTCCGCACAGTTCTGGCCTAGGCGGGTAAGGAGCTCCCAGCTGTGGAGGTTGGGGTCTCCCAGGCCTACTTCTGTGTCCTGGTCTGTGTCCATGTGGAGGTCTTTAAGTTTGAGCAGAGGGGCAGCTGGGCCTCAACTCCTTGCATATGCTCTTTCTATACCCAATTTCACCCCTTCTTCTTTTATATAGAGTCAGAGGAGGTGTTTTCAGAAGTTTTTTTTTTTTTTGGTGAGGAAGATCAGCCCTGAGCTAACATCCATGCCAATCCTCCTCTCTTTCGCTGAGGAAGACTGGCCCTGGGCTCGCATCCGTGCCCATCTTCCTCCACTTTATATGGGATGCCGCCACAGCATGGCCTGACAAGCGGTGCATCGGTGCACACCTGGGATCTGAACCCCGGGCTGCCAGCAGCGGAGCGCACGCATTTAACCGCTATGCCACGGGGCCGGCCCCAGCTTTTTTTTCTTTAACTGGGAAAAGGATTTTGTAAACTATAAAGTGAGGTGCACGGGTGGGGCTATACTCTTGTTAAGGCAATGATACTTAAACTTTTAGGGTTTACAAATCTCTAAAACAAATCCCTATGAGTCTGATGAAAGCTGTGGACCCTGTATCCTCCAAAAATACACCCCAGGCTAAGAACTGTTAAAACAGGGGTTACAAACTGGCCACCCATAGGCTATACCCAGCACACAGACTGGTTCGGTTTGCACACTTAAATTTTTTAAGGTTTGTTTGCTGTTGTTAAAAAGTTGAGGATTTTCATAAAAATCCAGATTTCCAACATTTCTTGAACCTGGAGATACCTGGTAACACTGGTCTCATTCCCACATTCCCACATGGCTGCAATTATCTGGAGCTGAATAGAAGTTGCTTCTCATGATGCGGCTTGTGCTGTCCACTTTGCCACAGTACTTACCACTCCCTATTGTTCATCTGTCCTGCTTTCCTTATTATGTTACTTTGCTGCAAGCCAGCCATCTCAGATGCAGCCCCCATCTCAGATGGAAACAAACCACAGAAAAGGGACAAGCTGACCAAGTCCCTATCTTGGCTCCTGCAAGACCAGCTCTCCAGGCCCTACCAAAGAAATCCCTCTTTCAGTTTTGCACAATCTGTCCTTATATAATTCAGTCCTGGGAGAGGGAGCGGGGGGCATACCAAGGCAGCAGGTGCAGGAAGCTGGCATCCGTCCAGCTGTGGTCTTAGGGGGTGGGGCAGAACATCCTGCTCTCCCAGTCTCTGGGTTTTCCCTAATCAGGGATTAAAGTCTCCAGTGACAGGCTGGAAGAGGTCCATGGACTCTGGGTCCCCAACCCTCTCGATTTCACTCCCTACCCTCGTAGGGTGGCTGAGTCTCTGAATCCCTGCTGGGGAGGGAGCTCATCTGACTTCTGATGACAAACTGAGTCTACAGCTGTCACCGTTGGGGGCTCAGGGGTGGCAGGTTAATTGTTCAGAGGGGTAACATCTTATCCTCACCCTCCCCCTTCTGTGTCTCTCCCAGTGGGGGCGTGATGCTGATACATGACATCCGACGAAACGAGAGCCACCTAATTGATTTCCGGGAGTCTGCACCAGGAGCCCTCAGGGAAGAGGCCCTGCAGAGATCCTGGGAGTCCAAGGTGGGGACCCTGGTGAGAAGAGAGGGTCCAGGGGGATCTCCCTTCACTGCCCTTTTACTAACTCAAGCATTACTTTGCTGAGTATTTACTATGGAGGTGAGGAAAAAAGTTAAGCAGGATGCTCTTAGGCTATGAGGGAGACAAGTAGCCCCCAAGTAAAATAATGAACCAAAAAGTCTAGATGGTTGATAACAGGCAATATAGCCACACCTTACTTCTCTGGCAACGTTGGCTATTTGGCACATGGGAAGGAAGAAAATAGGCCGCTGAGCAGCCTGAGATGTCATAAACTTGTTGCACTGTAACACACATCTCACTCTAACCCTGTTGACTGTCACTTTCCCAGCCTACAACATAAGATTAGAGAGGAACTGCTAGAGGCAAACCCAGTATCCACTGAGAGCAAAGGAAGAAATAGAATAACTTGGAAAAATAGATATTTAGTACAGTGGCAAAAGCCAAACATGCGTGATTTATCATAGCTCAGAGTAATGGTGGTGTGATAATGAAAAGGTTAAATGAAGGTCCCTTGTCCACTCTTTTAAAAGGCAGGGGTAGGTATAATAATCCAATGTAGACAGGTTTCCATCTAAATTGGTTATGTCCTGGCTCTTGAAAGAGTTTGCTTAATTTATAAATCCCTCGACTGTGATAGATAAAGGAGGCCTTTCTGTGTTTGCTGATAGGAAGTCAGGGAGATGGGAGGGATGTTTGCTGGGGACAACCTGTCCCTCCTCTGGGATACTTGGCCTGTGTCTCTCCCCTGTGCCAGCCCCCCATCCCTGGCTTGGGGCTCTGAGGAGTTCAGCCCAGCCCCCCCCTTCCAGTGACCTGGTCTCCTCTCTCCCTCGCCTGCCCGCCTTGCCCAGCCTGGGCTCTTGGTGGGGGTCCCTGGAATGGTGAAGGGGCTACACGAAGCTCACCAGCTCTATGGCAGGTAAAGATTCTCCCCTTAGGGACCAGGGGGCCCTACCTGCACCCCTCCTTGGGTGGCTTTCTCCTATCTTCCTGGATTCTTCCATTCCCAACTTCCCCTCCTAATATCCCCTTCCCTTGCCGGGAGTCTCCTTCCCAGGAACCCCCCTCCCCCCAGGACCCCTCCTGCTCCCCCCAGGACCTCCTCCACCCCCTGCTCTCCGGCCCCCCAGGCTGCCATGGTCCCAAGTCCTGGCCTTCGCAGCAGCTGTGGCCCAAGATGGCTTCAACGTGACCCATGATCTAGGTCAGTGGGGCCTGGGGGTGGGGGGAAAGGCATGAGGTTGATGGAGAATGGAGAGGGAACCTCTGAGATTGGGGGCCCAAACCAGAATGCACCTTTCTTCCAGTTTGCTCCTCAGATCCCCTCCCCACCCCATCCCACCATCACCGTTAGAGTCACCAGAAGGCAGACTCAAATGAGGGGATCTGGGAGGGGTCCATATACACCCCGCTTCCCCCATAATAGGCTCCTGGGGGGCCAGAGCGCTTAGGGCTGACCACTCAGCCCTCATCCACCCAGCCTATTGCGCATCTCAGCCGTCCAGTCCAGTCCTGGCACCCCCATCACAGACAGTTGTGAGAATTAAATAGGTCCCGACCAGTCCTGGCACCCCCATGCCTAGCCTCTGGTCTGCCCGCAGCCCGTGCCCTGGCTGAACAGCCGCCACCCAATGCATCTGAGCGCTTCCGAGAGATGTTCCTGCCGTCGGGCCACCCGCCACTACCTGGTTCACTGCTGCGTCGGCCTGACCTGGCCTCGGTGCTGGATGCGCTCGGCACCTCCGGCCCTGCTGCCTTCTACGCCGGTGGCAACCTCACCCTAGAGATGGTGGCCGAGGTGAGCCTGTGGGGAGCCCCATGCCCCGAAGGACGCTTGCAGGGACGTCCCATGTAGGGAGGTCCTCTTCCCCCTTCTTTCCTTCCCTGTCTTTCTACATATATTTACTGGGGATTCTATTTACTTGAAATTCTAGAATTGACAAAACTAACCTCTGGTGATAGAAAGCAGATCAGTGGTTATAGGAGATGGGAGCGGTTGACTGGGATGCAGCATAAAGAACCTCCTGGGGTGATGGAAAAGTTGTCTTGATTGAGAGAAGTACCTTTGGGCTCCCCAGGGCTGGTGCCAACCTCTCCAGGGGATCTCCTCTCCCTCCTGGTGATAGGCCTGGTGGAGACCCATAATCAGCCTCAGCTTCCCTTAAGCCCACAATCCCACCCTGCCCTTGGGTTTTTTAGGGACTAAGGGAAACACCTCCTTCACTGGTGACTATTGTGACTGGGAAGATTAATACAAGGGCTTACCAACCAACCTGAAATAGTCTTAGTCTGAGGCAGTAATGGGTTCTGAGAACAGGTGCCAGTAGTTCAAAACTCCTAATGGATAATTATGCTCAAGATAAGTTAACAGACCAATTCAGTGGCTCTCCCATCTGTGCAATGGGGCTGATAATATCTATCTCTGCCATACAGTTGTGGGAATTAAATAGGTCTTTCGTTCATTCTATACTCACCTGCTCTGTGCCAGACCCTGTGCTGGGCGCTGGAGATATGGATGTGGTGATAGAAGTCCGTCTCAAATGGACTCAACTGGAAAGTCCAGCAGAGTACTGGCTTTAGATCTGCTGGGTCCAGGGGCTCCAACCACATTGTCAGGACTTGGTCTGTCTTTCTTTCTGTCTCATGACTCTACTTCCCTCTGTTTGAGTTCACTCTGTCAGATCCTTTCCACACCTGCTCCCTACCAGCCATCCTTCCAGCAAGCCATCCTAGAGAAAGAGCATGTCTCATTCCAGTAGTTCCAGCAGAAGCCTCAAGGTTGTCTTATTGGCCTGTTACAGGTCTCATGACTATTCCCAAACCAATCACTGTGGCACAGAAAAGGAATGCTCTAATTAGCCAGACCTGGGTTGTGTATCCTCTACTGGAGGTGGAGAAGGGGATGAAGGAGACTAACAAAGACCATCAAAGCTTTAAAAGAAAAAAACCCAAAGTTGAGTTTATTAGCTTATCAGACAAAGGAACACACACCAGCCAAGAGATTCAATGTGTAGTTCACTGAGGGTAGATTAAAAGTCAGGGGTTTTAAGTACTAAAAAATACTGAAAAAAGGGAGTGGATTCCTAGTGGTTATGCTAATAAGGATTGAAAATTAGCACGCTGGATAGGATGGAATGAGCCCATCGGTTTGTACAAGATTGGTTCATTGCTTGGTTACGTCCAGTAAGGGTCATTCCTACCAGGGTCATCCAGAGTTCATGGTTTTGGAGTGGCTTTAGTTGGTTGTAGTGAAATGCAGAATTCAGTTTTGATATCTCACAGGCAAGTGCTGCCGTAAGTGGAAAATCTTCCTTTTATATAGGCAGAGAGGGCAGTACGTGCAAACACATGGAGTTATGCATTTAGGGACCGTAGGTCACTCTGGGTGGCTGTACAGAGCTCATTGAGGAATAGCAGGACATGAGGTAGGAGAGGTAGGCAGGGGCCAGATCACAAAGGGCCTTGAATACCAAGCTAAGGAGGTCATTCATAGAATGTACCTAGCACAATGTCTGGCTCATAGTAGGTGCTCAGTATTAGTGCTTTTTCCCCTTCCTCTTTTCTGGAGTATCCAGGGCTGATGGGATCCCTAAAGGCTATGATAGGAGTTGCAGAAGGCACAAAAATTATAAACGTCTGATCTGTCTGTGATCCAAACATATATGATAGGCCAAGCCCTATTGTACCACATGCTCAGAGTATGGTGTGTGGCTCACAGCAGTGGTGGGATCATTCTCTCCCTTCCAGGCTCAGCACGCAGGGGGTGTCATAACTGAGGAGGACTTCAGCAACTACAGTGCCCTCGTGGAGAAGCCTGTGTGTGGCGTGTACAGAGGTGACCTCTCCCCCAGCTCCCAGGGTCCCTACTCAAGAGAAGCCTCCCAGTCCATGGCCATATCCTTTTGGCCTAGAGACTCCTCCTCATTTCACAGGAGAGAAAATGAGGCAATGAGCTGCCTGGGCAGCCAACTGTTGAAGCAAGCCAGAGCCATCCTACCTTCTGAAATAGTCATGGGGTCAGTTACTCCAAGTATTTAGGATATGAGGAGAGAGGTCTGGTCAAAGGCTCAGGCCTGGAAGTTGGGATTCTGGCCATAGGTTTTCTTGATTTGGGCACTGTGTTCCCTCAGCCCCCCTCTCACTGCTCTGTACTTCCTAAGAAGAATTTGTAAGACCAACGTCCATCCAAGCTTCAGGTTAGAACAAACCTTTCAAGACAATCATAGACCCAGCCCCTCATTGTACCGAAAGGAAACTGAGGCCCAGGGAGGGAATGGAACTTAACCTGCCAAACTCAAAATCAATAAGGAACCCAGAAAGCCAAGCTTATGACATGGATGAAGTCCATGTTTGCTGAACCCAAAGTGGTATGTTCCTGGGTCCCTCAGAAGAGTCTCAGGTTCTCTCCTCTAGGAGGCCCAGATCACTTCAAGGCCCAGAAGAGGCTGCCTCTGAGTTCAGGTTTCCAAGCCTCAGTCTCCAGCCTGATTCCTCTGCCAGAGGCTGTGGTATATGGAACAGAGGAAGAGCATAGCTTTGGAGCCAGGAAGACCTGGGTTTGAGTACTAGCTGTGCCATCACCTTGAACAAATTACTTCCCACTCTGAGCCCTCGTTCCCTCCTTAAAATGAGATAATAATAGTACCTACCTCTTAGGATACCCATGAGGATTTGATGAGATGATGTTAGAGTTGCCCTGATCAGAGTGGGCACTGGGTGTATTTGATTTTCCATCTCCCCTTCCCAGCCTGAGTTCTCTTGGCAATGCCAGTACCTTGAGTACTCTGGGTTCCCCTTGTCTCCTGTAACCTTGGACCAGCTGCCTCTCTGTGCCTCAGTTTCCTGACCTATAAAATGGGGATGATAACAGTACCCATTGTGAGGATTAAATGAGTTAATTAGTTAATGTTAGTGTCATGTTTCAGATATTATTATTATTCCTTTAATGTCCAAACATCTAATAACAGGGACCTCGAGTAGGAAGAGGAGGTTGCTGCTCCCAAGAAATTTTGGGGGTGGGACCATAGGGGCCTTGAAAAGTATCCTGGCCTGTGGGAGGAGCTGAAAGGAGGCACATGATGGACCAGGAATCTGGACATCTGGATACCTGTCTCTGCTCTGCCAAGGGACTGCAGTGTGACTCTGGGCAAATCATGGTCCTCTTGAGCCTTAGTTTCCTCGTATGCAAGAGCACACTAAAGACTAGTGTTCTGGGTTGAGTCCTGGCCCCGTGAACTTGGGTGCGTCCCTTTGCCTCTCAACGCTTTGTCTCTCAATGCAGTTTCCCTATCTGATGAGCGGGTTTGGTGCAGTGGTCTCAGTCTGTGTGATGGTGGGATGTGGAGATGCCTTGACCCCTCCCCTGCCATCTGGTCATTTCCTGTCCTTTCAGGCCACCTGGTTCTCAGTCCCCCACCCCCGCACACGGGCCCTGCCCTCATCAGTGCTCTCAACATCCTTGAGGGCTTCAATCTCACCAGCCTGGTGTCCCGGGAACAGGCTCTTCACTGGGTGGCAGAGGTAAAGCTGATTCCTCCACCCCACCCTGGGTCTGGGGATACCGGAAGTGAGGGGATGGGGTACTGCCATGGGGCAAGACTAAATCACCTCCAAGTTTTCTCACACATGAGGATCCTGGGTGTGGGTGCTGGGGTGGGCCTGGGAGCCTCTTCCACACCCCAGCTCTGTTTTCAGACACTGAAGATTGCATTAGCCCTGGCCAGCAGACTGGGAGATCCCGTCTACGATTCTACCATCACTGAGAGCATGGATGACATGCTCAGGTGGGTCCTGGGAAAAGACCCTGGGGACTGCAGAGGTGGTGCAGGGTGTGGGAGAAGGATCAGGTGAAAAGCAGCTGGTAGAGCAATAAGGCCTGAAGTCCCAAGTCAATTTCACCTCAACCCCAACTCACAGTGTGACACAGTGGTTGCCTCTCCTTGTACCTCAGTTTCCCCATCTGTACAATGAGTTGGTCTGCTTCATATGGCTGTCAAATTTTTTTGACCCTAGCAGGGCACCTGCATCTGTTCCCCGTTTTGAGTGGAAAAAGAAAGCCTAATAACAATAATAACAGTCTCCAAGCAAATACTGGAAGTGGTGGAGATTTTGATTATAATGTATCTACATTAGCAGCATAACACAGTAGGAAGACTGTGGACTCTGGTCAGACTAACTCAGTTCAAATCCCAGCATCACCATCCACTAGCTGTGCAGCCTGGACAAGTCATTTAAACTCTCTAAGTCTCAGTTTCTACAAGGCGGCCTGATAGTAATGGTGCCAGCCTCAAGAGGTCGTGGTGGGGACTAAACACATGCAAAGCACTTAGCACATTGTCAGGCACATAGTGTTCAACAAATATCATTATTATTATTAATTGGCAATAGGGGTGAGAATGGTTACTATTTAACTGCTACTATAACTGACTTAAAGGCCAGCTAAGGGAAAATCAGAAGCCAAAAATATAGTTAATGTGAATTTGTATTGTTACTCAGACAACCCTCTATGAATTAAGTTGGAAATGATGTGAGACTAAACGACAGCTTATAATTAAAAAGCAACAAGAGCAGCAACCAAAAACAACAATCAGCTCAAGGTCACAAGGATGAAGGCTAAAAACCAAGCCTCCCCCCTCACTCACCCATCCAAACTACTTGAAACAAAGTCCTCCGCACCTTCTCTGTGTGGCCACCAGCCTTTGTGCTTGGAAACTGAGTGAATGTCTTCAGTAATCCTTGGTAACTTGCCATTCTCTAATCAATTAGAACAACCAAACTAACAATTATTAAGTAAGAAACCTCAGTTGAACTTTAAAAAGTCTGGAGATTGCGTGTTGTTTTCAAGATCAATAAAAATTTAGCTCTGAAACACACACACACTCCTATATTAAACTCATTCAAGTAATTCATCCAATAAATACTTAGGAAGAGCTTACTATGTGCCAAGTCCTCCTGTGCCTTGAAAAAATAATTCTAATAGCAAGTAAAGATCCCTGTATACAAAACCCTCCCCTGACTAAACTCTTAATAAAACTTTAGTTCTGGACTACAAACGTTCAATTAAATGAATTCAGTTTGTTCATTCAAAACAAATATTTTCTGAGCGTCCACTATGCCCTAGGTACTTTCATAGAAAGAATTAAGTGAGGGGGCCGGCCCGGTGGCGCAAGCGGTTAAGTGCGTGTGCTCTGCTGCAGCGGCCTGGGGTTCGCCGGTTCAGATCCCAGGCACATACCCATGCACTGCTTGTTAAGCCATGCTATGGCAGCATCCCATATAAAGTGGAGGAAGATGGGCATGGATGTTAGCCCAGGGCCAGTCTTCCTCAGCAAAAAAAAAAAAAAGAGGAGATTGGCAGATGTTAGCACAGGCTGATCTCTTCACAAAAAAAAAAAAAAGAATTAGTAAAGTCAAGTAACTAAAAGACTCCTGATTCAAACATGAAATAAATTAAAAATTGGCTCTAGAAGAGAATCTGAATAACACCTGAATAAATTCATTCTGTTCAACAACTATTTCCTGGATATTTCCTATTTGTTAGGAATAAGTGAACTTCTGTTCTCACAGACCTGGTAGTCCAGTGTGGGAGCCAGATGTTAATCAAATAATTGCACAAACAGACATCACAAAATGTGGTAGGTGGGGTGTAATGAGAACCTGTTGTGTGTTCATCTCCTACCCCTTGTCTTTTCAGCAAGGTAGAGGCTGCCTACCTCCGGGGCCACATCAATGACTCTCAGGCAGCCCCTGCCCCACTCCTGCCTGTCTACGAGCTGGACGGGGCTCCCACTGCTGCCCAGGTGCTGATCATGGGCCCTGATGACTTCATTGTGGCCATGGTCAGGTATGCCAGCTCAGACTCAGAACCTGGCACAAGGGATCATCTGGACCAGGAAGGCGGTGGGGGTTGGGTGGGAGTGAGGGCAGGCTCAGGGCTCACCTGGCCCCAACCTCGGCCCCCAGCTCCCTGAACCAGCCCTTTGGCAGCGGCCTCATCACCCCCTCGGGGATCCTGCTCAACAGCCAGATGCTGGACTTCTCCTGGCCCAACAGGACTGCTAACCACTCTGCACCCAGCCTGGTAGGGCCTTGCTTCCCTCCTCCCCTGGGGACCCTGAGGCTAGGTAGGAGGTGCAGCAGTGTGGCTGCCCCTCCCTCCCTACTTCCTCTAGCAAATTCTATTATAAAGAAAAGGAGCCTAAACAAGGTGTCCACTTCATCCCCAGCTCAAGTCTGGGGCTTGAAGCCTGGTGGATCCAAGGAAACTCTGTCCCATTCTATCACTGTCTCACTGTAACCTAGGGAAAATCTTGCCCCCTCTCTGGCCCTCTGTTTCTTCACCTTGGCAATGAGGATATTGGCTCCCATTTGATGCTTTGGGCACTTTTTAGCATTGGTAGTCTATGACTGCGTGATGCTGAGCTGATGGGGCTCAGCCCTATTTTTGGGCACCAAGGGAGACCCAAGGAGAAAGATAGGAATTATTGTCTGTTTGGAGACCAGCACTCTTACACCCTGCAAGCTGGGGTCCCAGCAGGAAAAAGACAGATAGAGGTGACCAGGGTGGGGATTATCCTGTTCTTCCCCATAGCCATCTTTCTTGGCTTGGTCCCCTCTTCTGTCACCCATAGCAGCCCCATAATTCGGTGGGTCCACTCCCCACCTCAGTTATCCAGGAGCCCTTCCCATTTCATGACAGCAAACTGGCCGGGGAAGGGGCTGGTCTCCCATGAAAACTGGGCCTATGGAAGATGCAGGGGAGGGAGCAAGGTTGGAAGAGTGGTGGAGTAGCCCTTTCCTGTCTTTCCCCACCTCTTATCCCCCTTGTGGTCTCTGTCCTCTGACAACAGGAGAACTCGGTGCAGCCAGGGAAGCGGCCATTATCTTTCCTGCTGCCCACTGTGGTCCGGCCGGCAGAGGGGCTCTGTGGGACCTACCTCGCCCTGGGGGCCAATGGAGCTGCCCGGGGCCTCAGTGGCCTGACCCAGGTGAAGTTTCCCCCTTAGGAGGCCTTTTGTGGCCAGGACCAAGCCATGGCCTGGGCTGCAGATGCTCCTCGTGTCTCTGGCTTGTTCTCATCCTTTACTCACGCAGCAAACATGGGCTGAAGCTGCTTTGTGCGAGGCCCATCCTGGACACGTGGGGCATGGACTGCACTGTTTCTTAGCAAAAATGGAGCCCTGAAGCTCCCTGTCTTCCCAGGTTGCAGGGGAAATTTCAGGGCCAGTAGAATTGACAGGTGATAGAGCATCTGGGCTGTCTGCGTTCTGTCAACCTCAAGTTCCATCATGCTTCTACTCAGCATCTGAATAGACAAGCAGCCCTCTTTAGGGTCTGATTTTGAAAGAAAGGGCCTGCTACTCTTCAAAATGCCTCACGACAATTCCATAAACGTCTTAAGCACCTGATATATGTGCCAGGCACGTACTTTGGAATTGTTAACTCTGGTGAGTTAACACACCTGAGCTTTGGAATCAGACACCCTTGGGTCCCAGCTCAAGTGCTGCCAAGTTCCACCTATGTGATGCTGGATAATTCACTTAACCTCTCTGAACCTCAGTCTCCTCATCTGTAAAATGGAGATAATAACAACAGCTAACATTTTTGGAGTTTTTACTAAGTGCTGGGCACAGTGTTACATGTGTTAACCCTTTTAACCTTCCCAACTTTGGGAGGAATCCTTATTTCTATTTTATAGAAGAGGAAACTGAAGCCCAAAGAGGTTAAAAAGTTAGATCTGGTTTAGTAAGAAAGGGCAGGCACTTTGGTTCCAGAGCCTACCCACACTCCTAACCACTAAGCTAAAAGTCCCCACATCGCACCCTAGACCACCCCCAGCTATTAACCCTGACCTGGCCAGGGAAAAGAAAGGAGAGCCCTGGAGTGCATTAAAGTAGACTGGATGTTAGTGGTGCCTCTTCTCTGGCTCACTCTTAACTCTGGAGTGAATCACTTTCCTTCTCTGGCCCTCGGTTTCCCCTCTGTGAAATAGGGACAGTCATCACAGGCTTGCCTGTCTTCTGGGACTGTTGAGAGGCTCAGATGACACCCCTGGTATAAGGGTTCTAAAGATTAAACAGTCTGGACCAGGGGTAAGGGCTGTGGAGTCCTGAACCCCTAGCTCTGGGACAGCCCTGACTTCTGCCCCTTGGCTGCCCCCAGGTTCTGCTGAATGTCCTGACCTTGAACCGGAACCTCAGTGACAGCCTGGCCCGTGGCCGCCTGCACCCGGACCTGCAGTCCAACCTCCTGCAGGTGGACAGTGAGTGCAGAGCAGAGATCTCCATGGGGTGGGCACAGGGCTGGGTGGAGAAGGGGGCTCCTCCCTAGGGTGCCCCTGCCTCGACCAGCACCAACTCCCTGCCAGTGAAGGTTTGGTTTCTTTCAACCAACTCCTATTGGAATGTGAAAGATCTGGGGATTGGACCAGTCCTGCCATTTCCTGACTGTGTGGCCTTGGGAAATTCATGTCTCCACTCTGAGCCTTGTTTGTCTCATTTGTAAAATAAGATATAGTTGTTAATTTTACAAACCATTCATTCAGCAATTTGTATTGAATACCTACCGTGTGCCAGGTGTTATCCTAGGTTTTGAGGATACTGTGTTTACAGGCAGACAGGAAAATAAATAATCAAAGAAATATGAGAAAGCACAATAAATGTCCTGCAGACATTAAAACAGGATGATGTATAGGACTGACGATGATGGAGGAAGGCTTCTCTTTGGTGACATTTAAGCTGAGATCTGAAGAGTGAGAAAGAGCCCAGCATGCAAAAAACGGGCGGGTTTTTTAGGCCATGGGAACAAACGCAAAGAACTCGGGGAGGAATAGGCTTGGCATGTTTTAGGAGTAGAAATGAGACTAGAGTGAGTGAGGGTGAGATGAGATCAGAGCGGCTGGCAGGGGCCAGATCATGGACCTTATAGATTATAGTGAGGAGATGGACTTTCCTCTAAGAAGGACAAGTGCTTAATTTTGGACACAGCTTAACTTTGTAACTGGGAAAGTATGTGCACCTTTGAGGAGTTTTTATTACAATCGACAGTATGTGATGCTAGTCCAAAGGGCATACAGAATTGAATGAGACATGGTCCTTGCTTGCTCAGAATCATTTTCCCCATTTTACAGATAAGGAAACTGACACCCACAGAGATTATAAACTAGTCAAAGATCAACCAATAAATGGCAGAACTGAGATTAGAACATGTACCTGGCTGATACCGAAGACTCGGTTCTTTACCGTATGGCTCTTGATATCTCCTGGACGGAAGCATGTTAGGAGCCACAGACCTAGATCCTCGGTCCCACTCTGTAGTTGGCCAGTGACACTTTGGATCCCAGTTGATGGATGATGAGGCTAAGTCCTTGAAAATGAATTTTGCTCAACTAATATCTTTTGGTCTCTATTGAATATGAGGTTCTGTGCTAAGCTATTTGGAGGGACGCGGCTCATCCTAGCCTTTCCTTGAGGGACTCACAGTCCAAGACAGGGATATGAGGAGTGGAGGCTTGGCAAAGGGAAAGTTATCCACCTAAGGGCTCTGGGAGGCTTTATGGAGGAGGTGACAACTGTCTGGGCCTTGAAGTATGAGCAAGAATTTGGCATGTGGAGGTAAAGAACGTTCTGGACAGGGGAACAGCCTTGGCAAAAGCCAGAAAGAATGGCTCGGAGAGCAGCCAGGACTAGAGACATGGTTTCCCAAACTTCAGAATTTATCTAGCCCCTTCATGACTTTTGCCACATTTGCACACCATCTAAACCATTATTTATATAATGTGTGTCTATAAATGGACGTCCTTTTAAATCTAAATGTATTTTAAAATTAAATCTTATATCATAATCACAAATGGAAAAACAGCATCATTTGCCACAAATAGACAATAAATAGCTTTAAAAAGTCAAATGTTTTTAGGTTTTAGTTAGACAGTGTTGCCCCTAGAAGGCTCTGAAGCCTGCTGTCTCCGTTAAAGAAGGAGATTAGGGGCCGGCCCAGTGGCGCAGCGGTTAAGTGCGTACTGCGGCGGCCCAGGGTTCGCAGGTTTGGATCCCGGGTGCGCACCGACACACCGCTTGCTAAGCCATGCTGTGGCGGCGTCCCATATAAAGTGGAGGAAGACGGGCATGGATGTTAGCCCAGGGCCAGTCTTCCTCAAGAAAAAAGGGGAGGACTGGCATTGGATGTTAGCTCAGGGCTAGTCCTCCTTGCAAAAAAAAAATAAAATAATAAAATAAAAAATAAAATAAAGAAGGAGATTAGAAATGTTAGAGACCAGACTGAAACTTAGTCCTTGCTATTATTGAAAGTGAACCACAAAGGGAATACATTTCCAACTCGGTGATTTAATGCTATTCAATGTTGTGTCTTTATCTCAAGAACTACCACAAATCATCCTACTTAAGGAAATAAGAAGACCAGATCTTTGTTGAGGAGAAGTGGAAGGTGAGGTTACAGGGCTTGTCATGGAGGTCCATGTTAAGATGCATGGACTTTATCCAATTGAGTAGGGGAGGGATATGACCTGATTTGTTTCATGTAGAGGAGGTGGACTGAAGGGAGCAGAACTTAAGTAGGGAAAATACAAGAAGCACCTGGGATAATGGCTCAGGCAAGAGATGATGAGGACCTGAACTTATGCAAGAGGATGGGGATTTGTTCATTTATCCAGTAAATACTTGCTTAACATTTACTATGTCCTCACCCTGTTCTAGGCACTGGGGATCAATAGGGAACAAGACAACATCCCTGCCTTCAAAAAGTTTATAATCTAGTGGAGGGAGACACGGTAAATAAATAAATAAATACAGGCAGCATTAAGTACTTAAAGAAAACAAAGCAAGGTAAAGATAAGAGGGGCTGCTGTTTTAGATAGTGGTCAGGGAAGTTCTCTTTGAAGACTGGAATGAAGTGAGGGAGCCAGTTTGAGAATATATAGGAGGAGAGCATTCCAGGCAGAGAGAACAGCAAGTGCAAAGACCCTGAGGTAGGAGCATGTTTGGCCTACTTGAGGAACAGCATGGAGGCTAGAGCAAAGTTAAGCAAGGAAGAGAGTGGAAGGAAGTGAGGAGAGGAGTTTAGAGAGGTAGCAAGATACCAGATGCTGTTGGGCCTTAGTGGCCTTGGTAAGGACTTTGGATTTTATTCTAAGAGTCATCAAAGATATCGTAGAGTTTTGAGTAGGGGAAGTGACATGATCTGACTAATGGTTTATAAGGATCCCTTTGGCTGCTGTGTGAATGGGCTGTAAGGAAGGCAGTATTGGAAGCAGAAAGACCAGTTAGTGGGCTGGGCTATGCAGTAATCCTGGCAAGTAATGATGGCGGCTTTGGAGATAAGACCCCAAAGCCCTTTTCCCAATATTAAGAATGATCGTATATTAATGATCACTTACTGTATGCAAAGCTCTGAGCTCAGTGCTTCCTGTGTATTATCAACAACTTCTTATAGTAGGTTCTTGTGTAATCCCTATTTTATACATGAGGAGACAGGCTCAGAGAGGTAAAGCAATTTGTCTGAGGTCATACAGCTCCTCAGTGGAGCACCCAAGACCAGGACTCAGGTCTGTCTATAGGTCTCCTGAGCCAGTGCTCTGAACATTCTGAATGTGTATATGTTGGGGGATGGTTTTCAGGTGAGTTCACAGAGGAAGAGATTGAGTTCCTGGAAGCCAGGGGTCACCACGTGGAGAAGGTAGATGTCTTATCCTGGGTCCATGGCAGCCGGAGAACCAACAACTTCATCATCGGTGTGAAGGATCCTCGGAGCCCAGATGCAGCTGGAGCCACCATCCTGTAGAGCAGTGGGGTGGAGCGGGGGTCTCTGCTCCCCCCCTTTGCATGTTCCTAGAGTCCCTCCTTCTCCAAGGTTTGGTCTCAGGTGGACCCCAGGGGTGCTCCATTCAGGGGCCAGAGGGGATGCTTAGCAAACCCTATTGCAGAGTAACTGGAAAATTCTCCATCCAGAGGCTGCTGGTGGTGGTGGTGGTGGTGGTGGTGGTGGTGATGGTAAGTGTCAGTGTCTACAACCAGGCAGGCAGGACCTTGAGGAGTCAGACTGTCTGTCTGTCTGTCTCCTTTCCCTCAGCCATGCTGGCCCTGAGCTTAGGGATGTGCTTGCAAACCCTTCTCAAGGATCCTCACAACCCCAGCCTCTCCAGCTGGCCTGACCTGGGCCTCATCTTCCAGCTCCCTTCTCCTGTCCCCAGCCTCATTTCTTAAAGGACTAGGATTTTTTTAATGGACCATCCTGGGGAGAGGGTGCTCCTCTCCTCCCACCAGGTTGAGGCGGGGGTCTTGCATCTGGGGGCCCCAGGGTATGAGGTAGGGGTGGGGGTGGGGACCAGCTCAGGGGCTTCCATTTGCAAAGGGGAATTAAAGAAAGAATATTGCTTAACTGTGGCTCTGGCTTGCTTTGTCTTTGGCTGTGTTGGGAGTGGGAGTGAGAGAGGACACCTTGGCTCACCCTGTCCCAGGAGCCATGACTCCAGGGCAAGCTGGAGTCGATTTTGTGGGGGTCATAATAATATCTGCCATCTATCCAAGACTTGCACTAATAAAAATAATTAATAACAATAATTATAATTATAGATAGCATTTTTGAACATTTATAGTGTGCCCAGCTCTATGCAAAACACTTTATGTGGATAATCTTATTTAATCTTCCTTACAAACCTCATGAGGTAGGTACTAATATCATTCCCATTTTACAGATGGGAAATTGGCAAAAAGAGGTGAAGGGACTTGTCTAAGGTTCCTCATGTGTTAAATGGAAGAATTGGGATTCGATCTCAGAATGTCCAACTCCTAAACTGTGCTTTAAACCATTTGCACATCTACTAGGTGAACTATTTGTTATAAAGTATACTTTATATAGTATATGTCAGACAATAAGTACCTTTTAGAGATTATGTCATTCTTGCATGCATGTATCCATCCATTATATTCTAGGCACTTTGCTAGGCATTGGAGATTCAGCAATGAACAAGACAGACAATTTTTTATGGATTTTCAGTCTACAGGGGGAGTCAAACCTTAAAAAAATAAGGACACAGATAATTAGGGTAATTGCCATCATGATAGGCTCTATGAGGGATGCTATGAGAATGTATAACAGGAAAGTTCATCTAGTTCAGGGGTGGGGTGGGATTAGCAAAGGCCTCCCCAAGGAGGTGATGAGGATGAGTAGGATTGACAGAAAAGGATTAGATGTGGGATGTGAGAATGTCATTTTAGGTAAAGGGAACAATATGTGCAAAGGTCCTGTGATAAGAAGGAATGTGTTGTTTTAGGAGGTAGAAAAATGCCGGTGTATTCTTCCTAGAGTAGAGGTGACAAACTTTTTCTGGACAGGCCAGATAGTAAATATTTCATGCTTTGAGGCCATATGGTCCCTATAGTAAATACTCAACCTTGCTGTTGTAGTGCAAAGGCAGCCACAAACAATATGTAAACAGATGGCTGTGGCTGTGTTCCCAGAAAACCTCATTTTATAAAAACAAGGCCCAATTTGGCCTATGGGCAGTAGTTTGCTGAGCCCTATTCTAGAGCATACTGAGAGGACAATAGTATGAGATGAAACTGATGAGGTAGGTACAACATCCTTATGAAGCTAGTGTTAATTTCCCCATTTTATAGATGTGGAAATTGTGGTTCAGAGACATGAAGTAACTTGCCTAAGATCACCCAGTTGATAGCTGGCAGATCCATGTCTCAAAAGCAGTCTGTTTGACTCCAAAGATCATGTGTCTCTCTTCTTTAAAAAAAAAAAAAAACAACTTTCTTATTTTATGTGGTTACAGATGTAATAGTTATTCAATCAAACAATTCATAAATATATAATGTAGATGATCCATGACCTCAAAATCTCAACTTTCCAAAAATCTCACTATCAATAATTTAGTATATATTCCCCCAGCTTCTTTTTTATGTAGATATAACATATTATTATTCCATTTAAAAATAAAAATGGGATTATATTATTCACAATCTATAACTCCCTTTTTTTTTTTTTTTTTTTTTACTTATAGCCATACTTTACTACTGATATAGCATGGGCATTTTTCCATCTCAATATCAATATATATGGATCTACCTAATTATTTATAATGATGTATCATAGTTCATTGAAGGGTTTAACCAGTTTCCTATTGATGGATATTTGGGTGGTTTCCAATGCAACTTTGAATATCCTTGGCCTGATATCTTTAGGTGCCTGAGCCACACCTGTGGTCATAACAACTCTCCTAGGCTCTCTTTCAAGTAATGGAGTTACAGGACTTTCCATGCAGCGTGCTTTTGAGAGTCATGTGGTCCCTTGGGGTCATTTCCTTTCTTAAATATACAAATAATGAGACCTTTTAATAAAAGATTTCTTCAATGGAACAATTCTTGTATATTAAAACAAAATTCTGATATCTAGTAAAATCTGTTTCATTACTCAGTATGTGAAATATCATATTTTATTTCACAAATATTTTCTAAAGTGTCTACTCTGTGCCATGCACTGCCCAAGGCACTGGGCACACTGGTGAACAAGTCAGGTCCTTGCTCTCCTGGACTTTATAGTCTTAATCACTTTTACTTTATTTACATTGTACTACCTTGATCTACCATAGAAAACAAAATTCACCTCACATTAAGAACCTAACTTTTGCTGGCTATGAAATGAAGAAATAAGAAGCTTGGAAATTTAAAGAGTTTTCATGATATTCCCTCAGGCCTCAAATAACCCAAAGATATAGCTACTTGCTTCTTCAATTGGATATTTTTGGTATTTCCTTCATATCTTGGGTAAGATATGAAGCTTCCTGATTTCAAAACTTACTACAAAGTTACAGTAATTAAACAGTGTGGTACTGGCATAAGGATAAACATATCAATGGAATAGAATTGAAAGTCCAGAAGTAAACCAATATACCTATGGTCAATTGATTTTTGACAAGAGTGCCAAGATCATTGAATGGAGAAAAAATAGTCTCTTCAACAAATGGTGCTGGTACAACTGGACATCCACTTACAAAAGAATGAAGTTTGACTCTTACCCACACCACATACAAAAAGTAACTCAAAATAAAACTCTTAGAAAGAAACATAGGAGTAAATTCTCACAACTTTGGATTTGGCAATGGTTTCTTAGATATGACACCAAAAGCACAAGCAACCAAAGAAAAAATAGATGAACTGGACTACGTCAAAATTAAAACCTTTCGTGTGTCAAAGGACACTATCAAGAGAGTGAAAAGACAACCCAAAAAATGAGGAAAATATTTGCAATCACAAATCTGGTAAGGGTCTAGTATCCAGAAAATATAAAGAACACTGACAGTTCAACAACCCAATTAAATTATGGGCAAAAGACTTATAGACATTTCTCCAAAGAAGATCTACAAATGGGCGATAAGTCTCTGATAAGATGCTCAATATCATAAGTTGCTAGGGAAATGTAGATCAAAACCACAATGAGATACCACTTCACACCCACTAGGTTGGCTATAATAATAATAATTTTTAAAAAATAATTTTTAATGATTTTTATCATTAAATCATTAATTTTTTTCATTTCTTTAATAAGGTAAACATAGAATTACCATAGGACCCAGCAATTCCACTCCCAGAGATATACACCAAAGAATCCAAAACAGGTGTTCAAACAAAAACTTGTACATGAATGTTCATAGCAGCACTATTCACAAAAACCAAAATGTGAAACAACCCAAATGTCCATTAATGGATGAATGGATAAATAAAATATGGTATATTCATACAATGGAATATTATTCAGCAATAAAAAGGAACAAAATACTGATACATGTTACAACATAGAAGAACCTTGAAAACGTTATGCTAAGTGAAAGAAGTTAGACACAAAAGGTCACATATTGTATGATTCCATTTACATGAAATATCCAGAATAGGCAAATCTATAGAGACAGAAAGCAAATTAGTGGTTGCTTAGGGATGGGAGAATGAGGGGTTGAAAGGAGGGCAATATTTATTTATTTATCTATTTATTTATTTATTTTTGAGCATTTCACTTTATAATGTTTTATATGTTGATGTTTTATTTATTTATTTATTTTGTGAGGAAGATCAGCCCTGAGCTAACATCCATGCCAATCCTCCTCCTTTTGCTAAGGAAGCCTGGCCCTGGGCTAACATCCGTGCCCGTCTTCCTCCACTTTATATGGGACGCCACCACAGCATGGCTTGACAAGCGGTGTGTTGGTGTGCGCCCGGGATCCAAACCCGGGCCACCAGCAGGGGAGCGCGCGCACTTAACCACTACCCCACTGGGCCGGGAGGAGGGCAGTATTTAAAGAGTACAGAGTTTCTTTTTGAGGTGATGAAAATGTTCTAAAAAATTCACTGTGGTGATGGTTGCACCTATTGTGACTATACCAAAAACCATTAAATCACACACTTTAAATGAGTGAATTGTGTGGTATGTGCATTGTATCTCAATAAAGCTGTCAAAAAAAGACATGGGTTTTGGCAATATCAACTAGAGCTGATATACTCTGATATGCAAACCCTGTGACCCAGCAATCCTAGTTTTAGGTAAAAATCCAGAAAATTGTACACATGTTCCTCCAGAGACAAGTATAAGAATGTTCACAGTAATGCTATTAAAAATAGACCTAAAGTGGAAACCTAAATGCTCATCAGCAGTAGAATGGATAAACTGTGATATATTCAAATAATGAAATGCTACACAGCAATGAAAAGGAACATATATAATGTTCTATATATAATGCAACAATATAAATGAATATATATAATGCAACATATATAATGCAACAATATAAATGAATCTCAAAAACATAAAATTGAGCAAAAGAAGCTAGACTCAAAAGAGTACCTTCTGTATGATTCCATTTATATAAAGTTAATACCTAGAGAGCCTAATCTATGGAGTTAGAAGTCAGGATACTGTTTACCCTCAGGGGTGTTGGTAATGATTGGAAAGTGGGCATGAAGAGGCTTTTGTGGGGCTAGTAATGTCCTATTTCTTGATTTGGATGTTGGTTAGATGTTCACTTTGTGAAAATTCATCAGGCTTTACAGTTATGATTTGTGTATTTTTATGTCTGTATGTTATACTCCAATAAAAAGTTTTAAAATTTCAGAATATTTTTGAAAACACATTTTCAAGTCCTAAGAATATTTCTGCTTTGTTTTTGGTCACTTCTTGATACTCTTCAATTTTTTTCAGTTGTGTAGTTATTATTCTATTTCTGTTTTTCAATCTTTTTTTCCTAAGAGCAAGCCATTGCTTGCCCATTTTAAGCCTTTATGCAAAGTAGAAGTGACCCTTCTTCAAGGCACTTTATTTCCTATTGTCTGAAAATTGTTGAACTGATTTTGTAATAATGAGGCACTTTACTGCCATCTAGTGGTAAATTATCACAACGAAGTTATAAATTACATTGTCTACCAGCGACTGGCACCCACTTAGATGTGATGTCCTCCTGCAAGACACAACTTGCCCAACTAAATATGGTAACCTTGTTGTTTGACACTATTGTGATGGACCCCGCAGACAGTAGAATGTTGACGCTCTTCAAGTGGTTTTGTTCTTACTTTTTTTTCCTGTTTGATGTTGTTCTTAAAGACATGGTTCAAGTATTCACGATCAATTTTATCACTGCAAAGCTTAAGCCTATTTGGACAAACATATGAAAGTTGAAGTCCAATAAATGCTAATCAAATTGCTCATATCAAAGAACAACTAATTTTCTTTTTCTTTACCCAAGTCTGAATCCAGAACAATCATGAATATCTTAGGACTGCTTTTCTTGCTCAAAATATTCTGTGAAACAGCCTGAGAACCTCTTCAGAGGCCTATGTTAACCTGCTTCTTGTTGAGTCATCACAAACGCTAGGCACTCTTCTAAACATTTTATATCTACCAATTCACTTAATCCTCTATTAACTCACTTAACTTATTTAACGAATCCTCATCTGTAAGGTGCCCTTATTATCTGCACCTTACAGATGAGGCAACTGAAGCACTAAAAAGTTAAGTTCTATTATAAGTGATAATATTACAAAAATACCTTCTTCGGGGAGCTTACAGTCTATTAGGGACACAAAACAAAATAAAAGGAGTGTAAGGATTTAAATACAAACAAAATAAAAAGGAGAAAATACTTTGGACACTGTCAGACAAGTCCTTTTTCTTCTTTTGGTCCCACTTTCCTCATCTGTATAACAAGGAGGTTGGATTTGCCCAAGGTCACAAAGCTAATAAGTGACAGAGCTAGAATATGAACTTGGGTATTTTGGCATCAGAGCCCAATTTTGTAGTCGCTGTGCTCGTCTTAGTGCCAGTTCATGGCCTGTTTCTGTTCCTTTGCTGCCTTACTGTGGGCAACAAACATTTATGTTGCCTGTGCTCCTGCTATTTTCACCTACCGGATGTGTAGGTGCCCCTGTCTCCTAGCTTCCTGCATCCTTGCTAATCCAAGGAAACCCTATGACCTTTGGGGTAAGGAATGGATAACAAGGTGAGAAAATGAGGATGGTGGCTCAGGTTCTGGCATGTTTTTTTGAGGAGTGGAGCCACAGTAAAATAGAGCCAGAGCAGCCATTTCAGATTTTCTTTATCTTCCAAACTGTACCAAACCACCAACATTCCAAGGAGTCAGTAAGGACAAGAATATCCTGTCTGTAAGAACTGATGGACCTGGACTTTGTTGATGACTGGATAGCTAACCAATCAATGACGTACAAATGTAGCCTTTTGCCTGATGATTGACCCTCAGGCAAAGTACAAACCTAGTCTCACCTCATCCAGCACCAATGAACTCTTCTTTAAGATAGTCCACTTCAGGGGCCGGCCCCGTGGCTTGGCGGTTAAGTGCACGTGCTCCGCTGCTGGCACCCCGGGGTTCGGATCCCTGGTGTGCACCAACGCGCGGCCTCTCAGGCCATGCTGAGGCCGCGTCCCACATACAGCAACTGGAAGGATGTGCAGCTATGACATACAACTATCTACTGGGGCTTTGGGGGAAAAAAAAAAATAAAAATAAAAAATTAAAAAAAGATAGTCCACTTCATCCTCCCTTTTTCCCATAAAAACCCTAAGCCCCTCTCCTGTTAATGGGAGACTATTTGGGTTTCTACCTGAATCTGTGCTCCCCAAATTGCCATTCTTTGATCTCAAATAAATGCTTTGTTTCTTAAATTGGTTTCTGTTTTTGTAGGTTGACAGTGGGAAAATATATATAACATAAATTTTGCCATTTTAACCATTTTTATGTGTACAGCTCTGTGGCGGTAAGTATATTCATATTGTTGTACAGCCATCACTACCATCCATCTCCAGACATTTTTCACCTTCCCCAACTGAAACTCTGTACCCATTAAACAGGAACCTTCCATTCTTCCCTTCTTCTAGCCCTTGGCAATCACTATTCTACCTTCTGTCCCTATGAATTTGACTACTCTAGGAACCTCATATTAGAGGAAACATATAATATTTGTCCTTTTGTGACTGGCTTATTTTACTTAGCATAATGTCTTCAAGGTTCATCTATGTTGTGGCCTGTGTCAGAACGTCCTTTCTTTTTAAGGTTGAATAATATTCAATTGTATATATACGCCACATTTTGTTTATCCATGCATCTGTCTATAGACACTTGGGTTGCTTCCACCTTTTGGCTATGGTGAATAATGCTGCTAGGAACATGGGTGTAAAAATATCTCTTTGAGTCCCTGCTTCTACTTTTTTTGGGGTAGATATCCAGAAGTAGAACTGCTGGATCAGATGGTAACTCTATGTTTGACTTTCTGAGGAACCACCAAATTGTTTTCCACAGCTGGTGCGCCATTTACATTCCCACCAGCAATGCATAAAGGTTTGAATTTCTCCATATCCTCACACCAACACTTGTGATTTTCTGTGTTTTGGTTGTTTTTTTTTTTAATAATAGCTCTCATTGTGGTTTTGATTTGCATTGCCCTAATGACTAGTGATGTTGAATGTTTTTTCATGTGCTTATTGACCATTTGTATGTCTTCTTTGGAGAAATGTCTACTCAAGTCTTTTGCCCATTTTTAAAATGGATTTTTGTTGTTGAGTTTCTAGAATCTTTCAGAGCTTCCTTTCTTTTTTTTTTTTTTTGTGAGGAAGATTAGCCCTGAGCTTACATCTGTGCCCATCTTGCTCCACTTTATATGTGGGACACCTGCCACAGCACGGCTTGATAAGCAGTGCATAGGTCCGAGCCTAGGATCCAAACCCGCGAATTCTGGGCTGCCGAAGCGGAGCGTGCGAACTTAACCACTGCGCCACCAGGCCAGTGCCTTTCAGAGCTTTCTTACCTCTAGAAATTTTTGTGAGACTTGGAGTTGTGTGGATGATGTCTTCTCAGCCCCTGGGCTGCCTTCTGGCAGGACCCTTGTCTCTGGAGGATGAAATAACCAGAGTTTCTCATTCAGTCTTTCAGATTAATTAATTAATCAAATAATTCATTAATTGTATCATTATCCAAAGAGTCACTCTTTGGATAGATCAGATTTCCAGGCTAACACAAAAGAATATGTGCTTATATATTTATGTGAAGCTCAAGAACTGTCAAAGTTGATCTACAGCACTAGAAGTCAAAATAGTAGTTATCTCTGGGGGAGCAAGTATTGACTGGGAGGGCACATACTGGAGGAAATAAAAGGAACTTTCTGGTTTGATAGTTCTGTAACTTGATCTGGCTGGTGGTAACACAAGAACATAGGTAAAAATTTATTACTTAAGACGTTTGCATTGTGCTGTATGCTAATTATACCTTGCTTTCTAAAAGTTAAAAGAAAAAGCTTTAAAAAAACTTTTTTCTGATGGGAGATTCCTCAAAGAATTAAAAATAGAGATGCCCTATGATCCAGCCATCCCACTACTGGGAATCTATCCAACGAACCTGAAATCAACAATCCAAAGAGGCTTATGCACCCCTATGTTCATTGCAGCATTATTCACCATAGCCAAGAAGTGGAAGCAACCTAAGTGTCCCTCGACTGACGACTGGATTAGGAAAATGTGGTATATATTACAATGGAATACTACTCAGCCATAAAAAAAGACAAAATCGTCCCATTTGCAACAACATGGGATGGGCCTGGAGCGTATTATGTTAAGTGAAATAAGCCAGAAAGAGAAAGACAAACACTGTATGATCTCACTCATATGTGGAATATAAACCAACACATGGACAGAGAAAACTGGACTGTGGTTACCAGGGGCAGTGGGGGTGGGCACAAGGGGTGAAGGGAGTCATATATATGGTGATGGACAAACAAAAATGTACAACCCAAAAATTTCACAATGTTAGAAACCATTAAAACATCAATAAAAAAAAAAAAAACTTTTTTCTGGGCTCTGATAAATCCTTTTGGTGTTAATTTCACAGGCTCCAAGGCCTGAGGTGCCCCCTTGTGGCCGCCTGTGGTTCTCTTAATTTTTCTCGGCCCTCTTGGGCCCAGCACCTAGCACAGTGCCCAGGATTCACACAAAACAACAAATACTTATTGGGGCCTTCTCTGTGACAGGCACTGTGCTATGTGCTGAGGAAACAGCAGCAAACAAGATGGTTAAAGTCTCCTTCCTTACGGAGTCCACAATCTAGTGGTGAAGACAAGGAATAAACAGCCTAGTGCCTCCTAATGAGGACAAGTATGAGAATCTGCCTGGGGAGTGGTCAGGGAAGGTGTCCTTGGGGTATCCATGTTTGAGCAGGGATCTGAAGGCTGTTGAGTTATCTCTGACGGAGGAGAGCATTTCAGGCAGAGGGATCAGCATGTGCAAGGGTCCTGAGAAGGGAGGCAGTACAATATGTGAAGAAGATGATGGCAGTTACAGTCTAGAGAGAGTGGAAGAGGGCCCTGAGAGAAGTCTGAAGATGTGGGAAGGCAACAGTAAGATATTTATTTGGCCTTTATCTCAAGAGCAATGTGGAGCCATCAAATAGTCTTAAAGAAATGAGGGACATGATCAGATTTCTGACTTTGAAATAATACTCTGACAGCAGGATGAAGAATAGATTGCAGGGAACCAAGGAGGATGTGAAAAGGCCATGGATAGCTACTGCACCAGTCCAAGCACACAAATAAATATTTGTGGAAGGACAGGACTCCAGACTCCTTTTTGTAGATGAGACCAGTATGCCTGAGCTGTGCAGTTTACAATCCACCTGCTCATATTCTATCTTCTGTGATGCTCATAACAGATCCTTAACTCTCATTTTAGGGATGAGAAAGTTGAGGTTCAGATGCAAAAGAAAATCACAGCTATCAAGAGTGAAAGCCAGATCTGAATCCAGGCCTATATGACAGGTATCAAGCCCAGCGCTGGTGAGGGTTCCCTACATTTGGGGAGAGGGGAGGGGCCGCACTCCCTTGTTCACGCAAGAATTATTTTATTGAGCACCCACTGAACTTGCAAGCCTGACGGTAATGGGAAAAGTAGAGAGGAGCTTATAATAATAATAAAGGTTAACTATCTTTATCACCATTAACGTTATTAGACACTATGTGTCAGGCACTGTGCCAAAGGCTGTCCATGCCCTTATTTCCTCTTCGCAAGCGCTATTATTATCCCCATATTTCAGATGGGTAAACTGAGGGTTGGAGAGTTGCCTTGCCCAAGGACACTCAGCCAGAGGGCTCCTATAGGGCTGTGCAGAGCTTCCCAAGTGAGGATAGGAGCCACCGCCGATATTACAGTGCCAGGCGGCATACAGAGATCCACTGGATCCCGGCCCTAAGCACTCTGCACCCAAGTGAGCGGGCGCGCGCTCCCGGGGACGTTTGGTCACGTGACCCAGGGCCCCGCCTCTGGGTCCGCCCCGCCCCTCCCGCGCTCCCTCCCTCTCGCCCTCCCTCCCCCTCCCTCCCCGGCCCGGTCCGGCCCATCCCCCTCCCCGCCGGCTCCCCGAGGCCCTGCCGGGTCGGGCTGCGGGCGGCCGGGCGCCGACGGCCGGAGAGACGGGCGCACGCGAGGACGGACGGACGGACACACGGAGGGCCGCGGGCACGCACGGCCCCGGCCGGTGCTCCGAGGCCCGCCCGGGAGGGCTGGGGCCGCGCTCAGGTGAGGTGACGGCGACGCGGGCCCGTAAGGGGTGGGCCCACCGGGCGTCCACGGTCCCAGCCCGGCTGGCGCCGCTGGAAGGAGGTGCCGCCCGGGCCCGGCGCGGGAAAATGGCGCCGGCCGACCGTGGAGCACGGCCCCAGTGCGGGCCCGGCCCGGAGCCGCCCCGCCCGCCGCGCTCCTGTCCCCGTCGCCATGTTGGGGAGCGGGCCCGGGGCCTGCGGGCGGGGGCGCTGGAGGGAGCGGGGGCCCGGCTGGGATTGGGGAGGGTGCGGGACGCGGGGTCCGGGGCGCTGAGGGAGTGCAAGGCCGGCCGGGGTCTGCACGGGGTGGCGCTCCAGGCCCGAGGTACTGGCGGGAGCCGGACGTGGGGTCGTGGCCGGGGTCGCGGAGAAGGGACACTGGGTCCACACGGAAACGGGATCGGGGTCCGTGGGGCTGGGGGACCAGGACCGGGAGCTGTGTTAGGCTATGGGCAGTGTTAGGACCCCAGAGCAGGTAGGACCCGGAGGGGCGTGGGGTCCAAACTCAAGCTGTCAGGGCTGGGGACACTTCTTTGGTGGTGGTGGGAAGAGTGTTGGTTAGAAATTGGGCCCTTTGGGTACAGACGAGGATAGCAGATTGGGGCAGTCGTCGGAGTCGCGGGGCTGGATTGCAAGTCCGTGTAACTCCCAAGGGACTGAGGACATAGGTGCCCCGAGGATCCTCCACTCCCTGCTGGGGAGAGCAACAGGAAAAAGGAAGGCTTTGATGAGGAAGGGGGAGAAGGAGGGCTGAGGTTTGGATGAAGGAGCTGGTAGCAAAAGGGGTGCAGAGAGTGGAACTGGTTGGCAAGAAGAGAGAGAACCTCCATCAACTTAGGGAGTTTGTGTGTCTTTAAAAGGAGGGACTGGGCTGTTTGTGGGCGGTGACCCAAGGTGTCTTCCCAGGAAGGGGACAGCCCACTGTTTTAAGAGCAGGGTCACCTGGGGAGGTCATCAGAAAGGCGTTATTGAAGCTAGTAAGAATGATGAAGAGGAGTGAATATATAAAAACTACAAGGGTCTTAGGGATCCTGTAACAGTTTCAGATCATGTAGTGACTTGAGCTGAGACCTAGAAAGAAAAAGTTGACTTCTCAGGATCTTACCGATTAGTGGCAGAGGGGGTCTGCTGCCTCCTCATTCCATATACTACCTTAGAGGAATTTGTTAGTTGGGAAAAAAGTGTGAAGTCAATCATGGCAGTATAGATCAAAGAACTATTAATTAATTTTGTTTTTGTAATAAGATTGTCAGTACAAAGACTGAGGGGGATACAAAAAAGTATAGGTAACTAGCTATTTGATAATTTCTAGCCCACCTCCATTTGTGCCAAGAAATTATCTGCAGGACACTTGTGACTTCTAACTTTCTAGAGTTTTAAGAGAGGCTCCTTCTCTTCTAGGTGTTTACTACACAGCAAAGGGACACAGAAAGCCTAAAAAGATAACCGTGAACAATGGTAGAGACCTAGGATCTCTATCATGATCAAACTTTAATTGAGGTTTGATCATGATAGAGAAGAGTTCAAAGTTCATATGGGCTATGAGAGAGTTCTGAGGGAAACTATGCAAATCAGTCATGATATAGTAGTTCCTGGGCTCCCATATAATCAAAAAGGACTTTCAGCAAAAAGATTATGAGGACGTTCATAGCAATAAGATTTTCAATATACAGTATATTCAATACGTATATGCCATACATTTATACAGCAACAGGATTCATTTGTTCTGGATCTTTCTAATGCAAGAAGGCCTAACCTTGTCTGTGCCATGGGCCCCTTTAGCATCTAGTGAAGCTTATGGGCCTCTCTCAGAATTTTTTTTTTTTCCTCCCCAAAGCCCCAGTACATAGTTGTATATCATAGTTGTAGAGTTGTAGCTCTTCTGTGTGGGATGCCACTTCAGCATGGCTTGATGAGCATTGAGTAGGTCTGCGCCCAGGATCCATACTGGCGAACCCCAGGCCACCCAAGTGGAGAGCGTGAACTCAACTGCTGCACCACTGTGCAGGCCCTCTCTCAGAATATTTTTAATTGCATAAAACAAAATACACTGGATTACAAAGAAAACCAATTATGTTGAAATACAGTTACCAAAATATACAAATTTTGATATAGTAATATAGAGATACTTCTTTATCAGCACATTAAGAAATCAGATCTAGTGATGAGTCTGATAATTACAATTTTTTTATTGATGTCATAATAGTTTATAGCATTTCGAAATTTCAGTTGTACATTATTGTTTGTCAATCACCATATAAATGCACCCCTTCACCCCTTGTGCCCACCCCCAACCTGCTTCCCCCAGTAACCACCAAACTGTTCTCTCTGTCTGTGTGTTAGTTTATCTTCCACATATGAGTGAAATCATACGGTGTTTGTCTTTCTCTGTCTGGGGTATTTTGCTTAGCATTATACCCTCCAGGTCCATCCATGTTGTTGCAAATGGGATGATTTTGTCTTTTTTTTTATGGCTGAGTAGTAGTCCATTGTATATATGTACCACATCTTCTTTATCCATTCATTTGTTGATAGGTACTTGGGTTGCTTCTACGTCTTGGCTATAGTGAATAATGCTGCAATGAACATAGGGGTGCGTAAGCGTCTTTGGATTGTTGATTTCAAGTTCTTTGGATAAATACCCAGTAGTGGGATAGCTGGATCATAAGGTATTTCTATTTTTAACTTTTTGAGGAATCTCCATACTGGTTTCCATGGAGGCTGCACCAGTTTACATTCCCACCAGCAGTGAATGAGGGTTCCCTTTTCTCCGCAACATTTGTTATTTTTTGTCTTGGTGATTTTAGCCATTCTAACAGGTGTAAGGTGATGTCTTAGTGTAGTTTTGATTTGCATTTCCCTGATGATTAGTGATGTTGAACATCTTTTCATGTGTCTGTTGGCCATCTGTATATCTTCTTTGGAAAAATGTTCATATCCTCTGCCCATTTTTTTTTTTTTTTTTTTTTGTGAGGAGATCAGCCCTGAGCTAACATCCGCCAATCCTCCTCCTTTTTTGCTGAGGAAGACGGCCCTGGGCTAACATCCGTGCCTATCTTCCTCCACTTTATGTGGGACGCCGCCACAGCATGGCTTACCAAGCAGTGCGTCGGTGCGCGCCCGGGATCCGAACCAGCGAACCCCGGGCCGCCGCAGCGGAGCGCGCGCACTTAACCGCTTGCGCCACCGGGCCGGCCCCTGCCCATTTTTTGATCGGGTCGTTTGTTTTTTTGTTGTTCAGTTGTGTGAGTTCTTTATATATTATGGAGATTAACTCCTTGTCGGATATATGATAGGCAAATATTTTCTCCCAGCTGGTGGGTTATCTTTTCATTTTGATCCTGGTTTCATTTGCCTTGCAGGAGCTCTTTAGTCTGATGAAGTCCCACTTGTTTAGTTTTTCTTTTGTTTCTCTTGATAATTACAATTTTAAAGACATGATGAGGGCCGGCCCCGTGGCTTAGCGGTTAAGTGCGCGTGCTCCGCTACTTGCGGCCCGGGTTCGGATCCCGGGCACGCAGTGACGCGCCGCTTCTCTGGCCATGCTGAGGCCACGTCCCACATACAGCAACTAGAAGGATGTGCAACTATGACGTACAACTATCTACTGGGGCTTTGGGGGGAAAAAAAAAGACATGATGAGCATAAATAATATTTTAAGATATCTGCATCAACTGTAATATGATATAAAGATATCTATGATTACTGTGACAGAGTCATAGATGCTGCTAATACTAGAATGGTTTGTTGCCTACATTCATATTTGAAGAAAATGGTGACTTTCAGTTAGAATTTAGTGAAAATAAAGAGGTAATTTTTTTTTCCTATCCGAGTTTATGGACCCCCCCACCCTGAATTCTATCTGTGGACTCCTATCTATGAACCCCAGGTTAAGAAACCCTACTTCTACCACCAAGCATGTCTTCCATTCAACAGACACTTACTGTGCACTGAGACATCTACTGCATGTCAAGCATTATGCTAGGCTCTGGAGATTCAAAAGTCTTTATGGCAGGATCCTCTCACCTTGGATATTCAATCCCATGAGAGAAGTGGACATGTAAACACTGATAGTTCAAGATGGTAAATGCCAAAGGAGAGTTATCAAAGGTTGTAAAGATACAGAGGTGGCATGTCTCTGCTCTAGGAATCAGGGAAGGTTTTGTGAAGGGGCGACGCTTGAGATGTGTTCTGAAAGGTAGAGTTTGCTAGATGCAGAGTTGGAGAGAAAAGCCTTCCAGGTAAAGGCATGCATTTTCAGGGAATGTAAGTGAATGTGACTGGATCACACTGTGTGTGTGTGTGTGTCTGTGTGTAAGGGTGTAAGAGTGGTCAGAGATGAGATTGGGAAGGTGGTTTGGAATCTGGTTGTGAAGGACCTTGCTAAGGAGTTTTGACTGAATCATTAGCTGATAGGGAGGTATTCAAGGTTTTCAAGGAGTTGAGTGTATGGTGAGGTTTAATTTTTAGGAGATAAATGGATGTTCTTTGGAGAAGGGTGGACTGGAGAGCAGGGAAGAAGTAATGAGGGCCTGAACTAAGACAGAGGCTGTGAAGTATTAACAGAGTTAGAATTTTCAGGTATTGATATAACTGACATTGTGAATGGTGAGAGAGAAAGGGAATTTTTTAGATTTCTAGTTTGGGATGGTGGCTGTCAAAGAGGTTAAAAAAAGGTGAAAGGAAAATGAGGTAAGAATTGCCACAGAAAATAAGGGAGGAGATATTTTTTGGTAGAGTAATAGACTTTTGGAAACCATTGCAATGCTGTCAAGTGTGGTGTAGTTTTTGCTTAAGAAAATCGGAAGTAAGTATCAGCAGACATAAAAGGTAGTGAAAGACCTGGAAAATATTCCTAGAGTGTAGGAAAATCACCGCTATCTGTGTCAGGGATCGGCAAACTATGGCATAGGTGAAATCTGGCCTACCACCTATTCATGTAAATAAAGTTTTATTGCAACACAGGCACACTCGTTCATTTACATATTGTCTTTGGCTACTTTTTCTCTACCAATGGCAGAGGAGAGTAATTGTGACAGAGAATATATACTTCAATTACTGTCTGGCCCTTTACCAAAAACATTTGCTGATCGATGATCTATGTATCCAAATGTTCGATCTTCAGCTTCTGATTTGCCATCCAGTTCTGATACGATGGAGAATAATCATTTTGGCTCTGTCCTTCTGGCTGGATCCCCCATGCTCTGTGTACCTGCAACATGACAGGCCCCTGAATATTTTATATTGGTCAGTGATGCCAATGTTTCCTGTTCTGGGGCCTGCTATATGGCACCTGTGGTAACGCCAGATTTTCACAGCTTAGACCATGCTGGGGCTTGTTTTGCCATTTTTCTATTGGGTTGTTTTTTTCAAAAGATTTCTTTATTTTCTGATTATTAATCCATTGTTGATTATACGTATTACAGATATCATTTCCCATTTTGTTGCTAATCTTTTTAATTTCTTTAAGTTGTCTTCTGTTAAAACGAGGTTTTGGATTTTAATAAAGTCAAATTTATCCGTCTTTTCCTCCCCTAGGATTTTGAAGTTATTCTTCATATTATCTTCTTGAATCTCTACTGCTTTGCCTTTGATGTTTAGATCTCTAATCGATCTGGAATTGACTCTTGTGTGTGGTGTGAGGTAGGGTCCAGTTTTATTTTTTCCTATATATGATTAATTATCACAGCACCATTTGTTGAATGGTATTTGTTTTCAAATTGTGAGCTCTTTCTCCTGGAGTCTGTCTGAGGTCCTAATTCCAGCTCTGCTGCTTGCTAATTGTGTGACCTTGGACAAGTTGCATAGCCTCTTTGTGCCTCAGTTTCCTCATCTTTAAGATAAGGATAATAGTATTTATCTCGTAGAATTGTTGTGAGGATTAAGTGAGTTAATTCATATAACATGAGTAGAACAGTGTGGCACCTAGAAAATGCTTAATGATATTAGGTGTTATTTAGCGCTATTGTACATTTCTGATTCTCAGCACCAGGCACAGAAGAGAGGCTCAATATGCTCGACACAATTGTAGAATTAATTTGGTTTTCAGGTCAAAATGGAATGGCTGAAAGCTAGGCTTAGTGTTGCAGGAGATGCTTCCAAGTTGCTGCTTTTAGTTTTAGTTGCTGCCTTAGACTGTCTGCTGGAATGGAACTCCTCCCACCCCATCACTTCTTTTGCAGAGAACTTCTGTAGCAGAGGATGCAAACTGGCAGCCTATAGTCAGATTTGACCTGCAGACACGTTTTGTTTGGCTAGTACAATATTTTTAATGTCTTAAAAATTTACACAAATTTCTGAGTTTCTGACTTACCATGAAAAATTGGAAGATCTGTCACCACCAAGCCCATATTCTCTCATAGCAGTACAATAAAAGCTAAAGCTTTTAGGTGGGCTGTTGTTTCCTAGTTCTCTGCATGGTTCTCACTACTCTCTTGCTTTGCTCATTTACTTTTATTGCCCTATAGGTGTTTGATTTTCTGGTTCTTACTTTGCTGAGGTTTTAAATATTCTCTCTCCTAAACCAATACATGACATATTGGGATAGGGTCAGGATGGCCAGAAATTGGCAGATGAGTTTGTGGGCAGGTAAAAACTAAAATCTGTTTCTAAGGCTGAGTCATACTTGATCCTAAGGAATAAAATGATAACTGAAATTAAAAATGCGATGAAATTCAGTTGAAATCGCTGAATATTTAGGCATCTACTATATGCTGGGACATTAGAAGTTACCATATTGGTGATAGAAAAGAAAACTAGCTGGCCGGCTTTTTGAAATACTACAGAAGTGATCTTTTTATTTGTGATTTAAAGCTGTTCTCCAAGAGAGCGGTTGAGAGAGAGGAAATATAGGAATTCATTCATTTATCCAACATTTATTGGGCCCTACTATGTGCATTGGGCTAGAACTCTGCAGGATACAAAGATGAATTTAGCTAGGGCTTAAGTGTCATGTGGGGTGTATGTACTGTGTGATGGAGCTGAGATATCAGAGTATGGTACCTGAAAGAGGTGGCCTTTGAGCAGGGCTGCCAAGAATGGTTAGGATCTTTTTTGTGTGTGTGTGAGGAAGATCAGCCCTGAGCTAACATCCAGGCTAATCCTCCTCTTTTTGCTGAGGAAGACCGGCTCTGAGCTAACATCTATTGCCAATCCTCCTCCTTTTTTTCCCCAAAGCCCCAGTAGATAGTTGTATGTCATAGTTGCACATCCTTCTAGTTGCTGTATGTGGGATACGGCCTCAGCACGGCCAGAGAAGCAGTGCGCCGCTGCACGCTCGGGATCCGAACCCGGGCCGCCAGTAGCAGAGCGCGTGCACTTAACTGCTAAGCCATGGGGCCAGCCCGGTTAGGATCTTAATACTTGGAGATGAGGGGGTATTTTCCAGGCTGAGTGAAAGCATGATTGTAGAGATGAGTATTTAGGAGGTAGTAAAGAGTCCATTTTGGCTGGAAAACAGGATTGTTACAAGGCTCTTGTTGGAGTTAAGGCTAGAAATAGAGATTGAACAACAACAGCAATAATAATAATAATAATAGTAGCTCACATTTTTTGCATGCATACTATTTGCCAGGTAATGTGCCAGGTGTTTTATAAGTAGTATTTCGTTTAATCCTCACAACTACCCTGTGAGATAGGCACTGTTTTTTATCTCTTTTTATAGATAAAGAAACTGAGGAATAGAGCTAACAATTGATGGAGAAAGAATTTGAGTCCAAGCAGTCTAATTCCAAAGCCTATGTTCTTAGTCTGTGCATACTATGCACCTGAATCATGGAAGGCTTTGAATTCTTTTTATTTCCAAGCTGGGAAGTTTAGACTTGATTGACTAAGTAATAGGGAGTGATCAAAAGTTTTTAGCCACATGGTGACATAATGAAAGCTATACATTAGGAAAGTAAGCCTGGTCATGAAGTGTAAGAACAGCATGCGGAGAGAGGAGAGACATAGAGCTAGTTTACTCTCTCCCTCCTCACTATATTGGGTGTTTCTTGAGGCCTAGGCCTGTGTCTCTGTCGTTTTCTTCTTCCCTTTGGCTCCAATTGTGTTGTCTACCTATTGTGTTGTCTGGCACATTTATTTATTTAAAAAAATTTTGTTCTTTTTTTACCTCACCTTATTCTAAAAAGGACTTAGGTGGCTGCCTAGGAGCTCAGTAAACATTTGCTGAGTTAATTAATAAATGATTAGAGGTGTGTATATAAAGGGAATACTATAGCTTTGTTGGAGGAAGTAATGCAGCCCTAGAATTTGGTAATAAGCTATAATTTATATATAAACCCTATAAAGCAAAAGACCAGAATCACATCTTTTTTGTTTTTTTTGTGAGGAAGATCAGCCCTGAGCTAACATCCATGCCAAGCCTCCTCTTTTTGCTGAGGAAGACCAGCCCTGAGCTAACATCTATTGCTAATCCTCCTCCTTTTTTTTTCCCCTTTTTCTCCCCAAAGCCCTAGTAGATAGTTGTATGTCATAGTTGCACATCCTTCTAGTTGCTGTGTGTGGAACGCTGGCTTAGCACGGCCGGACAAGCAGTGCGTCCGTGCGCGCCCGGGATCCGAACCTGGGCCGCCAGTAGCTGAGTGCACGCACTTAACCGCTAAGCCACAGTGCCGGCCCCCACATCTTTATCTTGTGAAGAATTGTATATTTTATGTCAGTAAGAATATTAATAATCAGTTAATATTAACTAAGTTAAAAAGCCGAACTCATAGAAAGAGAGACTAGATTGGTGGTTGCCAGGCTCTGGGAGGTAGGGGAAATGGGGAAATGTTGGTCAGAGGGTATAAACTTCCAGTTATAAGATGAATAAGTTCTGGGGTTCTAATGTACAGCATGGTGACTAGTTAACAATATTGTATTATATACTTGAAAGTTGCTAAGAGTAGATCTTAAATGTTCTTACCTCACACACACAAAAATGGTAATTATGTGAGGATGTATGTGTTAACTAACCTTATTGTGGTAATCATTTTGCAATATATATGTGTATCCATCTTGTTGTACACCTAAACTTACACAATGTTATATGCCAATTATATCTTAATAAAGCTGGAAAAAAACTATGTCAGTTAATAATATTAATGAACACCAAATTGAGAGGATGTTCATACTTTAAATAGATATTTAGGTTTGTATTTAGCATTAACCAGCTGCAAACTCAGGGCACACACAAAGAGGCAACAAATGTTCACATTAACCAGCTCCTTTGCTAATATTGAACCTGTTGAGTATTGGTTCCATAGTACTATTTATGTACATTTTCTAAAGACCAGACAGCAGCAGTCTCCTATAGGAAGAAATAGTTGCAAATTTGTGAATCAGGTTCCTGTTTTGGATTTTACTGAGGGAAATTGTTCATTAGGTTAAGTCTGTTACCATCATTTTCAATGTTGTATGGAAATAAGGCTGTGTCCTTTCTATAAAATATAGACAAAAAATTCAAACACTTGTAGACATTCAAAGACACTGTGGTTAACTACCAAATACCATTAAAGTGGGAAGATTTTTAGGTAAACAAGGATCTGACTACACTTAGTAAGAGACAGATCAATAGACCCTAAATAATGGATTTGTTAGATAAACGTTCTTTCCCATTGTGGATATTAGTTAACAGCAGTACTGTATGTGCATATACACACATGCAAATATGAATGTGAAATATATTGATTTAACTAGTATGAGTAAATTTGAATCTAGGAATGCTTCCTGAAGAAAATGAGCCTTCATCTGAGTTTTTTTAGGTTATGAGTAACTCTTCAGTGGATGAGGAGATGACTCATTCAAAAGCATTGAGGGACCGGCCCGGTGGTGTAGCGGTTAAGTGCGCGCGCTCTGCTGCTGGCGGCCCGCGTTCGGATCCCGGGCGCGCACCGACGTATCGCTTGTCAGGCCATGCTGTGGCGGTGTCCCATATAAAGTGGAGGAAGATGAGCATGGATGTTAGCCCAGGGCCAGTCTTCCTCAGCAAAAAGAGAAGGATTGGCATGGACATTAGCTCAGGGCTGACCTTCCTCACAAAAAGACAAAAAAAAAAGCATTGAGATCAGAATAAATAAGTATGGAGAGAAATTTGATTATTATAGTCAGTATATGTTGACTGCCTGCCAATGTTGAGAGGTGTATACAGTTGATGAGTAATTAGTTTCTGCCTTTCAGGAAACTAATTCATCTGGGGAAGTGATGTGAACATAAATAAAAAGAGGGTAAGGTATGTTTTAAATAAGATAGTTAAGTGCTATGGGAATTCAGGAGAGAGAGAGAGATCACTTCCACTTGAAGGATCAGGGAGGACTTCATGGAAAATATGGTGTATTACTTTCCTAGGGCTGCTGTAACAAACTACCACAAACTGGGTGACTTAAAACAAAAATTTATTCTCTCACAGTTCTTGAGTCTAGAACCTGAGTTTGAGGTGTCAGCAGGGCTATGTTCCCTCTAAGACTTTGGGTAGAATCCTTCCTTGCCTCTTCCTAGCTTCCACCAATTCTTGGCATTTCTTGGTTTGCAGCTGCATCACTCCAGTCTCTGCCTCTGTTGTCACAAAGCATTCTTCCTGTGTGTCTCAGTGTCCAAATTTCCCTCTTCTTCTGACACCAGTCGTGTTGGATTAAGGGCCTTCCCTACTCCGGTATGACCTCATCTTAGCTAATTACATCTGCAGTGACCCTATTTCAAAGCAGGTCACATTCTGTGGTACAGGGGGTTAAGACTTTAACATAGCTCTTTGGGGGACACAATTCAACTCATAACAGGTGACGTGATACAGAGGTATTGAATTAAAATTTACAAAATAAAAGGAAAGATAAGATTGCAACGAGTTGAGTTGGGAAAAGAACCAAGGGAATGATGGGCATAAGGAAAGCATAAGGAATATTTAGGAAATGACATAGTGAGAAGTCTAGTTTGCTGGCATGCTGAGGAGTTGTGGGGAGATAAAGCCATAGTAGTTTGTTGGGGCCCTACATGCCAGATCCAGGAATTTGAATGTTACTGAGTGTGTAGCATGTGGGAGCAGGATGGCACTGCAGAATTTTGAAATGGTGGATAACTGATTCAAGCTTTAGATAACTAATTCAAGCTTCAGGGAGATTCTGTGATTAGTTGATCACGGATAAGTAGACACCCCAAAGAAAAACAGACGGTCGGTGATTTAACACACCCAGCTTCCCTCATTTGCCTATGCCAGCAGCTTTTCACCAAGACAGTCAAGGCATCCATCTTGCATAAAAAAAACAAAACAACAAAAACTCCACAACAACAAACTTGGTGGGTTTTATTAGCTTCCTGGTCAGTCGTCTGTGGGCGTTGAGATACAGCAGCTTTTTAGAATCTCTGTTCCAAAGCCTCTCCATGGATTTCAGTAGTAATAATCATATTGCTCTTCATTTTCTTTCAAACCTTTCTTAAAAATCACCTCTTTTCCATCCTATTTTTTACCTCTTGGTTTTTGTCTGAACTCTTTTCAGTTTTTCCGTATCTTTTTAAAACATCTGACTAATGGAAAGAATTGAGGAAGGTTGTATACTGTTCAAGCCAATGATACATTGTTTTTCTGTGTCCTCTTAATGATAGTTATGTTGACTTTTGTCCACAATAGGAATGTATTCAAATTGTGAATACTCATTCAAATTGTGGTCAATGGAAGTCCTCAGGTGCTTTTCCTTATTTGTACCTAGGCAGTTCTTCCTCATTCTATATTTGCATTGTTCATATTTTCTCTAAGAGCATGTGTCCTCATGAAAAGTTTTAAATTGTATTTAAACGTTACAGAGAAATAAACACCTGACTTCCTAGTCATTATCATATGCTTATAATCTTTACAATTTTAATTTGTATAGTTTTTATAGCCTTTTCATTTGGCAATATGTTGATGCACTTTTCCACTTGTCTATATAGTTATCATTTTTAAGGGATGCATAATAACCAAAGTTTAAATACTCTCTGGTATTTGGCATTTGGGTGATTTCCAGTTTGTTTTTATTTTTGGTTCTCAATTCTAAATTATACTGCTGTAACATCTTTTTATAATTTTTTTCCCCCAATTTTTTCTTAGAATATATTCCCTAAAATGATTCAGTTAGGTCTAAGAGTATCAGTTTTTAGCCATGTTGTGTTTTTATAACAACTACCAGTTTATATTGCCACTAGCCAGTAGTTAATATTGGATTTTATAATTTTTTTCTTCCAGTATAATAGTAGTACCTCACAGTTTTATGGAATTTTTGATATTTTAAATGTTTTATTATGAAAAATTTCGAACATACAAAAAAAATTCCCCAGAAACAGTACAATGAACACCCTTATGCCCACCATCTATATACAACATGTTGCCATATGCTTAGTAATATTATGTTAAACCTTTTTAAAATAAAGACATCATGATACTATGCGTTTAAATACTTTTAACATGCATCTCTTACACATAAGGACATTCTCCTTTATAATCACAATATCATTATCACTCCTGACAAAATTATCAGTAATTCCTTGATATTATCTAACGTTAAGTGGTATGTGTAAGTTTTTCCAGTTGTCTCCAAGATGACTTTTATAGCTGACTTGTTTGAAGTGGAATCAAATTAAGGACCATGCATTGTGTTTGCACGTTATTATTTTTGTAGTCTTTTTAACCTGGAGCAATTTCCATTTCTTGTCTGCTCCCTCACCATTTTTTTTCATGGCATTGATTTGTTTAAACCAGAGCAATTTTCTTGTTGAATGTCCCACATTCTGGAGTTATCTGATTATTTTATTCCTTGTATTTCCCTAAACTAGAAGGTTTAAGGACTTGATTAGATTCTGAAGAATTAGATTCTAAAGGCTTGATTAGATTGTAGTTAAACATTTTGGCAAGAATACTTATTCTTCACATTGCGTCGTATCATGAGGTACATAAATGTCTGGTTGTCTCAATATTAATGATAACTTCAATCACAGGGTTAAGATTATGACTGCCAGATTTCTCCATAGTGAAGATGCATTTTTTTTGTGTGACTAGCAAATATGTTTTTTATTTTTGTCAGTGATGAGCATTTTTTCAATCTTGTTTGAACTAATTTTCATATCGTTTGACCATTTGTTCAGTGTAAATTTGATATTTTCCCTTTAAGTTTGTACTATGCATTTAAAAATATTAAGTGTAACAAAGAATGGTGCATTGTTATAAACGACAAATTTCACTTTCAAAATATAGCTAAAATCAAATATAATTTAACCAAAAAACAGATACGGATTGCAAGTATATAACAGGGGGCATTTCTTTGACAGGATTTTGTGATGAGTTGTGTTTGCTTTTTTTTTTTTTTTTTTTTTGTGGTGAGGAAGATGAGCCCTGAGCTAACATCCATGCCAATCTCCCTCTTTTTTAGCTGAGGAAGACTGGCCCTGGGCTAACATCTGTGCCCATCTTCCTCCACTTTATATGGGATGCCACCACAGCATGGCCTGACAAGCGGTGCATCGGTGTGCGCCCGGGATCCGAACCCGGGCCGCCAGCAGCCAAGCGCGCACACTTAACCGCTAAGCCACGGGGCCGGCCCCCGTGTTTGCTTTTTAAAAAACCATTCTAAGCAGACAAGCCTAAAAAACATAAAGCACTTGAATCAAAAACTTCTTTTATTTTTCTTTTTGAAGTAGAGGTAAATCTTGAATTCATAGAAGTTGTTTTACATACCCACACAAAAAGCACCCAGAATTTATTTTTATTCCTTGTCCTCTGAGTGTTTCATTTGGCTGTGTTTTATACACCAGTTCTTTATTAATTTTAAATAACATTTTTTTCTGTCATTCCTATTGTAGACTTTTTTCTTATTCCATTTCTTTTCTGTTATGTTGTACTCAAATAGGATTTTCCTTTCAAACCACAAAGGCAGTATAGACTAATTGAAATAAGCTGACCATCATTTGAGGTGCATGAAGAAAAAGCCAACTATCTCCTCGTCTCCAGTTCCTATCCTCCAGGCTACCCAAGTGTAACAGCCTAGTGTGATTTTTCCATATTTTTCTCTGTGCTCTTAGAAACACAGATATACATACTGATTCACTTTCTCTTTTATTTTATAAGATTATCATGATGCCATACACATTATTCTACAACTTCTATTTTTTTACTTTATAGGATATCATATATTTTCTTCTTTATCATTAAACATATATCTAATTCAATTTTTTTCTAGCTGCATAATATTCCATTCACATAGGTTTTTCTCAGTGGGCATTCAGGTTGTTTCTGATTTTTTCCCCATTACAAACAGTAGACATCCTTGTGCATATACCTTTAAGAAATGGAGCTTTTACTTCTGTAGGATAAATTCCCAAATGGGGGTTAAAAGATAAGCTTATTTCAGTATTATGAGCTGCTGTGTTATTTTCCGTAAAGGTTGTTGCAATTCTTATTCCCACTGAAAGTGGGAAAGTGTTTTCTTATTCTAATTTTCATTTCCCTGACCGTTAATAAGTTGCACGCATTCATCAAACATTTGCATTCCCTGATTGCAAATCAATGTTTCCAATCCTTTGCTTATTTTTATCTTGGGTTGTTAATTTTTTATTTTTGAATCGGTTTGTAGGTGCTTTTGTGTATTTGGGATATTAACCCCTTTTTTGTCACATGGTGCAAATATATTATCCCAGACTGTCATTTGGCTTTTGACTTTGTGGTTTCTTTTGACGTATAGACTCTTTTAATTTTGTGTGTGTGTGTGTGAGGAAGATCAGCCTGAGCTAACATCCATGCCAGTCCTCTTTTTGCTGAGGAAGACCGGCCCTGAGCTAACATCTATTGCCAATCCTCCTCCTTTTTTTTTCCCTTTTTCTCCCCAAAGCCCCAGTAGATAGTTGTATGTCATAGTTGCACATCCTGCTAGTTGCTGTATGTGGGACGCTGCCTCAGCACGGCCTGACAAGCGGCACATCAGTGCGCGCCCGAGATCTGATCCCGGGCCGCCAGGAGTGGAGCGTGCGCACTTAACCGCTAAGCCACGGGGCGGCCCCCTAGACTATTTTAATTTTTATCTAACCATGTCTGTCAGTCTTTTTCTTTATGACTTCTGGGTTCATGTCTTGCTCATCACCACCCTTGAAGTTAATAATTCTTCTAGATTTTATTTCTATATTTTGTTTTACTGTTATTCATTTTAAACTTAATTTTTTTTCTCTTTTTTTTTGCACTTTGGGCAGAGATTTATTTCTTTGTTTTTTAGTGTAAGTGAACATGTTTATCTTGTCATTGAATTTCCTCTTCTGATCAAAAAATTATCTCTTCATTGGGGATAAACATAGTATTAGATTTTCTAGTTTTTAAATAATCTCTTTTGAACTTTGAAGAAAAGTTTTTTAGTTGTTTCAAGTAATTTCGAATGCTATACCTGTGTTTGAATACATTAGTGTAGTCACCTAATACAGTTCTGTCTGCAGGTTTGCTAAATGTATTCATCTGCATCGTTGATAATGATGAATGGTAGCTACAGAACTTGAAAGCTGGTCTTAGGACTTCAGTGTTTCATTTGAAAAGTGACAATTATAAGGGCATAAAGAAAAAAAAACCTGCCAACACTGTCATTATTAAGACCATGCAGAAGAAGAAACACTGGCAGACTCTTAGAATGATGATCTAAGGACTTCTTTAACTTAGAGCCCAGATCTCATGATTTAACTCTTTTTAGAAACTTAATAGAGGAAGAAAGCCATTCTTCTTTAAAGTTGTCTTCCATCATTGTCTTATTGCAAGACAACATTCATTATCATTATATAACATACTTTTCTAGTGCTTTTAAAATGAAGTCTTTAATTTGTAAAGAAGTGTCACATATGAAATGAAAGACTTCCCTAATACTAGGAAGCTTTGAACAAATTATTCACTGGGGACTTAATTTTTTGTCTGTTCTGTATGAGGGTATTCGACCAGATGATTGCCAGGGGCTCTAGTTCTTACTCTACTCAGATTCTCATCGTTATTTTTAGGGAATTTTTATTGGTTCCCAGATTGTAGGATTTGGTTAGCTTTTCAATGTCGTTTGTATATTTAGAGCGTGGATTAAAAGATTGGTACTCCAAACCTGTGTTGCTTTTTGACTGTAGCTTGTTTATGATGGAAAGAACACGGTGGTGTTCATAATTAGAACATGATGTATAAAGTAGTTTTTCTCTAAATTTTACTTTATCCATCTACTGTCATAACTGACAAGATGGGAAAAATCTCATTGAGCCTCTGACTCTGTTGGTTTATAATATGCTAGATTAAATTATTAACTATGTATATCTATGTTAGGATGAGTAGTTTTAAGAATCTCAAATTTCATATTTCACTAATTCATCTTTGTTTCTCATACTAAAATGTCAGGGTTGAAATTTAAAAGTTAATGTTAATATTCTCTGGTGTCTTAAATTGTCTGATATCTCCACCAAGAGCAAACCAGGGTTGTTACAGTATTGAAATGCCAATCTCCTTGACAGGCATTTTGTTGATTCTTTCAAGGCACTAAGTTTCTATGATTTGGCTGGAGGTTTGCATAAATTTTCCCTTCAGAGCCCTGGACTTGGGAACAGGAAGCATGTAATAGTTTTATAAGAACCTCATGAGAGAGTGTAGGAAGGATGGGATTGGATCTTATGTTAGTTGTGCCATGACAAATGGTCTTTGAGAGTTCACATTTAACAGTTTATTCAGACACTTTTAAATGCCTTATAAATTATCTTGAAACATTTAAGGCTATGTGGTTAAAAGGCCAACTTAACTTTTTGAGTACTATAAGATTTAGGCATTCATGAAAATGTTATTTAAATTACCCATTCCACAAATTTTTTGTTTCCTATATAGTAACTTTAGGAGCAGGAAAGTGCCTAGTGGGTGCCTGGTACCTAGTAGGCAGTTGGTAAAGGGTGGTTGAACAAATGTATCTTGAAAGTACTCAAATTACAGGAGATTAGAAATTATGAGGGCCTTCTGTACACACATTTTCCATTTAAAAAATAGCCCATGGGCCGGCCCGGTGGCACAAGTGGTTAAGTGTGCGTGCTCCGCTGCGGCGGCCCAAGGTTCACTGGTTCAGATCCCGGCCGTGCACCGATGCACCGCTTGTCAAAACCATGCTGTGGCGGCATCCCATATAAAGTGGAGGAAGATGGGCATGGATGTTAGCCCAGGGCCAGTTTTCCTCAGCAAAAAGAGGAGGATTGGCAGATGTTAGCTCAGGGCCGATCTTCCTCACAAAAAAAAAAAGAAAAGAAAAAAATAAATAAAAAATAGCTCATGCTCTGTAAGTCTGAAATGATTTCAAAATATAAAGGTAAAAAAAACTCACGCGAAAGAGTCTCCTGGTGTTGGTAAAGTATTGAGAATAATGTTATTAGCTGTCTTTGAAGGAAGAGGTTTTGTACCTAGACAGCGAATCTAGGAGATTTGTATTTGGCACAAGCTGAAGAATATGCTTGTGCTTATGAGGCAGATACCATAGGAATTCTAGGATTCTTGTTTTACAAATCTACTTAAAACGTTTGAATCGAGATAAAGTGAAAGCATGTAGAATAATAATTAAATTTCGTGATAAATAGTTGAGTTTTCTTAAACCTAGAAGGTACCTGAGATTTTGTTTAGCTCTAGCTTAGTGATTCATGCTCTTATTTTATAATTTAGGAATCTTAGGCCCAGAGAGATTGTGTCCTGCCCAAAATTATACAACAACTTTATTGGAAGATTGTGACTAGAACTCAGGGCACACTCACCCTGCCATGCTCAGCCTACCTCTCTTTCCATTCTGTCACCTTGTGTTTCATTATCATAAATAATGCTAGTCTAGGGGCTGGCCCAGGGGCCCAGCGGTTAAGTGCGCGTGCTCTGCTTTCGCAGCCCGGGGTTTGCAGGTTCAGATCCCGGGCGCGCACCAACGCAGCGCTTGTCAAGCCATGCTGTGGTGGTGTCCCATATAAGGTAGAGGAGGATGGGCACGGATGTTAGCCCAGGGCCAGTCTTCCTCAGCAAAAGGAGGAGGATTGGCATCAGATGTTAGCTCAGGGCTGATCTTCCTCACAAAAAATAAAAATAAATAAATAAATAAATAATGCTAGTCTATTGTCAAGATATACTCAGTTGATTTTCCTACTAATCATTTGACATTTGTATTGAAAACATTATAAAAAATGGATACCGAGGTTATGGAATCTTTGCATGGGTATTACACTTTATTTAATTTTCTTATATGAATGATGCAGCAGCTGCGATGGTACATAGGTGTGAACCCAGCACATCTGTGTTTTCTATTTATTTGTTTGCTTGTTTGTTTTTTGCAGTTGTCATTTGTAATAAGATTTTTTTCAGAGTATAAGTAGGAGAGTAAGTATTAAATTAAAAAATATAATATTATCAGCATATTTATAGTTTTACAACAGAAAGAGTAGGAAAGTGACAGGAAGCACTAAGTCTATAGCTAACTACATGTGTGACCTAGGGTAAATCATGTAACCTCTGTGGGACTCTGTTTCTGCTACCTACTTAATTAGAATCCCTCAGGGATTCTGCCCAGAACAAATGTATCTGTTTTTTAATATTTTTTAATTGAAGTATAACACACATTATGCAAAGTGCACAAATCATAAGGATAATGAATTATAAAATAAACATGCTTGTGTAACCACTACTGATGTATTTTGAAAAAGCTTCCTTAGTGATTATCATAAGCTTTCCTTGTTAAAAAAATCGCTGGACTTAGGACTGTAGATAATCTCATGTCTTTAACAACTCTTTCTAGAGTGAAATTAGCAGAAAGAATGGTAGAATGAATTTGGCCAGTCAAAAAAATTTACTCTGAATAGGTTTATTGGACTAATATATTTAGTCTTCTGATGTTTCTCTTCTTCCTTTTTGCCTTTTTTCCTTTTTGCCTAGGTCCTGGATGGAATGGAGAGGGGTCCTACTGAACCTCTAAATCTTTTCTGAGAGTGGTCAGAGAGTTCTTAAACAGGTCTGTTGATTCTATAGAATACAAATGCAAATTTGATTTATAAAAGACTTGGTTTCAACTTAAGCAAAGGATTGAATTAGAAATAGACTTTAGTTTTTAAAAAAGAAGGCATTTTGATCTCAATGTCTGTAGGGTATTTTACTTTGGCAAGCTGTGTTTGGCATCTGGATTGGACCCAAAGTGACTGAATTAAATAAGGTTTGCTTAGTAGAGAAGCAGTTGAGTCATGTCTTTATCAGTTATGTTGGATATATGTAACAAGGAAGAATTCTTTATTGGTCACATGGGAAGTACCAAGAAAAGGTGAAAGTGTGACTATCTCAGTTTCCATGATTCTGGAGGGGAATGAGGGCATGGATAAATACAAGAAAGAAAATAATTATTTGGCCCTCTTTCTGATGTTCTCAGAATTCATAACGTTGAAAAAAAAAAACAAAGCTACCTTGCAAGTTTCTGATTCAGAGAAGGACAAGTTTTGTATATAGTTTTTTTTTTTTTTTTTAGTCATCTACCTCTATGTCACCACAAATGAACTTTATCATTATTCAGACAGATACAAACTCTAACTTAGTGATTTCCCAAACTTGTCTTCTTCACACTGGAATCGCCTGTAGAACTTGGCAAACTACTGATGCCTTTGTCTCTCTCCCTTGCCCCTACTTAGATTGTGATTTAATTGGTCTGGGGGTATGGCCTGGGTTTTAGAATTTTTAAAAGATCCTTAGGTGATTCTAAAGTGCAGACAAGTTTGGGAACCACTGCTTTAGCTGATTTAAGCAGATCTGGCCACTGTGCAACTTGGGACTTTGTTTTGCATAAATATTTGGATAAATATATAAATAAGGGGATAAATATTTTGATTTAAGAATCTTGTGCTTTAGGGCGGGCCCCGTGACTTAGCAGTTAAGTGTGCGCGCTCCGCTGCTGGCGGCCCGGGTTCGGATCCCGGGTGCGCACTGTCGCACCGCTTCTCTGGCCGTGCTGAGGCCGTGTCCCACGTACAGCAACTAGAAGGATGTGCAACTCTGACCTACAACTATCTACTGGGGCTTTGGGGGAAAAATAAATAAATATAAAGAGTTTATAATGATAAAAAAAAAAGAATCTTATGCTTTAAACCTAAGTTCTTACTAGAATGTAGCTCCATAAAAGTAGGTACTTGTCTATGTTTTCTTCACCGTCCTACCTTCAGCGTTTAGAACAATACCTGGCATATATTGCGTGCTTAAATATTTGTCGAATGAGTGAATGAACCTATCAGTCTCTGGTGAGCTGAGAGTATGCGTTTACCAAGTTTACTAATACTTGAGTGGTCTGAGAAGAGCCCAGCCCCTAGAATCTGACTGCCTGGGCTTGGATCATGACCTTGTCACTTACTAGCTGTACGACCTTAAGCAAGTACTTCTCTGTGCCTCAGTTTCCTCATTTGTATAATGGGGGTAATAGAATCTATTTCATGGGGTTGTTGGGGAGACTAGTTGAGTTAATAACACAAAGTGCTTAGAACAGTGTCTGGTACATACTAGTGTTCGGTAAGTTTTAGCCTCTGTAGAATTTAAGAAGCCCTGGATTCTCTGCAGTTTGGGTAATTTATCTGTAGAATACTGTTCGAGGACTAGGGTAGAATAATGGAATCAGCTGCATTAGGTGTAATTAACGAAGACTTGACAAGGTGATTTTTTTTTGTCAACTTAATGAGGTATAATTTACACACAATAAACTGCATCCATTTAAAAGTGAAATATGTTTTGATGAGTTTTGACAGATGTCTTTATTGGTTTATAGTATTTGTTATGAAACAGCCACCACAACCAAGATACAGAAAATTTCCATCTCCCTAAAAAGTTTCCTTATACTCCTTTGTAGTCTGTCCCTTCCAGCACCCCCACCTATATATCACTTTGCATTTTCTAGAATTGTATATAAATGCATTCATACATTATGTTCTCTTTTGTGTCTGGTTTCTTTCACTCAGCACAATGATTTTGATATTTATCCTTGTTGTTGCATGTATTAGTAGTTCATTCCTTTTTAATGCCGAGTAGTGTTTTTGTTGTATGGATATAACATATTTGTTTATCCGTTCACCTGTGATAGGTGATGGACATATGGGTTGTTTCCAGTTTTAATAATTGTGAATAAAGCTGCTATAAGCATTTTTGTACAAGTCTTTGTGTAGACATGTTTTCATTTATTTTTGGGTAAATCCCTAGCAGTGGAATTTCTGGGTTGTATGGTGTATCTAACTTTTCAAGAAACTGCCAGGCAGTTTTAAAGGAGGTGAATATTCAGCAGGATTTCCAAGGAGGGTGCATTAGTTCTCTCTGGTTGCATAACAAATTACCACAAATTTAGCAACTTAAAACAACATACATTTATTATGGCATGGTTTCCATGGGGTCAGGAATCTGGGCACAGCTTAAGTGGGTCCTCTGTTTCAGGGTCTCTTACAGGGCAGCATTCAAGGTGTCAGCCAAGGCTGGAGTCTCATCTCAGTGGTTGACTGAAGAAGGAGCTGCTTCCAAGCTCTCTTGGTTGTTGGGAGAATTCACTTCCTCAACGGATGTTGTGTTAAGGTCCTTGATTTTTCACTGGCTGTTGGCTGGAGGCTGCTCTCAGTTCCTTGCCACCTGGCCTCTCCAAGGTGGCAAACTGAGAAGGCAATAGAGAGAGTCTCCTAGGGAGACTCAACTCACAATCTTTTATAACCTAATCATGAAAGTGACATTCCATTACCTTTGCCGTATTCTATTGGTTAGAAGCAAGTCACTAGGCCAGCCCACACTCAGGAGGGAGGATATTACACAAGGGCATGAATATCAGAAGGCTGGAATGATTGATGGCTATCTTAGAAGTCCATCTATCCCAGAAGGTATGGCTTAGGGCCAGGCTGGGAGTAGATAGGACATTATAGGGGGTGAAAAAGTAGCTTGTGAAATTTTCTTTACCTTCTCTCTGTCAAACTGTATCTCTTTCTTCCTTCTCTCTGTCTGTCACATCAGCCTCTCCCCTTCAAGAACAGACATAAAGGTCATTCCTACAGTGAGATATTAATCTTGAGGATTTTTTCTGAGAGATTCAATTAAGGCCTCTCCCTGAATCATTTAGTGTTTATATATGTATTTTTAAAAAAACATTTTGTTATGGAATTGAGACAGATACAAAAGTAGAATACTATGATGAACCCCCATGTACCTTTCACCCAGCTTCAACAGTTTATTTTTTGTCAATCTCGTATGTATAATTTACCTACAGTAAAATGCACTCATTTTAAGTGTACAGTTTGCATTTTGGCAGATGTATATATCCCCAACATCAAAATATAGAACGTTTTCCCTCCAGAGATACATTATGCTCTTTTGTAATCAATCCTCACCCTAGACCCAGGCAAGTAGACATCTGGTTTCTATTACTATGGGTTGTTTTGCCTGTTTTAGAATGTCGTAGAAATGTCTGGATCCTTTTGATCACCATGAAGTTTTTGAGATTCATCCACGTTGTTGGATATATCACTAGTTCAGAGTTTTTCAACTTTGGCACTAAGGACATTTTGGGCTGAATAATTCTTTGTTTTGGAGACTGTCCTGTGCATTGTAGGATATTTAGCAGCAGCATCCCTGACTTCTATCCACTAGATGTTGTTAGCACTCTTCTCCCCAGTTGGAACAATCAAAAATGTCTCCAGACATTACCAGATGTCTCCTAGGGGATAAAATCGTCTCCCTCCACTGGTTAAGAATCCTTAAAATAGTTGATCCTTTTTATTGTTGGGCAGTATTCTGTTGTAGGGATATACTACAATTTATCCATTTATTAATTGATGGATATTTAGGTTGTTTCCAGTTTACTTTCACTTTGAGGCTATTATAAATAGACTTGCTATTAACTTTCATAGGCAAGTCTTTGTGTAGACATGTTTTCATTTATTTGAGTAAATACCTAGGAGTGAGATTGCTGGGTCCTACGATAAGTATATGCTTAACTTTATAAGAAACTGACAAATTGTTTGTATCTTTTTACATTCCCACCAGTATGAGAGTTCCAGTTGCTCTACATCCTTGCCAACATTCGATATTATCATTTTTTAATTTTAGCCATTATGGTAGATGTGTTATATCTTTGTGGCTTTAATTTGCATTTTCCTGGTTGATGATATTGAGCATCTTTTCATGTGCTTACTGTAAAGTGTCTTTCAAGTCTTTTGCCTCCCACAAAAAAATCTTTCGCCCATTTTTTATTGAATTGTTTGTCATCTTATTGAGTTTCCTTTGTCTTTTTCCATATGTGTGTATAAACATACACACACAATTAAGAAAATTGAAATAATGAATGCAGTTTTATATATTTTTATATTTAAAATAGGAACATTTCCAATGATGTTAAATATTTTTGAAAACATGAATTTTAATGCAGAAGCAATATTTGAGTTCATTTAAATTTTTTAACCACTTCTTTTGTTGTTGAACCAGGAGCTAGCTTCCAGTTTTTCACTATTAATAATATTTTGATGAATTAAAATTTTTAACCACATCTTTAATTATTTTATTAGGTTAGATTCCTAGATGTTAAGGATGGGCCGGCCCCGTGGCTTAGCGGTTAAGTGCGCGCGCTCCGCTGCTGGTGGCCTGGGTTCTGATGCTGGGCGCACACCGACACACCGCTTCTCAGGCCACGCTGAGGCTGCGTCCCACATACAGCAACTAGAAGGATGTGCAGCTATGACATACAACTATCTACTGGGGCTTTGGGGGGAACAAAAGATGTTAAGGAGAATGAACATTTTAAAGCAAAATATGGATGTTAGTCTATTTCATTATACCTTTGCCACAATCGAGTATTTTATTTTAAAAATCTTTGCCAGGGGCCGGCCTGGTGGTGTAGTGGTTAAGTTCAGCGGGCTCTGCTTTGGCAGCCCTGGTTTGCAGATTCAGATCCTGGGTGCAGACCTACACCACTTATCAGCCATGCTGTGGCAGCAACCCCCATGCAAAATAGAGGAAGATTGGCAGAGATGTGAGCTCAGGGCAAATATTCCTCAAGCAAAATGAGGAAGATTGACAGAGGATGTTAGCTTAGGGTGAATCTTCCTCAGCAAAAAGAAAAAAAAAATTGCCAGTTTGATGTTGGAAGAAAGGCATATTTCATTTTGCTTTTCTTTGATTACTTATGAAATGTAATAAACTTCATTAATTTATTGATGATCTCTATTTCTAAATTTATAAATTGTCCATTTTTGGGGTCAGTTTTTCTGTTGGGATGATGTTTTCCTTAATTTTTAAAAGGGTTTTAAATATTAAGTTTGTTAACCTTTTGTCATTTACAAATATAATTCCCAACATGTATTTTGCCTTTTTGCTCCTGTGTACTTTGACCTGCAAAATTTTAAAAATAATAATGTAATTATATAATCAAATATATATTTTGCTTTAGCTTTTCAGTTAATGAACTGATAAATATGTTTGAATATATAACCAGTATATGATTGTAGTAGTACTATTTTATTTTTTATTTAAATTTAACTCATTAGCCAGAATTTTTTAGTATACATTGTTTCTATGGTCTGCAAGTTTGTGTCCCCCCCAAATTCAGATATTGAAATCCAAATGCCCAATGTGGTGGTGGTAGGAGGTGGGCCTTTTGGGAGGTGCTTAGATCATGAGGGTGGAGCCCTCATGAATGAGATTAGTGCTCTTATAAGAGAAACCACGCAGAGCTCCCTAGCCCCTTCCATCATTTGAGGACATAGCAAGTTGGCAGTCTGCATCCCGGAAGAGGATCTTCACCAGAACCTGACCATGCTGGCACAATGATCTTGGACTTGTCAGTCTCTAAAACTGTGAGAAATAAATTTCTATTGTTTATAAGCCACCCAGTCTGTGGTATTTTGTTATAGCAGCTCAAACAGACTAAGCCAATTGTGAAGTGAGAATTTAATAAAAATTTTTCCAAATACTCAACCAATTTGTCCCAAACTACAAAATAAAATCACCCCCCCAAGAAATATGACACAACATTTATTAATGAGCAATCAGAAGAGAAATAGATAAAAAGAAAGGTTGTACACAACAACCCACAAAATGGAAGACAATATTTACAAATCATATATCTGATAAGGGATTTGTATCTAAAATATATCAAGAACTCTTACAACTCAATAATAAAGACAAACATCCCAATTAAAAAATTGGCAAAGGATTTGAATAGATATTTCTCCAAAGAAATTATGCCAATGACCAATAAAGGTATGAAAATATGCTCAACACCATTAGCCACCAGGGAAATGCAAATCAAAACCACAGTGAGATACCACTTCACACCCACTAGGATGGCCATAATCAGAAAGATAATAACAAGTGTTGTTGAGGATGTGGAGAAATTGGAACCCTTATACACTACTGGTGGGAATGTAAAATCATGTAACTGCTTTGGAAAACAGTCTCGCAATTTCTCAAAAGGTTAGACATAGAGATAACATATGACCCAGCTATGACCCATATACACCCAAGAGAAATGAAAACATATGTTCACACAAAAATTGTACACATATATTCGTAGCAGCATTATTCATAATAGTGAAAAGGGGAAACAACCCAAATATCTATCAACTGATGAATGAATAGATAAATAAATGTGGTATTTCCATGCAAAGGGATATTATTTGGCAATTTAAAAAATGAAGTACTGGGCCGGTGCTGTGGCTTAGTGGTTGGGTGCGCGCGCTCCGCTGCTGGCGGCCCGGGTTCGGATCCTGGGCACGCACCGACACACCGCTTCTCTGGCCATGCTGAGGCCGTGTCCCACATACAGCAACTAGAAGGATGTGCAGCTATGACATACAACTATCTACTGGGGCTTTGGGGGAAAATAAATAAATAAAAATTATTAAAAGAAAAAAGAAAAAAAAAGAAAAAATGAAGTACTGTTACTTGCTACAACAGCTTGAAAAAATTATGCTAAGTGAAAGAAGCCAGTCACAAAAGACCACTTATTGTATGGTTCCAATTATATGAGATATCTAGGATAGAACAGTGCTCTTTGTCCTTGTCTAAAACTCTTAATCCTTTAATCGTTAAATTAATGATAGAGCATATTAGCAAAATGTTCATAGTACTCAGGTGATGATGATGATGACTAATAATAGTTCATTTTTATTTTTTACCTTATATATCTTCCTTTTCAATAATTACTTTTTAAAAGTAGCATTTGGTGCTAATCATATTTATAATAATTATTTAAACTTAGCCGTATGTTTAACTGATTTCATCTCTTTCTTCCTATTTTCAAGGTCTTTCGTTTTGGTTAATTATTATTCAGATAATATTTTTATGAAAAGTACTCGATTGGTATACTTTCATCTGAAAGTATCTTTATGTTGATTTCACACTGAATGACAGCTTGGCCAGGGAAGAGGCAGAATCATTAGGTCACATTATTTTCCACTCCTAATTCTTTATTATTTTGCCATTGTCTTCTGGTCTTGCAAAGCAAGGCATTTTCTTCATCCTTGAAACCTAAAAGTTTCATCAGAACAAATCTAGTTGTTAACTATCTTTTTGGTAATTTTGCCTGGTATTTTGTCAGCTCTTTTGATTATTGTTTCTGTTCAGTTGTTTCAGGGATAACAATTAGTTGACATTTATTTCTCTCTTCTCTCCTTATCAATCTTCTCTCATTGTTTTCATTACTTTGTCCTTTCCCTCTCCATTCTGGAAGAGTTTCTCAAATTTGGTATCCCCACATTTCTAATTAAGTGTTCTGCTCTTTACTCTTTCTAGGAAAGATTTGAATTCTGCTTTGGTATATTTATTTTATTTATAATTTTCCCTTTTCTTTTCCTGCTCTCTTATTTCCACCTGCATCTCAACTAGTTCTTTTCATTTCTGCCTGTGTTTTATCAAATTTGTTGAGAGTAATGTAGTTGATTTCTAAAATTTAACCTGTTGCTCTTTATATGTTCATTTTCTGGCCCGGCCCCGTGGCTTAGCGGTTAAGTGTACGCGCTCCGCTGCTGGCAGCCCCGGTTCAGATCCCGGGCACGCACCGACACACCGCTTCTCCGGCCATGCTGAGGCCACGTCCCACGTACAGCAACTAGAAGGATGTGAAACTATGATGTACAAATCTACTGGGGCTTTGGGGGGGGGAAATAAATAAATAAAATTATATATGTTCATTTTCTGAATTACAGAGGCAGAGTTTCTCTTACGTTGCGAAATGTTTTTCAGTCCCTCCCCTCAGTTCTTATTCTTCCTTAAATGAGGAGAGGGATATACAGGTCTAGCATTTGCCAGATAAACAGGGTAGATAGGTTCCCTCACTGGCTATCTGCTAGCTGTATGAATTCTCCTTTCAGATGTTAAGTTAAAGGACTAATTGGTGCACATAATTTCTGAATACTTTCTAGTGTCTAACAGTCATTTATGTGCCTCCTGCTGGATTGAGAGGGTGAAATCCCTTCCTCTTGCCTGATAATTTGTTTGTTTTTTGTGAGGAAGACCAGCCCTGAGCTAACATCCGATGCCAATCCTTCTCTTTTTTGCTGAGGAAAACTGGCCCTGGGCTAACATCCGGGCCCATCTTCCTCTACTTTATATGGGACGCCGCCACAGCATGGCTTGACGAGCGGTGCGTCAGTGCGCGCCCGGGATCTGAACCTGTGAACCCCAGGCCACCGCAGCAGAGCGCACGCACTTAACCGCTTGCGCCACCAGACCGGCCCTGAGAATTTGTTTTGTGATCATTTGAAGCCTAGGCTACAAACAGTTGTGGTTCCCAGAACGTAATGCTCCCAGAACATTTGCTCTCTCAGCCCTTCCTATGTGTCTTCAAATCCCAGGATGTATGTACTACTCTGTATGTTACGGAGTCTGAAGTAGAGAGAGAAAGCTGTGGGCTTGTAATAGCACTGACCATTCTAAGTGGGTCTCTCACAGTAGGGTGGTGCACCTCATCACCACCATTGCCACCTCAGGAGAAAGCTGTTTTGGAGCAGGCAGTTGGAGGAGGTACAGCCACATGTTGGGGGTTAGTTAGAAACCTGTTAACCTTCCTGCCTGACTGTATTGTTGAGTCTCAAGCCCCATTCCTGCTCTTTGGCAGAAAAGTCGCCTTTGAGTCCAGCAGTTCTTTGAGCAGCAGTCCTAGTTTCCATAGCTGTTAATAACTCTGACTCTCAGTGTTTCCTAAAGTATGCCAATGAAAAATTAGGGTGCAAGTGATGATAGAAATCAACTAGGCATTGTTAGGTAGCCTCCATTTTAACTCCCAGCTTTGGGTTAACTTTTTGAAAGAAGGAAGATGAAAGAAGAGTGTGGAGGACAGTCACTAGTGGAAGAAGGAAGAGTTCAAGATCTTGCACCAAATGATTTCCAGTTTCTCGAGGAAATATGATAACACCAAAGTCAAATAGCCAAGGTTTAAAATAGTCATAGTGTCCCTAGATCTGAAAAGCATGTTAGCCCCTCATTTTCTAAATGACAACATGGAAGCCAAGAAAGGTTTAAGAGACTCCAAGGTCACAGACAGAAAAAACAAGATGGAACTTAGGGTGGTATAGTTCACGTTTAGATTCTGTACAGTTATGTTTTGTTTGATTTTCTCACAAGCAATATGATCTTATATCACTGATGTTAAAAACAAAAAATTTTAAAGAAACAACCAAAGTTTATAATAAGCAAAAGAGAAGAGAAAGCTTTTGTTTTTCCTTCATCGCTTTCTTGGTGCAAATTCTTAAGCCACATTCCCTATCGGACTCAGTTACGTCATCCAAAGGCAAATTAAATAATGTATGAAAAGTGTGGTTCTAAACTTTGGCTGCATATTAGAATCGCCTGGATAATGTTTAAATACCAAGCTCAGGCCACAGTGCAGACCTAGTATGACTCAGGCATTATTATTTTTAAAAGTTTCCCAAATGATTATAATGTGTAGCCAAGGTTGAGAGCTACTGAAGTTCTTTCAAAGCATATACTCATTTGATGTCAGGTATTCTGACTTCAGTCATTTTGGAGTAGTTAGGGCAGTTCTAATTAGTGAATATTGGCCTGAAATAGACTAGATCACTTGATTCTGATATTTATACTAACTGTCCACTGTGTGAGTGGGGTAGAGTCACCCTGGTGAGAAGAAAGCACTGAACTTGAGAAGAAGCACTGAACTTGAAGTTGAAAGACCAAGATCTCGTCCTGATCCTGCCACAATCTTAGTCTGTAACTTCAGTTAAGTCACAATACCATTGTCTAGGTGTCTTTGAGAGTGGAGGAGTTAGACTAATTATTTGTAAATTCCTTTCTGTCTCTTATACTTCAAGTTTATGAGCCAGTGGGGATGAGGGAGGGGCAGCTGGTGGACTTTGTGTGCCTGAAGAATAGGTGAGCATGGGGGCCCATGATACTGATAAGAGCATTGTTGAAGGAGCCAACTGTGGGATGGGAAGGGAGTGAGTGGTGAAACAAAGTGTGTGAACAACAGAACCTGGAGGTAAGGGAGCTGGGGTGGGATAGGGCTGGGGAACAAGTGTGGGAGACTGGCCTAAGGGAATATTTTTGGAGGTAGTAGCAGTGGCTTAGCATCTGGTAATAATGTGGTCCAGGTTCTTATATTACTGTCAGGTGGCTCACGGGGGAAATGTGGTCAGAGGAGCTTCCACAAGGAGATAGAAAGGCGAGGATATTTTTGTTGTTGCATGTCTGAGATGGGGTAACAGTAGAAATATTATCATTACTGCTAAGGGTTTAAAAGCTGGTAGATAGCTGGCTTTTGTTTTCAATAGATAATACATTCACATGGCTCAAAAGTCGAAACGTTCTAAAAAAGATACAGTGAGAGGTCTTGATCCCGCCCTCAGCTCCCATGGGCCTTAGTTACACCTTTCCCCGCCAACTTTTTGATATGAAAAATTTCAAATATACAGAAAAGTTGAAAGAATAATGTAATGATGATATTTGCTATATTTGCATCATCTCTCTATCTACCTATCTATCTTTGCTGAATACTTTGAAAATAAGTTGCAGACATTATGATACTTTATCCCTAAATGTTTCAGCATGCATCTCCTAAGAATAAGGGCATTCTCTACATAATCACAAATAACATTACCACACCAAAGAAAAATTTTTTTAATGCCCTAATGTCTTCTGTTACTCACTTCACGTTCAGTTTTTCCCAAATATCTAAAAATTATTTTATGGCTGTTTTCTTCAAATCAGGTCTAAGTAACGTTCATGCATTGCATTTGATTGTTATATCTCTTCAGTCTCTTTTAATCTAGTACTGTATCCTGTCCCTAATTTTTTCCCCAAGATTTTGGGTTTTGAAGAGATCAGCTCAGTTTTGTTGTAGCAAGTCCCACATTCTAGATGTGATTATTTCTTCATGTGATCGATTACTTCTTCTTGTGATTTTTTCTTTTAAAAATTTCTATATGTAATTTTTCTTGTTGCTCTATCTCCTGAATTTCCTATAAAGGAGAAATTAGGTTTGAAGACTTGTTTAGACCTATCTTAGGCATTTTTGGTAGTAACACATCATAGATGATGCCTTGTACTTCAGGTTACATCACATCAGGAGGCATAAATGAAAGGTCTCATTCTAATTGTTGCTGAGTTTGATCACTAGGTTAAGCTGGTGACTGTCAAACGTCTCCACTCTAAAGGTACTCGTTTTTCTCTTTGCAGTTAGGAAGTAATCTGTGGAATAATCCTTTGGCACCATGAGAATCTTCTGTTCCCTAACAATTTTCACCAAATGATTTTTAGTATCCTTTGGTCATCCTTGCCTGAATTATTTATTTCATTGGAGGTTGCAAAATGATGATTTTTAAAAATTCTTTCTTTTCTTCCACATTTATTAACTGGCATTCTTCTGTAAAGGAGAGCTTTCCGTCTCTACTGAGATTAAACCCTTCTAAAAAGACAGAGTAAATTGCTTAATTCTTTCTCTTTAATTATCAATCTTTAGAGTAAGGAGTTCATGTAGTAGTCATCTGCAGTGGTGGCATATGACAGGCTTTTTTACATTCTCTCTCTTTGAGCTATTACTATGGATTTATAGATTCTTATTTATTCATATTATTATCAACTTTAGTCATTATTCTTTTTGGTACTCAAATTGTCTCAAATTTGCCAGTAGGAAACCCTTCAGACTGGCTCCTGTGCTGTGTCCTTGTGACATACTCCCCATTGGTCTGAGTGCTTCTTTGCCTTCTGGTACAACATGATTTTTTTAAATTTACCTTAAAGATAACCATTTTTACTGGTTTCTTGTATTTCCTTCTAGAGTACTTTAATACTAGCATATAAAAATATTTTTTCTCCTCTTTTCTCGTAAAAGGTAGCATACTGTGGTCATTGTTTCACTCCCTGTTTTTTTTCTCTCAACAGTATATCTTGGAGATCTTTCCATATCAGTACATAGAGAGCGTCCTCATTTCTCTGCATTTCACTTTTATTGGATGTACTATAATTTAATCAGTCTCTGTTGATGGACATCTGAATAATTTTCTATGTTGCTATTACAGACAATGCTTTAGTGGGCCGGCCCTGTGGCTTAGCGGTTAAGTGCGCGCGCTCCACTGCTGGCGGCCCGGGGTTCGGATCCCGGGCGCGCACCGACGCACCGCTTCTCCGGCCATGCTGAGGCCACGTCCCACATACAGCAACTAGAAGGCTGTGCAACTATGACATACAACTATCTACTGGGGCTTTGGGGGGGGGGTGGGAAGCTTTAGTGAATAACTGAGTATATATGTCCTCTTGTGTGAGGGCAGGTGTATCTGTAAGCATCACCAACCAGAAATGAGATTGCTGGGTTAATGGTATATATAATTGTAATTTTGATAGATATTACTTGATTGCTGATGTTACACCAATTTGCACTACCACTAGCAATGTATAAGAATACCTCTTTTCCCATAACTTTGCCAAGACAGTGCATTATCAAATTTTTGGATTTTTGCTAATCTGATGAGTAAAAAAATTTTTTTTCTTCTTGTATATGAGGTTGAACATCTTTTCATATATTTAAAGTTCATTTGTAGTTCCTTTTCTGTGAATTTTCTGACCATATCCTGTGTCTATTTTTGGAAACAATAATGTGTCCAGATTGTTTTATTTTATATATCTATATGCACACACATATACACCCACATACCTATAAATACATTTTTTTCTATAATATGTTTATATATGGGAGATTTGCTCTTTTATCAGTGATATGAATGTAAATATTTTTTCTTACCTGTCTTTTTTTTTTCTTTTTTACTTATGGTGCTTGTTTTTGCCTTGCAGAATTCTTTGTTTTTTATTTATTATTTTTTTATTATTATTTTTTTTCCTCCAAAGCCCCAGTAGATAGTTGTACGTCATAGTTGCACATCCTTCTAGTTGCTGTATGTGGGACGCAGCCTCAGCATGGCCAGAGAGGCGGTGTGGTGCGTCAGTGCGCGCCCGGGATCGAACCCGGTCCACCACCAGCAGAGCGCACACACTTAACCGCTAAGCCACAGGGCCGGCCCTGCCTTGCAGAATTCTTTGACTTTTATGTATTTGAATTTATCAATCTTTTCTTTTATAGCTTTAGATTTTGGGTCATAGTTATAAACTCCACTTTCCACTCCAAGGTTATAAAAATTTCTTCTGTACTTTCTTCTAATACTTTTAGAGTTTCATTTGTTACATTAAAGTTTTGGGTCCATTTGGAGTTATCTTGATGTAAGGTATAGCTCTAATTTTCTTTTCTTTCTAGATGGCTAAGTAAGTGCCAATTAGTGAAAAATCCATTTTTTTCTACCTTTTTGAGATATTAAAATTTCATATGCATTTTGATCAATTTTTGGAATTTCTAGTCTGTTCCATTGGTCTCCCATCTGTTTATATGCCAGTACTATACAGCTTTAATTATTGAGACTTTATATTTTGACATCTGATAGGACTCAAACCTTTCACTACTCTTACTTTTCAGAGTTTTCCAAACTCTTCTTACTTGTTTCCATATTAATTTTAGAGTAAGCTTATCTATTTACAAAAAGAAGTTGGCATTTTTATTGGGATTTTCAAATTATAAATTAGGGAGAATTGACATTTATGAATCTTTTTGTCTGAGAATTTGGTGTGTCATTCTGTTTGTTCAGGTCTTTTTTGTATTTGTATCCTTCATTAGTGTTTTTAAATTTTCTTCTTATAGCTCTACGTTTCTTTTTAGTTCATTCCTAAATATTTATTCTTTTTTGTTGCTATTGTAAATGAGACCTTTTTTCCACCTACTCGTGATTGATTGCATGTGTAATGAAAGCTATTGTTTTCTGTATATTAATTTTGTACCATGCTACTTTGGTGAGTTTTCTTAGTTTTGCTGTTTTCTTGGTTGATTTGCTAAGATTTTCAAGAACATAATTATATCATCTGCGAATAATGGTAGTTTTACATCCTTCTTTCTAATTTTTATATCTTTATTACTCTTGTTTAATTTCACTGACTTTATACTTCTAGTATAATGTTTAATAATACATCATAGGTATCTATTTTCTTCTCATATTTAGATGACAAATGTCTCTAGTCTTTCTCCATTAAGCAAGCTGCTGACTTTTAGGCTGAAAAGATATATTTTGTTGTGTTAAGGAAGTGTTCGTATGTTCCTATTTATTTGAGGGTTTCTTTTAATCAAGTGTTGTTGAATTTTGTCAAATGACAAATCTGTGGTGATGATCATATGACTTTTCCTCCTTACTTTCCTGATACTGAGCCTTCCTTGCATTCCTAGAACAGACTCCATTTCATCATGATGCGTTATTATTCTTTTGTACTGTTGTATTCTATTTAAAGTTTGATTTAGAATCTTGCATCAAGGGGCCGGCCCTGTGGCTTAGCGGTTAAGTGTGCACGCTCCGCTACTGGCGGACCGAGTTTGGATCCCAGGCGCACACCGACGCACCACTTATCCGGCCATGCTGAGGCGGCGTCCCACATAGAGCAACTAGCAGGATGTGCAACTACAACATACAACTATCTACTGGGGCTTTGGGGAGAAAAAGGGAAAAAAAGGAGGAAGATTGGCAATAGATGTTAGCTCAGGGCCGGTCTTCCTCAGCAAAAAGAGGAGGATTGGCATGGATGTTAGCTCAGGAGTGATCTTCCTCACAAAAAAAAAAAAAAAACTTGCATCATTGTAAGAGAGATTGAGCAATATAAGAGAGATTGATCAGTAGCTTTCTGCCTGCAGTTTGTATCAGCTTTTAATACTCGTGTTGTATTTGCTTCATGAGGAGAATTGGGAAGTTTTCTTTCTTTTTGTATGCTCTGGAGCAATTTCAGATCATTACACTTATTTGCTCTCTAAAGGGTTAATAGTGTTTCCATTAAATCTGTGTGTGGTGCTTTTGGGGGCATTATCATATTTACATAGATAAATGTGAGTAAAAGTTTGAGCAAAATGGTCTCTGTGGTCCTGTTAATTTCCTTTGTTTCTATGGCTATTTTCTTCTTATTTTATATATTTGGACGTTCTTCCTTTTTACTTACTAGATTGACTAGTGGTTTAACTATTTTATTGAGTTTTCCCCCCAATGTACCAATTTTGGGATTTATTTATTAGTTCTGCTTTCTATTTTCTGATTGATTTCTGCTTTTATCTGTATTAATTCTTTCATTTTGCTTTCTTTCAGTTCACTTTATTGGATTTTTTCCTAACTTTTTGAATCAGATGTTCAACTCATTTCTTTTTTTTCTTTTTACGGTATAGCTATTTATGGCTGTGAATTTTCTTCTTTACTGGTTTGACTATATTCTTTAGGTTCCAGTATGTAGTATTTTCCTTATTATTATTTTCTAGAAATTTTGCAATTTTGGTTTCTTTTTTAACCCCAGTGCAAGCGTTTTGTTGTTGTTTTAAGGTGGAAAGGCCTTTGTTTCTTGATTTTATTTTAGATTTGTAATTTCAGTGCATTGTCATCAGAGTATTTGACTATCCTATTGTTACTTTTTAGATTTATTGAGATTTTCTTTATGGCCTTTCTTAAAGGCCATATTCCATGGAGACTTAAAAAATGGCTTTTTCTTGAATTAAAAAATAATTAAGGGACAGTTTTTTCACTAATAATTATTTATTAATACCTAGTACATATATCCATCTAAAATTTTGAGATTATAAAATCAATATTTGGCAATAACCTAAAACCCTAACAGCCAAGTTAAAGACATGGTAGACTGATATTATGTTATTAAGTGGGAAATTTTTTCTGAAGCGTGCCAAAATTATGCACTTTCCATGCGTAATTTTTATATGTACATTAAAGAATACTTTAGAACGTCAACTGAAAATTTAATGAAAAATAAAATGTATAGATATTATAAATAAAATAGGAAAATTAAATCTATACTTTATGAAGTTTAAAAACAAGTTTTGAAATTCTGTTAGAAGAAATGGGTCTTGTATTTAGTGTGTGTACAAAATATTTTGGTTTTGGCTTCAAGTATTGCAAACAGTGTGGCATGATGTTAATTCATTTTAATTTGACAGATTTATAAATGAAGGCGTAGAGAGGGCTCAAAGGCTTGAGTTCCCAGTTTTATGATTCTTAAGTGAAGCTGGTGTATGTCCATGAGTTTTGCTTCTGTCTTCTTTGAATGCTTGTTGATGAGTGGTTTAAGATCTCAGAAAAAAGATACTCTTTGTAGACATAATGAAAACCGATTTTTAAGTCTGCAGGTGTCTAAGTTGACTTTATAACTTGTGATATTTGCATTGATGTCTGTTGCAAAGATAGGTCACCTTCTGTAATTTCTGTATAATATTGTAACTTAATTTGTCCTTTTTTTTTCAGAATTTTTATTTGGCTGCTACCTTGAAATATAGGCCCTAAAAATGCCAGCTTGTTTGGACTTAGAAGATGACCTCGATAAATGATAAAAATTAAGAAAGACATTTTGGTGAGTGAAACCTTATGAGAGAGATACAGCTCAACTTAATTCCAAGTGATGGAATGACTCTACCAAAGTTATATAGCAAGTAGAAAATTCTGTTTCCTACATCATCTAGCATTTTGTCAAAGGAGAATATAGTCCTTCAGCCAGTTATGGGAGACATCAACATATTTAATGATGCCAAAAATTCACTAAGTTTTAGTGCCTTCTGTTCCTCTCAGTTAAGACCTTGATCTCTTTTTCTTTCTCTCAGGGAGTCCACAGACCTCCCAAGAGGCATATCATAACACTTAAATGCGTTTTAAGTATCTGGTCTCCCCCAGCATACACCAAACCTAGCATAAATAGTTCACTTGGGCCTAGTGTTGTACTAGTCAATCACATGAGTCTTACTGGATTGTCAGACTCAGTTAGAAATTGAAAACTGATGGCTTGTGGGCCATATGCAGCTGCAATGTGTTTCATTTGGCCCATAGAGTATTTTCAAAAAATGTAGATCTATTTTAAAATCTGGAGATTTCACTAAATATATGGATTTTAGTCTTTTCTTAAAATTCAGAATATCTGTTATTCCTGGGCCTGCACCACTCCTCCCATCCCTCCAAAAAGAAAGTAATAAGTTGGAGCAGAATAGTGGCTGCTCAGCATAGAAGAGTATTCCGAGTTTCCCATTGCCCAAACCATTCCTACAGTATGTGCAAATGCATTTAATATCCCGTGTTCTTCTCTTATTTATTTTACCTGCCTGATCCGTGTAGGTATGTGAGTTTGTGATTCCTGATGTAGATAACAGTGTCTTGTCTTTTGCTCAAATGGCGGCCAAGTCAGATCATCTGAATAGCCTGTGACAATCTTCTACCCATTATTCAGCTACCTGCACCAGTCCTTTCTCTTCATATTTATATATTTAAATCTGAAGAGAATATATATATTTATATATAATATATACATATTTATATATATATGTATATATTTACTCACAGTCCCTGACTTACGATGGTTCGACTTAACAATTTTTCGACTTTACAATGGTGTGAAAGCAATATGCATTCAGTAGAAACCGTACTTTGAATTTTGAATTTTGATATTTTCCCAGGCTAGCGATATACCATACACTACTCTCTCCAGATACTGGGCAGTGGCAAGATATACCATACACTACTCTCTCTGGATACTGGGCAGTGGCAGTGACTGCAGCTCCCACTCAGCCACACAGTCACGAGGGGAAACAACTGATATGTTTACAACCATTCTGTACCCATACAACCATTCTGTTGTTCACTTTTGGTACAGTATTCAATAAATTAGATGAGATATTCAATACTTTATTATAAAATAGGCTTTGCTTTAGATGATTTTGTCCAACTGTAGGCTAATATAAGTGTTCTGAGCACATTTAAGGTAGGCTAGGCTAAGCTATGATGTTCAGTAGGCTAGGTGTATTAAATGCATTTTCAACTTAATGATATTTTCAACTTACGTTGGGTTTATTGGGATGTAACCCCATCATAAGTCAAGAAAGATCTGTATATATTTATATATTTTATATATATATTTATATATTTAAATCTGAATAGATAGGACTGGTGTAGGTAGCTGAATATATATATGACATAAATTTACTTATAAATAATATAAATATATATTTATTATATATAAATATATATATTTAAATATATTTATATGTTTTTTTATTTTTAATCCTACTGTGATTTGAGAGATGTTCATAAGTAAGCTTCTAAGCCTTCCTGATGTCTGGTGGAGTTTTACCTTGTAACAGTACCATGTTGCTGGTATGCTCGCTTTTTCTTTCTTTTTTTTTTAACTTTTTTTTTTTTTATTGAGGTTGTATTGGCTTATAACTGTGTAAATTTCAGGTATACATAACTATATTTCAGTTTCTGTGTGGACTACATCATGTTCACCACCAATAGTCTAGTTTTTAATCCATCACCATACATATGTGCCCCGTTACCCCTTTCACCCTCCCCCTATCCCTTTCTCCTCTGGTAACCACTAATCTGTTCTCCTTATCTGTGTGTGTGTTTATCTTCCACATATGAGTGAAATCATATGGTATTTGTCTTCCTCTGTCTGACTTATTTCGCTTAGCATAATACTCTCAAGGTCCATCCATGTTGTCACAAATGGCACAATTTCATCTTTTTTTATGGCTCAATAATAGTCCATTGTATATATATACCACATCTTTATCCATTCATCTGTTGATGGGCACTTAGGTTGCTTCCATGTCTTGGTTATGGTGCATAAGGCTGTGGTGAACATGGGGATGCATGCATCTTTTTGAATTGTTGATTTCGAATTCTTTGGATAAATACCCAGTAGTGGGATAGCTGGATCATATGGTATTTCTATGTTTAGTTTTTTGAGAAATCTCCATACTGTTTTTCATAGTGACTGCACCAGTTAGCATTCCCACCAGCAGTGTATGAGAGTTCGCTTTTCTTCACATCCTCTCCAACACTTATTTCTTGTCTTGTTAATTATGACATTCTGACAGATATGAGGTGATGTCTCATTGTAGTTTTGATTTACATTTCTCTAATAATTAGTGATGTTGAACATCTTTTCTTATGCCTGTTGGCCATCTGTATATCTTCTTTGGGAAAACGTCTGTTCATATCCTCTGCCCATTTTTTGATTGGGTTGTTCTTTTTTTTTTCATGAGGGAGATTAGCCTTGAGCTAACATCCATTGCCAATCCTCCTCTTTTTTGCTGAGGAAGATCAGCCCTGGGCTAACATCCATGCCCATCTTCCTCTACTTTATATGGGACACCGCCACAGCATGGCTTGATGAGCTGTGCATCGGTCTGCACCCAGGATCCGAACCTGTGAACCCCAGGCCGCCAGAGCAGAGCTTGCGAACTTAACTACTGTGCCACCGGGCCAGCCCCTTGGATTGTTCATTTTTTTGTTGTCGAGTTGTGTGAGTTCTTTATATATTTTGGAAGTTAACCCGTTGTCGAATATATGATTTGCAACTATTTTCTCCCAGTTGGAGGCTTGTCTTTTTGTTTTGTTGATGGTTTCCTTTGCTATGCAGAAGCTTTTTAGTCTAACGTAGTCCCATTTGTTTATTTTTTCTTTTGTTTCCTTTGCCTGAGTAGACATGGTATTTGAAAAGATACCGCTAAGACCAATGTCAAAGAAGTGTACTCTCTATATTTTCTTCTAAGAGTTTTATGGTTTCAGATCTTACATTCAAGTCTTTAATCCACTTGGAGTTAATTTTTATGTATGGTGTAAGATAATGGTTTACTTTCATTCTTTTGCATGTGGCTGTCCAGTTTTCCCAACACCATTTCTTGAAGAGACTTTCCTTTCTCCATTCTATGTTCTTGGCTCCTTTGTCAAAGATTAGCTGTCCATAGATATATGGTTTTATTTCTGGGCTCTCAATTCTGTTTCATTGATCTGTGTGTCTGTTTTTCTGCCACTACCATGCTGTTTTAATTATTATAGCTTTGTAGTATATTTTGAATTCAGAGAGTGTGGTACTTCCAACTTTGTTCTTTTTTCTCAGGATTGTTTTGGCTGTTCAGGGTCTTTTGTTGTTCCATATAAATTTTAGCATTCTTTGTTCTGTTTCTGTGAAGAATGTCTTTGGGATTCTGATTGGGATTGCACTGAATCTGTGGATTGCTTTAGGTAATATGGACAGTTTAACTATATTTATTCTTCCATCTATGAGCATGTAATATCTTCCCATTTGTTGATGTCTTCTTTGATTTCCTTCAATAATTTCTTATAGTTTTCAGTGCATAGGTATTTCACCTCCTTGGTTAAATTTGTTCCTAGATATTTTATTCTTTTTGTTGCAGTTGTAAATGGGATTGTATTCTTGAATTCTTTTTCTGCCAGTTTGTTATTAGTGTATAGAAATGCAACTGATTTTTGTGTGTTAATTTTGTACCCTGCAACTTTACTGTATTTGTTGATTATTTCTAAAAGTTTTTTGGTGGATTCTTTAGGGTTTTCTATGTATGGAATCATGTCATCTACAAATAGTGACTGTTTCCCATCTGCCTTTCCAATTTGGATCCCTTTTGTTTCTTGTTCTTGCCTAATTGTTCTGGTTAAAGCTTCCAGTACTATGTTGAATAAGAATGGCAGAGTGGACACCCTTGTCATGTTCCTGTTCTCAGAGGAATGGGTTTCAGTTTTTCAGCATTGAGTATGATGTTGGCTGTGGGTTTTTTGTATATGGCCTCTATTATGTTGAGGTACTTTAATTCTATACCCATTTTATTGGGGTTTTTATCATAAATGGATCTTGTCAAATGCTTTCTCTGCATCTATTGAGATGATCATGTGATTTTTATTCTTCATTTTGTTATTGTGGTATATCACATCAATTGATTTGCAGATGTTGAACCATTCCTGCATCCCTAGAATAAATCCCACTTGATCTTGTTAACTTTTTAATATGAACAATTTCAAACAAACATAAAATTATAGTACAAATAAAAGTATAATGAACACCGATATACCCATCACCTACATTTAACCATCATTAACATTTTGCCATATTTGCTTAATTTATTTTTTTCCTGAATTATTTTAGACTAAATTATAGACATTGTGACATTTCACCCCAAAATGCTTCATTATACACATCTTAAGAAACAGTAAGGACATTGACCTGTATAACCACAACACTATTATTATCACACCTAACAAAATTAGCAGTAATTCCCTAATTATCCTAAAAAATATGCTTTGCATCTGTTTTTTCCCCAAACCATGATCCAATAAAGGACCATACACTGCGTTTGATTTTTAAGTCTCTTAAATCTCTTCTAATGTAGAACAGTTTTACCCACCTTTTTCTTTCCCCATGACAGCTTATTGAAGAGGCCAAGCCAATTGTGCTGTGGAAATCCTACATTCTAGATTTATCCAATTATTTCCTCATGGTGTTGTTTAAGTTGTTCTTCTGTCTCCTGTTGAAAATTTCTTGGATTTGGGTTAAATATTTTTGGCAGGAATTGCATAGGTGCAATTAATATTGTACGTAATTTCTGATTGTTTTTCTGTTAATAATGCTAAGGTTGATCATTGCATTCAGGTAGTGATAGTCAGATCCTTCCATTGGGAAGTTACAGTTTTCCCTTTGCCAAGCAACAAATCTCTAGGATGATACGTTAACATCATGGTAATATCCAGTTCTCTGTCAATTTGTCACATAATGTTTTATCCTTATTAGTAATCCTTGCCTGAATTATTTTATTAGAGACTGCAAAATTGTGATTTTTTCTAATGATATCTTTCTTTTTACAATTAATTTGGTATTATTCTATAAAAAAGAGCTTTTCTTCATCAACTAGAGCTATTTGGCTACCCTGAAATATTTACTCTGAAATGATTTCATTTGGAAATCTGTTTCATTCTACCTTGGAAAGGTAGAATAAATAATATGCTTGTTTTTTAAAGTTCTCCTACATTTCAGATTTGTTCTTAGGTTCTTTATAAAAAACCAAAAGAAGTGAAATCGATAGATAATCTGGAAAGTTATTATGTGGGTGAGCAAGATAACTGGTGGTTAATCTTAGCAAACCCAGAGAGATAGCACATGCTCTCTTGTGATAGATGACTGTAAATGAGCAAATGACTCTCTTGAGCTAGTCAACTATAATCTGTTTTCTCTCTCCAAGAGTAGGTCACTGAACTGCATTTACTCAAAGATTAATCAGATATCTTGATAATAATTTATTTATTAAAGACTAGATTTTAAGTGGACATTATCTCAATGAATATGTTGTCTAGAAGAAGTTTCTTTAAAAAGTTTTTTTTTGGAGGGAAGGCCAGCAATTTTTTGCATAGACTGACTTTCAATTTCTTCATTTTTTTAAGCACCTGTGTGGTGCCCATAGAACTGTTAAACTGGTAATACCTGAATTTGAATTAGCTGACTTGTTGCATCTGTCAGTAGAGGGTTTTCTAAATTTGGATGCACAGCCTTCATGGCATGACCAATGACCTCTTTAGAAGACTACCAAAGTCCAGGTTTTTTAGTTGGTTTCCTTCTTTCCAGTTAAGGATTCTTTTGGAAAACAATTCTTAAATTTTAAATCCTCTTCTTGCAGTTGTTGCAACTTTGAAACAGCTGCTAGATAGCTGTCGTTTTTCAGGCAGTTTCAGCAATCTTATTCCTGCTGAGCAGCAGCTTTTAAGTCCTAAAAATATTTTTTAGTTTTGTTTATTTACCTTTAAAGTTCTTTAAAATCTGTAAAATGCCATTTTACAGGAATAAGATTGCTAAGGGCAATGATATCTGTAAACGATTTTCCGAATGCCGTTGTTTCTTAACCACCCAAATCACTGTTCCGTTGTAGCAATCACAGTACTAGAAAAGGCTATAATTGCCAGACTATAAGGTTATCTGCTCAAATATGAAAGTTTTTTTCCATTTATTTATAACTGAGGAATTTTTTCCCCCTAAGATTGTTTAGATTGTTTTTGGAAAGCCTTTGCTCTTAAAGTTTAGTGACTATTTAAAAAAGAAAAATTAAACAGTTTTTAAAAGTTGATAATTTTTTTCCATTTATGCAAGTAGTATAACCATATTACAGCATATTTAGCTTCGCGTTTCCCTAATGATTTAGAGCATACTTGGAAAATAGGAAAAGAAAATTTACCGGCGATCTTACCAACCTAGCGCAGTCATTGTTTGCGTTTTAGTAGATTTATTTTCAGTCCTTTTTTCTTATCCATTTTTAAAAAAACAATAATATTGTAGTAATTATAGTTTATGTAAGGAGTTTTTTAAAATTAGAAGATTTGTATGAGGTTCTTATGTTTCCATGCTATTCTTGCTTAACACAAATGCTGAAAATTAATGTTCATTCATTCATTTTGAATTAAGTATCTGATCTTCAATCACAAAGCTAATGGAGGAAATGGCTACACAGTGTGATCTTTAATATGCGCACTCTTAAGTAGGCAAAATAACTGAAAATAGCGGAAAATGTGACTTCTCTAGTTCTAAAAATTAAAAAGTAATTTAGTCCTGTCCTAAACATATTTCTTTGCCTCTGTAAACATGTGTTAAGCACTTATTTTCCTTTCATAAAAGTGGTTTTAAATATTTTGTTTGTTTGTTTTGTTTCTGATTCATTATTTTCAGCCATACCACTATTAATAACCCTTTACAAGTTGTTTAAAATGGTCCTCATGAAAGATTTTTAGGATTTTAGATAATCCTCCAGATGCTTTTAGTTGGGTCAAGTTGTGCTTTGCAGGTTAGAGAAAGAGGAGGGCTTTAGAAACCTTGGCTCCTCTGAAGCTTTTGTTAGGACAGGAGTGAGGGGAGTCTGTGGGAGCCCTTTGTTCTGTGGGGTCAACCAAAGCCCTATATAAGTTAATTCTCAGAAAATACTTGTTTTATTTTCTTGTGATCTCTTCCTTCTTCTGCCCCATATTCTAGGCTTACAAAAGGTAGCATAAAACATAATAGATATAAACATTACATAAACATAATAAAGGGAGCTTTATTTAAAACTGTTTTTTATTTCTAGTATCTTTAAGAACTAATTATTATAGGATATCTTAATTAAAATAGTTTATTCTCTCTGTAATTTCTTAATTTTTATAGTATTTCCTTATTACTTGGCAAATAAATTACAGTTTTCACAGAACTATGGATTATACATTATTGATTGTATAATTATGCATTGTAATGCTCTTTGTATCTTCTCAAAGGTTTTCTTATTGTCCACTTGGCATATATGCTTCTGGAATAATATTCACCATGGTTTTGGATGACCTTCCAAACTTAGAAGACATCTATACTTCCTTGTGTTCATCAACAGTGGAAGACTCAGAGATGGATTTTGATTCTGGACTAGAAGATGACACAAAAAGTGATAGTATTTTGGAGGATTCCACAATCTTTGTGGCCTTCAAAGGAAATATAGATGATAAAGACTTCAAATGGAAATTGGACACAATATTGGAGAATGTGCCCAATTTGTTACACATGGGTAATTTGTTTTAATTATTTTTTCCTTCTTTTTACTCTTTTTGAAGAGTTTGCCCTTCTATGATTATCTTGAGTTTTACAAAGTAAAACTTCACTATACTGGGTTGAAAGACTGGTTTTAATTGCACAGCTGGAATTTTAGGGTTTTTTTTTTTAATAGAAATGCTGTTCTGTTTCTTTTAATAAGTACGTGGAGGAATTGAACATAAAGTATTGCTTAACATAGTAATCCTTAAATAATCTTCTCTAGTGGATAGGGGTAATTCTCAAGACCCAAATATATTTATTGTTTTTAACTCTCTGGTCTTCATTTTCCTTACCTGTAAAATAAAGAGGTTAGACTGGATCTTTAAGGCCCCTTACAGCTTATGAAACTCTTTTACTCAGTGGTTCTACTTAAAATGGACTTGAAATTTGTTCTCTTAAATTTTAGATAGAGGTTATTAACTGACAGCCTGCTGGATCCAGCCTGTGGCCATGTATAGGGCTCACTTTAGTGGTTTGGGGTTTTTTTAATGTTTGAATTTCATTGCCAGTGCTTTAAAAATTTAGATATTTTACATAAAAAATCCAGATTTTAGATTTGTCTTCAAAAGTAGAAAGATCTGATAACATTGAGCTCTTCCTCTGTCCCAGATGGTGCTGAGTAGCAGCTGCCACTGAGGGCAGGCCCTCACCTCACCTCAGTTCCCATCTGACCTCTTCGTACATTCAGATTACCTGTCTTGGATTTTTGGGCAAAAAACACAAATATGTTTTTGAGCGTTGTTTAGGTATTCTCCATCTCTTCTGGTTAGCACAATTATCTAATCCCTTCAGACATAGTGCAATGCCTAGATTTTATCCTTTTATCACAAATCCTGATTTGATCAGGTGCTAATTAACTTTTTTAGGTTTTAGGGTTCTTTCCTTTGAGATTTCATGTCTGGAGGAAAGCTGTGATTTTTTTCAAGGGCTTTTTTACTGTGTTGTATAAGATTTCTTTATAGTTAGGGATTATTTAGCATAGTATTAGAGAATTTTATATGTTAAAGTTGCAGTTATCACCAGCATTGTCATGGTAATCATAGTCATAATATATCAGATTATAAGGGCCTAGCTGGGCCTGAAATTGTTCACTGCTCTTAATTACTCACGTTCTTTCATTTTTAAATTGCTGAATCAGTTTATTTATGGCTTTTAAATAAATTATCAAACCCAGACTTATGATGTTATCAGGTTATATTCTTGGTCCAAAAAGTATTTTAAGTCAAAGCTTCTCAAATTTGATGGAAGTTAAAAAACTTTTGATAAAATATAACTGTGGGCTGGCCCAGTGGTGTAGTGGTTAAGTTTGTGTGCTCCACTTCGGTGGCCTGGGGTTCACGGGTTCAGATCCTGGGCTTGGACCTACACACCACTCATGAAGCCATGCTGTGGCAGTGTCCCACATACAAAAAAGAAATAGAGGAAGATTGGCACAGATGTTAGCTCAGCGACAGTCTTCCTCAAGCGAAAAGAAGAGGATTGGCAACAGATGTTAGCTCAGGGCCAATCTTCCTCATGAAAAAAAATATGTATATATATAACTATGTTATAGACAAGGATTTTTCTGCAACCATATCACAAGTAGATAATACCATAAGCAAATTTAATGTTTGTCTAGACCATGTACAAGATTCCAGTACTTTTCAGGTTGGGAAAAAGCCCTGTAGCATCTATACTCTGGAACCAGGATCCCAAGCTTCCTGCCTTTTGCTCTTTAGAGGCATAAGTGTCATGGAAAGGAAATTGACTTGAGAATCAAAGCTAGATTTTAATGCTGTCTGTGATGCCTCTAGGTAGCCACAGGATTCTGGGCAAATCACTTAGCCTTTCTGGGCTTCAGTTTCCTGACCTTGTAAAATAAACTTGGTCCTTTCTAAATTTCTGTGATTGTATTATCTCTCTGCTCTTAGCAAGTGGTCCCTTTTTTCCATGTTAGAACAAGTGAACTCCAGGTCTGGTTGAGTTAATTTTCAATGTATAATGTTTTTGGACCTGGAAGGGGCTTTAGGCAACAAGTAGGCACTTTCCCCTCTCCATAGATATTTCTTATTTTGAGAACAGATATGCCTATATGACCATTTTCTTAATATTGGAATATATAACTGAACAGAAAATACAAAAGATTTAATCTACCTGAGTTCATAACAACAGGGAAAATTATTTTGTCTGGGGTTGTTGAAAAAAAAATTTTTTTATCAGCTAAGTAGACCTGAGATTTGCTTTCCATCTGTAAAATAGAATTACAAACAACATTGCCTCCTCAATCAACTTTTGTATCTTCTTTTAAAAACGTGTCCTGAAGTTTGCACTGCCTTTTCAGACTTGCTGAAATGTAATGTTTTCATATCCTAACTGAATCTTAGTTGTCAAATTTATGTTGTTTTTCCCCTCAGTTTGGTGTGCTTCAGTGGAAATTCTACTCTTGCTTAAAGTAGGAAAAGATTTAAAAATCAAAGACATAAAGAATCAAGGCTTAAGCCCTCCTTAAATTGAAGCATTTGTGGGACATTGGAAATGTTTGCTTCCTGTTTCTATGAATAATTCCACAGAGATGCTTAGTGAATATTTAAATATGAGTATTAACATTTCAAATATTTCATTTGAAGAAGTAAAATTGCTTAATATTTTATAAGTAAATCTATTTTCCTTCTTAGTGCTCTTTCTTTAAATAAGTTTAGTGCATTGTAGCTACAGATTGCCTAATATCCTACAATTGGCATATCTGACAATTCAATTTTTATAGAATTTCACTTGAAATTTGAGACTTAAATGTTCTCAGCTTTTCAGTTCACATCATTGAACTGAGTCCAGAAGTATACATTATGCTGTTAATTTAAACTTATCTCTCTCTTACAATCTTTAGTCTATCTTACTGTTTTCCATTTATTCAGTGCCTGTGGTGTATCAGGTCCTGTGCTAGGTTTTTGGCATATATTATTTCGTTTAGCACTCACAATCTCATGAAGTAGTTTTTTCATGGTTTTAGAGAAGAGAAAGGTAAGTTTCAGAAAGGTTAAATAAATTGTTCATGGTCACCTAGGTGCTAATTGGTAAAGTTGGGATTAGATTTGAAGGCTATGTAACGCCAAAGCCTAAACTCTCTCAGCTACTCCAAGCTGGTGCTCTGCATTGTTCTTTTATTTTTTTGTTGTTGTTATTCATTCCATGTCTTCTGGTAACTAAAAGATTACTAATATTACTCTCTTTCTTTCATGCCCAAGAATCCAGCAAGCTAAAGGTACAGAAAGTGGAGCCCTGGAACAGCGTGCGTGTGACATTCAACATCCCCCGGGAAGCAGCGGAGCGGTTACGGATCCTGGCTCAGAGCAACAACCAGCAGCTTCGGGATCTGGGGATTCTCTCCGTTCAGATTGAAGGTGCCCATCTGGACCCGAATCATAGCAACAGTAGAATATAGGATGCTTTTCTGTGTTGCTTTGTCTGTTCTTCTCCTCTTATGTTTCAGAATGCCAAGTAACTTACGTAGCCTCTGCTTCACCTTCCAGCACCTTAGGATAAAGAGAGATTGAGGCTCTGGCTGAGTCCTGATGTTTCAGCATTCGTAGCCTCAGACTGCATTCCCTTGGCTGCTTTTGGCTGTCACTCTTTCAGACTTTGATTTTACTGGCACCCTGACCAGGAACGGATTTGTCTTTTAAAGAGTATCTAATTTCAATTGCTTCCTTCATTTCTTTATTCATCTAACAGATTAGAGGCCCTGAACAATCCTTTTGTAGCAGTAGTCATTTTTCAAATATTTTGTCAGAGTAATCTTTTCAAAATGAAAATATGCTACACACACACACACACACACACACACACACACACACACACAGACCCCTAAAACCCTGCTTATGGCTTGCTGTTGTTCACAGAATAAAGACCAAACTCCTTATTATGACCTCAAGCCTTGCATGGTCTGACCTCTACCTTTCTCATACAGCCGTATCTTGTACAACTCTCCTCCTTTCTGTCAGTGTTCCAGCCCTCTCCAGCCTTCTTTTGATTCCTTGAATATGCATTTCTTCCTTTTGCCACAGGTCCTTTGCATTGATGTCTTCTGTATATGGAATATTGTCCCCTACCATTCCCCCTTTCATTCATTAATACCTACTCAGCCTTCAATTATCAGCTTAAATCTTCTTGGGGATGTATTTTCTGAACTCCTTGACTAAGTCAGGGTCCTTTGTTATGTGCTCTCACAAAAGTATGGTTTTTTTTCTCTCAGATCATTTATCTCACATGTTGATTAGAACAATTATTTGATTATTATTTTGTTCCGTAGACTACAAGCTCTAGTAGGGCAGGGACCATGTCTTGTTTTGCACATTGTTGTATCTCTGCTCACCTCTACATGTTCTTTAGTAAACATATGTTGAATGAAAGCAAGGGAAGCACATATATAATAGCACCACTTTGCTTCAGTAGTCAGAATACAATGATAAATGAAATATGGTCCTTGCCATTATCAGCTCAAGAGGAGCTCATGACTTTGGCGAGGGAGACAAACCTTTGAGAGATATAAGTACCAAGTATGGGGGAGCACAAAGGAGGTTCTGTCTTTGGGTGCCCAGTGAACTAAAATTCTCTCTTCCCTTCCTGTTTTGATGCAAACAAGGTAGCAACCAGCGATTCCAGCCTTCCCTTCCACTGATGGGCGTAGCCCTCCTGACTTGGTGCTTGCTTAGAACCTAAATGCTCCATAAAACCTTAGCAGCCAAGAAGATCAACATTTTGTATATGGGAGTGAGACACATTTTGTGTAGTTAGGATTGTAGGTTGCTGTGCTCCAGAAGGGGCAATACCAACAAACAAATAAAGATTATTTAGAGAGGGTTATATGTAGATTGAGAAATGGGGTAAATTCTATCATTTGACAAATGAGGGAATAGTGGCTTAAACAATAGCCAGTTTATTTTGAATAATGTTGGATTGTCTGAAAGGATTCAGAAAAGTAAAATTAATTCACAGCAATCTATACAATATAGGATGAACTTCTGGGAAGAGTGGAAGTCAAACAACTATTGGATATAGTAACACTATATAGGCTGTTTATACTTTATAAGCACATAGGACCAGGTGTTATTTATAAGAAAGACATAAGGGGTTTCTTAAAAACCCCAAACGTTTTATGGTCTCTGTTACCTATTTACCTGAGTTGAAAGGGCTTTGGAACCTTAACGGTAGTGTTTTCTACCGGAGAAGGGAAACACCAGTTTCTTCTCTTAATCAGACCTACTTCCTACAATTTCTTAAAAAGGTAAGATGCTAGTTCCCCTTTATTGTTATAGCCATAAATTAAAACGTAAGTACCAGCAAGGAAGCAAAATAGATAACACGTTTCAAGAAATTATGAAATTCACATATGGCAATGATTATCACATTACAGAAGAGAGCTCTTTAAATTTTAGGATACACTTACATGTCCCAGGTGATCTTTTCTCTCTCCACACTCCCTGGGAATTCAGGCAGGAGTAAAAGTGGTGGCAGCAGCTATTGCTTTTGTGAAACCGGTGATGGGCTGATGCCTTTGTAAATTGTAAGAGGAGGTGTTGCCACTGTGATGGTGTCTGCTGCAGGGGTGGAGGGACAGGTTGTTCCCCTAGCAGTCTATTCTCCATTGAAGAATACTCCTTGTACCCTTCCTTTTTTGAGTTTTTGCCAGGGAGTTGGCGAGACATCTTTTTTGAGGACATTTTCTGACCCCTCTGTAAATTCATGGTCCTTTAAAGCAGGAATCTGCAAACTTTTTCTGTAAAGGGCCAGAAAATAAATGTTTTTGGCTCTGTGGGCCATAAGATCTCTGTCACAGCAACCTAACTCTACCATTGTAGCAGAAAAACAGCCATAGGCAACATGTAAATGAATGAACACAGCTGTGTCCCAATAACACTTGATTTAAATAAACAGGCAGCAAGCTAGATTTGGCCCACAGGCCATAGTTTGCCAAGCCCTAATTGGCAAGTTTGGGAGCCAGTAGTGTTCTCTACATGTATTTCTTTGACACCAGTTAGCTTATATGCAGTTGGCAGATAGGGAAATAATAGCAATATAATGTGGAAATTGTGTTTATTCATATGTGATTTTTCTAGGCAAGGGGAGCTGGAATAGTGGGAAAAGAAGGATAATTACGACAAGAAAAAAAAAGCTTTTAGCTCAGCTGCTGCATAGGTGGGAGTCCTTTCAGCTTTGTTTTTTAAGGAAATTAAGAATGAGGGGCCAGCCCAGTGGCGTAGCAGTTAAGTTCATGCATTCAGCTTCTGCAGCCCAGGGTTCGCCAGTTCAGATCCTGGGTACAGACCTACACACTGCTCATCAAGCCGTGCTGAGGCAGTGTCCCATATAGAAGAGCTACAACTCTACAACTATGATACATAACTGTGTCCTGGGGCTTTGGGGAGAAAAAAGAGGAAGATTGGCAACAGATGTCAGTACAGGGCCAATCTTCCTCAAAAAAAAAGGGCCGGCCTGGTGGCGCAAGCGGTTAAGTGTGCACACTCTGCTGCGGCAGCCTGGGGTTCACCGGTTCGGATCCCAGGCACTCACCAACGCACCGCTTGTCGAGCCATGCTGTGGGGGGTGTCCCATATAAAGTGGAGGAAGATGGGCATGGATGTTAGCCCAGGGCCAATCTTCCTCAGCAAAAAGAGAAGGATTGGCAGATGTTAGCTCAGGGCCAATCTTCCCTCACACACACACAAAAAAATTAAGAATGAGAACTTATAGTACTCTGGTACCTTCCCCAGAAGTGCACCCTTAGACTTGCGTGGCTCTTGGCTTATGACAAGTTGCGCTTCCTCCTGTGTCTGTCTTCATGGCAGCCCCACTGGCTCAGAGCTACAGTCTCAGCACCTTTAACCAGGCATTTCCACTCTAGTGTTTTTGGGTATGTTGCCTCCACCAATAATTGTTTTTATTAAGATTCTGGTTACAAAGCCACATAGGTTTTGAGTTTGCCTCAACACTCTTTTTCCCATAAGACCTATTATTTTCAGTGTGAGATTTTACAAAATGTGAGGTTTTCCAAGAATGCATTTATAATATAGAAAAATGCCTGTAATTGTTTGTAAGATTATAAGATGACTATTCATCATATAGTCAATAAATACTTAATGAGTACCTACCAAGTACCAGGCACTGTTCTATGTATAAAGGATATAATTAGGATGGCCATATAATTTATCATCTAAATTAGGACACTTCTGAGAGTAAAAAGGATGCTTATTAATAACTATCCTGGGACAACAAATATAAAGGAACTAGGGCAGACTTATGGTTACCCTTTTATAGTGGTGGGGGAGGTAGACAAGAAAACAAATGAATGAATAAGTAATTACATGGGATGAGTTCTGAAGAAATAAGATGTTCTGATAAGGGTGATCTAACCTTGGATAAGATAGTTGGAGAAGGCCTTTTGGGGCATGTGACACTTAAAGAGTATATGAAAATTGACCTGCAAGTGGTCCTGGCAGGGTTGGAGAAGGCGGGCTGGCTCTCTACCTGCCCGTCTCCCAGAGGACTTAGCCTGTGTGCCTGTGAGTGGTCTCAGTGGGGATTGAGAGGGCAGATTGGATTGCTCCCTGCCCGTCTTCCAGCAGATCCAGCATTGCACCCCTCTCGCTCCCCAAGTAGTGGCCAGGTCCTTCCAACAGTGGAGATAGTATGTAAAACTTGGCTTTTCAAGGCTGGGTGGGGCACTCTGACCTGAGTTTTAAAAACATATTGGCTAACATTAGAGACCAGAGGCTGTACAGCAAGCAGCAACAAAAACCTCTCCCTGCTTAGCCCCTGCTCTCTCCAGCAGTGGCAAGTGGAACCTGGAACCAGAGGCTTCAGGAACCACAGCAGAATCAGTGACCTAGCCCTCAGTGGTGGCATCCCCAACACAGGCTCCACCAACAGCGGGGGCTGTGCACAATTCCCCAGGTCCCTAGGTCCTTGGCAGTGACAGAGACACCCGTGAGCCCAGTACCCCTGGCAGCAGTGCAACCAGCACCCTCAGACAACCCAGGAACAGCAGCACAGTTGGTGCATGGGGCAGCAGCATCCGAGCCTGTGGAGGGCCCACAGAGAGCCACTGGAGGAACATGAGACCCAGGCGACCCTGGAAGCAGTAGAAGTGCTTGCAGCCTGCTTATCCTGGTGGCAACACTTGAGACTAAAGTGAAGGCACCAGCAACCCTGGAGGCACAAGTGGCACAAGGAGGGCACTGCTGACACCCCTGGCAGAGGCAGTGGAGAGAGGAAAGCGTAGGCTCTCAGATACAATCAGAAGCAGCACAGAACCAAAGTAACCAAAGCCTTACCCAAATAAGAAAGATGGTTACTACCACAAATGCGCCAGCAGAGGATCAGTTCATCAAACACCATGGAGAACTACAGTAACACAGCAAAACAGAAGGAAGAGGATAGCTCTCCAGAAACCAAACTTGAAGTCACCGAAGATTACAATCTGACTGACAGAGAATTAAAGATAGCTGTCATAAAGAAACTCAGCAAGTTACCAGAAAGACAGTTCATTGAGCTCAGGAATAAAATTAATGAACAGAAGGAGCACTTCACCTAAGAGATTGAAACTCTAAAAACAAACAGAAATTGTGGATATGAAGAACACAATAAATAACATGAAAAATAATGTAGAAAGCATAAAAAATAGAGCAGACTATATGGAGGAGAGAATTAGTGAGCTCAAGGATAGAAACCTAGAAATGAGTCAGGTGGAGGATGAGAGGGAACTAAGATTTTTAAAAGATGAAGAAATGCTTTGAGAAATATCCAAGTCAATTAAGAAATGTAACATAAGGATCATAGGTATCCCAGAAGGAGAAGAGAGGGAGAAAGGAGCAGAGAGTTTGTTCAAAGAAATAATACCTGGGAACTTCCCAAACCTGGGGAAGGAACTGGACATGCAAATACATGATGCTGATAGAACTCATAATAATCTCAATACAAAAAGACCTTCTCCAAAGCATATGATATTAAAACTGTCAAATGTCAATGACAAAGAAAAAATATTAAGGTCAGCAACACAGAAGAAAATAACCTACAAGGGAACTCCCATCAGGCTTCCAGTGGATTTCTCAGCAGAAACCCTGCAGGCTAAGAGAGAGTGGAATGATAGATTCAAAATAATGAAAGATAAAAACTAGCAGCCAAAAATACTCTGTCCAGCAAAATTATCCTTCAGATATGACAGAGAAATAAAGGCTTTCCCAGACAAACAAAAGCTGAGGGAGTTCATCACCACTAGACCTGCCTTACAAGAAACGGTGAAAGGAGCCCTCCCATCTGAAACTAAAAGCAAAGGTTTACAAAACCTTGAGCAAGGAGGTACATAGACAGACAGAATTAGAAAATTGCAGCTGTATATCAAAATAGGTTAGTAAAACTTAATTATAAAAGATGAAGGAAAAGAAAGCATCAAAAATGACTATAACCAATACAATTAGTTCACAAACTCACAACAAAAAAGAAGAATTTATAACAATAAAAACATAGAAGGAGAAGAAGGGACAGAACCTGCATAGGCTAATGGAGATAAGAGGCTATCAGAAAAAGGACTATCTCATCTATGTGATCTTTTATACAAACCTCATGGTAACCACAAAACAAAAAATCAGAGCAGAGTCACAAAGCATAAATAAAGAGAAGATAGAGAAAAACATCCCGGAAAACCACCAAATTGAAATGGCAGACAGAAATGCAAGGAAAAAGAAACAATGGAAATATAGAACAACTGGAAAACAAAAGATAAAATGGCAGTATTAGGCCCTCATATATCAATAATCACTCTAAATGTAAATGGATTAAATTCACCAATCAAAAGACAAAGTGGCTGGGTGGATTAAAAAACAAGACTCAACGATATACTGCCTCCAGGAAACACATCTCAGCTTTAAATACAAACATAGGCTCAGAGTGAAGGGATGGAAGATGAAACTCCAAGCAAATGACAAGCAAAAGAAAGCTGGTGTAGCTGTACTTATATCAGACAAAACTCATATCAGACTTCAAGATAAAAAAGAAAACAAGAGACAAAGATGAGCATTATATATTGATGAAAGGGACATTCCAACAAGAAGACATAACACTTATATATGCAGCTAACATAGAAACACAAAAATATATAAAGCAACTATTAACAGACCTAAAGGGAGAAATTGACAGCAACAAAATAATAGTAGGGAACCTTAACACCCTACTTACGTTAATGGGTAGATCATCTAGACAGAGAGTCAACAAGGAAACAGTGGACTTAAATGAAACACTAGACCAGGTGAACTTAATAATTGATATATAGAACATTCTATCCAAAAACGACAGAATACACATTCTTCTCAAGTGCACGTGGAACATTCTCAAAGGTAGATCATATGTTGGGAAACACAGCAAGCCTCAATAAATTTAAGAAGATTGAAATTATATCAAGCATCTTTTCCAATCACAATGGTATGAAACTAGAAATCAACTACAAGAAAAAAGCTGGGAAAGTCACAAATATGTGGAGACTAAAACACATGCTACTGAACAACCATTGGATCAGTGAAGAAATCAAAGAAGAAATCAGAAAATACCTGGAGACAAATGAAAATGAAAACACAACATACCAACTCTTATGGGATGCAGCAAAAGGGGTACTAACAGGGAAATTTATAGCAATACAGGTCTACCTCGACAAACAAGAAAAGTCTCAAATAAGTAATCTTAAACTATACCTAAAAGAACTAGAAAAAGAAGAACAAACAAAGCCCAAAGTCAGCAGAGGAGGGAAATAATAAAAATCAGAACAGAAATAAATGAAATAGAGACTACAAAACAATAGAAAGGATCAATGAAACTAAGAGCTGGTACTTTGAGAAGATGAATAAAATTGACAAATCCTTAGCCAGACTCACTAAGAAAAAAAGAGAGAAGATTCAAATAAATAAAATCATAAATGAAAGAGGAGAAATTACAACAGATACCACAGAAATACAAAGGATTATAAGAGAATACTATGAAAAGCTATATGCCAACAAATTGGATAACTAGAAAAAATGGATAAATTCTTAGAACCACACAATCTCCAAAACTAAATCAAGAGGAAATAGAGAATCTGAATAGACCGTTCACAAGTAGAGATTGAAACAGTAATCATAAACCTCCCAAAGAAACAAAAGTCCAGGACCAGAAAGCTTCTCTGGTGAATTCTACCAAACATTCAAAGAAGATTTAATACCTATCCTTCTCAAACTATTCCAAAATATTAAAGAGGACAGGATGCGTCCTAACTCATTCTATGAGGTCAACATTACCTTGATATCAAAACCAGACAAGGACAACACAAAAAAGCGAAATTACAGGCCGATATCACTGATAAACATAGATGCACAAATCCACAACAAAATATTAGCAAATCAAATACAATAATACATTAAAAGGGTCATACACCACGATCAAGTGGGATTTATTCCAGGGATGCAGGGATGGTTCAACATCTGCAAATCAATCAATGTGATATACTACATTAACAAAATGAAGAATAAAAATTACATGATCATCTCAATAGATGCAGAGAAAGCATTTGACAAGATGTAACATACATTTATGATTTAAAAAACCCTCAATAAAATAGGTATAGAAGGAAAGTACCTCAACATAATAAAGGCCATATAGGAAAAACTCAGAGCCAACATCATACTCAGCGCTGAGAAACTGAAAGCCCTTCCTCTGAGAACAGGAACAAGACAAGGATGCCCACTCTCACCACTCTTATTCGACATAGTACTGGAAGCTTTAGCCAGAACAATTAGGCAAGAAAAAGAAATAAAGGAGATCCAAATTGGAAAGGCAGAAGGAAAACAGTCACTATTTGCACATGATATGACTCCTTATATAGAAAACCCTAAAGAATCCACCAATAAACTATTAGAAATAATCAACAAGTACAGTAAAGTTGCAGGGTACAAAATCAACATAAAAAATCAGTTGCATTTCTATACACTAACAACAAAATAGCAGAAAGAAGAATCAAGAATACAATCCCATTTACAATCGCAACAAAAAGAATCAGATGCCTAGGCATAAATCCAAGGAGGTGAAATATCTGTACACTGGAAACTATAATTATTGAAAGAAATCGAAGAATACATAAAGAAATGGAAAGATATTCCACGCTCATGGATTGGAAGAATAAATATAGGTAAGATGTCCATATTACCTAAAGCAATCTACAGATTCAGTGCAATCCCAATGATATTCTTCACGGAAATAGAACAAAGAATCCTAAAATTTATATGGAACAACAGAAGACCCCAAATAGCTAAAGTAATCCTCAGAAAAAAGAACAAAGCTGGAGGTATCACACTCCCTGACTTCAAAATATTCTACAAAGCTACAGTAATTAAAACAGCATGGTACTGGCAGAAAAACAGACACACAGGTCGATGGAACAGAACTAAAAGCCCAGAAATAAAACCACACGTCTATGGACAGCTAATGTTTGACAAAGAAGCCAAGAACATACAATGAAGAAAGGAAAGTCTCCAAGAAATGGTGTTGGGAAAACTGGACAGCCACATGCAAAAGAATGAAAGTAGACCATTATGTTATACCATACATAAAAATTAACTCAAAATGGATTAAAGACTTGAATTAAGACCTGAAACCACAACACTCCTAAAAGGAAATATAGACAGAACACTCTTTGACATTGGTCTTAGCAGTATCTTTTCAAATACCATGTCTACTCAGGCAAGGGAAACAAAAATTAAGTGCGACTACATAAGACTAAAAAGCTTCTGCATAGCAAGGGAAATCATCAACAAAGTGAAAAGACAGCCCACTAACTGGGAGAAAATATTTGCAACTCATATATCTGACAAAGGGTTAATTTCCAAAATATGTAAAGAACTCATACAGCTCAACAACAAAAAAATGAATAACCCAGTCAAAAAATGGGCAGAGGATATGAACAGACATTTTTCCAGAGAAGTTATACACATGGCCAAGAGGCACCTGAAAAGCTGTTCAATATCACTAATTATTAGGGAAGTGCAAATCAAAACTGCAATGAGATATCACCTCACAACGATCAGCATTAACAAGACAAGAAATAACAAGTGTTGGAGAGGATGTGGAGAAAAGCAAACCCTCATACACTGCTGGTCGGAATGCTAACTGGTGTAGCCACTATGGAAAACCGTATGGAGATTTCTCAAAAAACTAAACATAGAAATGCCATATGATCCAGCTATCCCACTATTTATCCAAAGAACTTGAAGTCAACAATCCAAAGAGGCTTATGCACCCCTGTGTTCATCGCAGCATTATTCACAATAGCCAAGAAGTGGAAGCAACCCAAGTGCCCATCAATAAATGAATGGATAAAGAAGGTGTGGTATATATATACAATGGAATACTACTAAGCCGTAAAAAAAAGACAAAATTGTGCCACTTGTGACAACATGGATGGACCTTGGGTTATTATGCTGAGCAAAATAAGTCAGACAGAGAAAGACAAACACCATATGATTTCACTTATGTGTGGAAGGTAAACACACATAGATAAGGAGAATAGATAAGTAGCTACCAGAGGAGAAGGGGATGGGGGGAGAGCGAAAGGGGTAAAGGGGTACATATGTATGGTGACGGATAAAAACTGAACTATTGGTGGTAAATATGATGCGGTCTATAGAGAAACTGAAATATAGTTATGTGCACCTTAAATTTACACAATGTTGTAAGCCAGTATGCCCCCTCCCTCCAAAAAAAGAGTACGTGAAAATTGAGAAGTTGGCTTATGTGAAGAGAGCAGGAGAACTGTTCTAGGCAGAGAGAACAACACATGCAAAGGCTTTGAGGTGAGAACCAGCTTTGCGTGCCTAATAAACTTAAAAAATGCCTCTGAGGCTGAATCCTTGTTATTGAAGGAGAAAGTAGTGTGAGTTGAGGTTAGAGACATAGGCAAGGGCCACATCTGGGCTGTCCATTATGGTAGCCACAAGCCATATGTGAGCACTGGAAATGCGGCTAGTCCAGACTGGCACGTGCTGTAAGTTTAAAACACATACTGGATTTTGACAACTTAGCACTTCTCCAAAAGAATGTAAAGTATCTCATTAATAATTTTTATATTAATTATACGTTGTAATAATAATATGTTGGCTATATTGGGTTAAATAAAATATATTACAATTAATTTCACCTGTTTCTTTTTACCTTTTTACTACAGTGTCTAGAAAATTTAAATTTACATCTGTGACTTGTATTATATTTCTGTTGAACAGCCCTGGGCTAGATAGATAATTTGAGGCTTTGTATATCCTTTCAAGGAGTTTGTCTTTTATTTCTAAAACATTGGGAAGCAATGGAGCAGTTTTAAGCAGAGAAGTGACATGATCTAATGTTCTTTTCAAGAACAATACTCTTTGTGCTTAGAATGTCTTATCAAGTTTGGTATATTAATAGTTCCTTCCTTTTAGTGGAAACCCTCAAGATCTGTATTCTCTCTTTACTCCTGACTCCCATAGGCAACTTAGAGCATCTTGTGGCCCCTGGTGATTGATTCCTTACTGGCAGGATGTTTGTTCCCTATGACCAACCTGCCTGCCTGTTTAAAATACTTAGTACAGAATGCTGACCTAGATCAGTGACAAGACAGAGGAAACTATTGTGCCCTCTTTAGCTTCCTGCTTTATCATCTGACTCTAAACCAGGACCCCACAGTAAGGAAGGACTCTGGTGAATGCAGCCTCAGGCAGGCTAGCTATACTTCTATTTGTCCACAAGGTGGTGCTGTCTTCCAGAGTAATAATAGTCAAAATTTTGGATTAAGCGCAGGGAGCACCCTAAAACTTATTTCAGACACCTCTTTATCATTAGACCAAGTAAGAGTTAAGTTGCTTCTAAGTTTAGGGTCTACTGAGTTGGAACACTTCTGGTGACATTACCTACTAGGCTATTGTAGGTTCAAATGAGATAAAATTTTGTAAGTTTTAAAAACCCTATACACATATTGGTCTCAGATGTCTCAGAGGTAGATTAGTAGCAACCTATCTACTCTTCATTGCATGAATTTCTCTGCTAGGTATTTCTTTATATTTTGCTTACAAATATTACAGTGTTCCCGTGTCATCATATGTTCTTTCTCCATTAAACCTACTTATATCTCTACCTTCTGATGGTAAATTCCTAAAAAATAATCGAGGATTTTGAGACTTTCTGAGAACATTTTCTCCTTCTCTCTCTCTCATATACATGCACACACACATGTGTGCACACACACACTTGATGAAATGGTTGAAAATAAATATTCAGAGTTCCAAGCTCTACTGATGCTACATATCATTAATGATTGCCTATCTGCTGTATTGTGAGAATTATGTTCTCCTGTGCCTCATGTAAGTAAACCTACTCAAATGAGTTTGAAGAAAGACCCATATCATATTGAATCTACTGTTTTTGTGGTGGTAAACTTACCATAATTCTTCAGAAATACAGAAAACTAAAGCTTTTGCGTACCTGTTTTTAAACAAAATTTGCATCTTCTTCTGATGATTTCCTTTTTATAACCTGTCTGTCGTTTTTAGGGGAAGGTGCTATCAACCTGGCTTTGGCTCAGAACCGAAGCCAAGATGTGAGAATGAATGGACCCATGGGAGCCGGAAGTTCAGTTAGGATGGAGGCAGGATTTCCCATGGCAGGTGGTCCAGGTGAGATCTCCCACTCAATTGCGTGGCATTTTATTAGTTTCCTGTTTTGGCTTTAATTGCTAACGTATGATCATTTTAGTCCTGCAAGATAGGCAGGAGTTCCTGGCACATCTCTGTTTACTGGTTCAGGAAAGCAAAACATGAATCACTCTTGGGAGGCTGGAGTCACAGAGGATGAAGCATGTAGCCTTTGCAATCTTGGGCTCATGCTTAAAGGTAGATGAGCATTGAGCCATGCAGCAAACATCTGTTGAGTTCTTGTTGTATGACAGGACCTAGGCTAAGTGTTAGAAATAGAAATGAATAAAACATTTTCTACCCTCAGGTGTTTATAGCTTAATGGAGAATGTGGCTTTCCAACTCCCACTTTCTCTGAGACTGAGAATCTGTGAGCTGAGAATTCTTGCGTGCTTATGTGGAATCTGTAGAAGTATGGGGGGAAATGTGTGTTTTTATGTTTTTAGGATTTCAGAGAGTTGTAAGTTATTTGCTAACTTTTCTAGTAATCCTTAAATTTCTTCTTTAGTGATTGAATTCAATATTCTTTGAATCACAGAATATTAGAATTGAGTTGGCTCTGTCATTTAAAGCTAAGGAAGCTGTGGAGCTCACAGAAAGGAGGCAATTTGCCAGGGTCAAGTAACAGTAGGCTGATATCACAGATCTAACTCCCAGTTCAGTGCTCTTTTCACTACACTAGTGGCTTTCAAACTTTTTCTGCTGCAGAACCTTTTATCAAGTAAACCAGAAAAGCATGGCTTCTGTGGTTGAAGCAGAGTAAGCACCTGATACTATACCCAGTCATTCACCTCCCCACTCACTACAGTAGCTGTTGAAGAAATGCAGCAGAGTGGAGAAGCTCAATTTATAAAGCCATTGTTCTGAACTGTAGCTGAATACTTGGCCATTTAGAATTGGAACTAGGTTTTTATCCTGGCACTGCCATTTACTAGTTACCTTAAGCTAGTCATGTACCTCTACAAGCAACAGTTTCTTCACCTGTAAAATGAAATAATAATGCCTACAATATTTTGAGCTCATGCTTGAAGGTGGATAAGCCCTGAGCCATGAAGCAAACATTTACTGAATTCGTATTATATGTCAGGACCTGTGCTGTTGGGCTGTTGTGGAGTACCACATAGTAGATGTAAAATACCCAGCCTGGAACCTATAGTAGGGAGTAAGTAGATATAGTTCTCCACAGAAATCTGAGCATTTGGTGTTAATGGCAGCTTAATGAGAGATTATTGGTGACACTATTGCCACTACTGAAGAACCAGGGCCAGAAGAAGAATGGGAAGAGCCTAGCCAAGTTGCATATAGTTAGTGAAAGAATGAATAGACCTAGGATGAGAGTCAGGAAATCTGGGTGCTAGTCTCAGCTCCTGGACAAATGACTTAATATTTACTGGCCTTAGTTGCCTATAAACGTATTTAATTATGTCTTGGAAACAATGCGTGTAGATCCCTTCCAGCCTTAAAATGTTAGGACTCTGTTAAACTGATATCAACACACTAATTGCAAGCTCTCCTAAGCTAGTATGTGGCAAATAGCAGGCATATATACTAAGTGTATCTGGAAAGTGAGTGTAAATTATAGTGATATAGTTCATTATCAACACAGGAAACTTAAAGCTTTAGGTTGAAGTTAGGTTAGATTGGTATTTAATGCAGGACACTGTGACAAATATATACAATGTAAAGTTTCAGAAATAATCAATTAGTAATGAGCTATAGTCGCAGTAACATTTTAACCCCTAGGTATCTTTCTTTACTGCCAAGCATACTTTAGGAATGTTTTTCTCTGTTGTCGACTGGGACAATGGATGCAAACAAAATTTAATATTAGGTTAAACTAAGCAGAGAAATTTTTCTAGGGAAAGAGACCTTAACTACCCTCTAAAACAATCATAAATGACTTGGGAATTGTGTATCTAGAATGTCTTAGACTGTCAATTATTCTTAGCACTACTTTCTTCTCTTAGCATTGGCAACAGAGAGTTAACTTATAAGTAAAAGTCTTTTGTAATTAAAACCAAATCCATAGCCTTTTTCTTCATAGCCTTATAGAATCCCAAGATTAGTGGGGATACTATAGTAGTTATTTAGTCATGGCTTCTCAGCTTCATCACTATTGATGTTTTGGGCTGATAATTCTTTGCTGTGGGGAGTTGCCTTGTGCATTGTAGGGTGTTTAACTGCATGCCTGGCCTCTAACTACCAGATGCCAGTAGCACCACCACCCCTTTGCCCCATTTGTGCCAACCAAAAGTGTCTCCAGGCATTGCCAAATGTCTCCTAGGGGACAAAATTGCCCCCAGCCGAGAACCATGGATCTAGTCCACTTCTCACCTAGTGCTGGAATGTATTTTATAGTATCACTACTAAGCATGTAGTCAGTGTGTACTTGAACATTTCTGGAGATATAAAGCTCAGTTTAAACCATGAAAACCTGTTTCTTCTTTATCTGCTAAGGACTTTCTTACTGTCTAATTACCATCTTTGAAAAATAGGGTGGGGTTCCTTAGAAACAAATCCATTTTCAACAGGTAAACATTTACCTTACTGCCCTCTCCAACTACAAAACACTTAAAAAATGCTGGATAAAATATAACATTTAATGCACAGCTGAGCTTGTAAGAAAGTAAGGGAAATCCGCAGGGTAAAGAGAAGTCGAAGATGAAAATTTAAATAGCAGTAAACAAATGAGGAGATTCTGTAGGGGCCAAGGAATTTGAGTTTTAATGGCCAGGAAGGGGTAAAATATGAAACCTTGTCTTGGGTCCACAAAAGAAGAAAGTTAGAATTCAGAATCTCTCTTGAAGCCAGAATTTTCAGTGAAAAGTAGATTAGAAGATTTTCACCCTCTGGCACAGGGAGACAAATAAAAAACTCATCTCTTGGCCTGGGCTGTAGTTGGAGGGGGTGGAGGAAATGGTGGTTGTGGAATTGTCTTCATCCTCCTGCATGTTGGACATTTAATATATTATTGAAATGACCCAGGAACGGCCAAGCTAAGTCATTAAGTGGTTCTAGACTGGTAGTAATTGTTGAAGCTCTGGAGGGGCACGTTCTCAACCCCAGCCATTGCAGACTTCTCATAGTTAAAGCTTACTATAAATGAGCTTACACTCCAAATTTATGAAATTTAGGATTAGACTCCCTTCCTTCAGAATTCTAGATAATAGGAATATCAAGGTGTTTAAAATGATGAAAATCATAAGAAGAGAATAAGACACTGTCAAAACAGAGAATTTGGGGGAATAAAAACAGAACTTATAGAAATTTAAGAATTATTAAAGTGCATAACATTCAGCAAATTAGACACAGCTGAAATGGAAAGTGAATTTGAAGAAATTACCCAGAATGCAGCAGAGAAAAAAAATAAAGAAATGGAAATATGAAAGAGGTCAAGAGACATGAAGGATAAAATGAAAAGGTTTAACATATTTCTGAAAAGAATTCCAGAAGAAGAAGATCAAGAAATTGAGAAGGGGGGGCCGGCCCCATGGCTTAGCGGTTAAGTGCATGTGCTCCGCTACTGGTGGCCTGGGTTTGGATCCTGGGCGTGCACCGACGCACCGCTTTTCTGGCCATGCTGAGGTGGCTTCCCACATACAGCAACTAGAAGGATGTGCAACTATGACATACAACTATCTACTGAGGCTTTGGGGAGAAAAAGGGAAAAAAAAGGAGGAGGATTGGCAATAGACGTTAGCTCAGAGCCAGTCTTCCTCAGCAAAAAGAGGAGGATTAGCATAGATGTTAGCTCAGGGCTGATCTTTCTCACAAAAAAAAAAAAAAAATTGAGAAGGGACTATAGTCAAAGAGAGAATGGCTGAAATTTTTCCAGAATTGATGAAAGACATGAGTCTTCAGATTCAGAAGCCCAGTAGTTCTGAGTGCTACAAATAAAAATTAATTCACATCTAGACACAAAATTAGAAAACTACAGAACATGAAAAACAAAGAATGTTAAAAGCAACTCAAAATAAAAGACCAATTATTGACAAAGGAAAGACTGTCAGACCACAGCTGATTCTCATCAGCAACATCGGAAGCCGGGAAACGTTGAAGTAATATTTTCCAAGTGATGAGAAAATAATTGACAGCCTAGAGTTTTTGTTTTTTTTTAAATGTAATTTTATTTTATTTTATATATTTATTTTTTTGTGTGAGGAAGATCAGCCCTGAGCTAACATCCATGCTAATCCTCCTCTTTTTGCTGAGGAAGACCGGCTCTGAGCTAACATCTATTACCAATCCTCCTCCTTTTTTTCCCCCCCAAAGCCCCAGTAGATAGTTGTATGTCATAGTTGCACATCCTTCTAGTGCTGTATGTGGGACGCGGCCTCAGCATGGCCAGAGAAGCGGTGGGTCGGTGTGTGCCCAGGATCCAATCCTGGGCCGCCAGTAGCAGAGCGAGCGCACTTAACCGCTGAGCCACTGGGCCAGCCCAGACAGCCTAGAGTTTTAAACCTAGCTATACTATGGAGTGGTATGAAGTAAAGACGTTTTCAAAGAGACTAAGAGAATTTACCATTAACAGACCCTTGCTAATTGAACTGCTCAAGGATGTACTTCAGGAAGAAGAAAATTTAACCTAAGATGGAAGAAGTAAGATCTAAGAAGGAGTGGTGAGCTAAATAGTTGGTAAACATGGGGTAAATCTAAACAAGCATTGACTTATTTAAAAATAATAAAGATCATATATTGGCTTTAGACTTTGTCAGGTATGTCTGTTGACATTTTAAAGATATCACTAAAATAATAGAAGTAGAATCTATAACTTCTAAACTAGTAGTGGAGGGGTAGAAAGGAAGGGCATAATGGAAAAAAAAATCAATCTAATAAAATTCAGGGAAAATAGGAAAACAATATAGTAAAATAGGAAAACAGCATAGAAAAAGAAGAGTAAAAAGAGTAAAAAAAAATAAAAATATACCAGTAATTAACAGTAAAGGTAAATGGATTATGAGCACTGATAAAAAGAAAGTGATTAATCAGATTGAAGAATAATCTCAGATTTAGCTATGTGCTCTTACAGGAAACACATAAAATATAAAGACTCAGTTCATAAATAATCTAGGTAAATATTAATCAAGAAAAGGGGCTATAACAATATTTTATTAGATAAAACAGACTTCAAGCTAAAAAGCATTACTGAGGAAAAGTAGGGCCACTGTGTGAGGTAAAGGGAAAAATTCACCAGGAAGAGAGCTAAACTTTTATGTACATACTTAATAACCTAGCTTCAAAATATGTGAGGCAAAAATGGACAGAATTGAAAGTTTGAATAACATAATTAAAATAGTTTGAGGGCCGGCCCTGTGGCTTAGTGGTTACGTGCGCGCACTCTGCTACTGGCGGCCCGGGTTTGTATCCCAGGTGCGCACTGATGCACCGCTTGTCCGGCCATGCTGAGGGCACGTCCCACATACAGCAACTAGAAGGATGTGCAACTATGACATACAGCTACCTTACTGGGGCTTTGGGGAAAAAAAAAAGGAGGAGGATTGGCAATAGATGTTAGCTCAGAGTTGGTCTTCCTCAGCAAAAAAAGAGAGGAGGATTAGCACGGATGTTAGCTCAGGGCTGATCTACCTCACAAAAAAAAAAAAAAAATAGTTTGATATAATAGATATATATAGAAACCATGCACTAATAATTCAAGAATTCTTAATCTTTTTAAGCATAAATGGAACATTTATACAAATTGATCATGTATTATTCCCAAAGCAAGTTTCAGTAAATACCAAATATTAGTATCACACAGATCGTGGTCTCTTACCACAGTGTAATTAAATTAGTGGCAAAAAAAACCTAACCAAAATATCTCATATTTTTAGAAATTTAAAAATATTTTCTAAATAACCAGTGATTTTTTTAAAAAACAATCATGATGGACATTAGAAAATATTTATTTTTTATTATGGTAACGTTGGTTTATAACATATAAATTTCAGGTGTACATCATTATATTTCAACTTCTGTGTAGACTACATTGTGTTCACAGGCAAAAGTCTAGTTCCCATCCATCACCATACAAACGTGCTAGAAAATATTTAGAATGGGATAATGAAAATAGTAGTACATATCAAAATTTGTGAGATGTAGCCAATACAGCACTTGGAAGAAAATTTAAACCCTCAGATACTTATATTAGAGCAGAACATCAACTGAAAATTAACAAGCTAAGTGTCTGACTTAAGAATTGAGAAAAAGAACAGCAGAGGCTGGCCCTGTGGCATAGTGGTTAAGTTCAGTGCGCTCCACTTCCACAGCCTGGGTTTGGATCCCAGGCGCAGACCTACACCACTTGTCAGCCATGCTGTGGCGGCGACCCACATACAAAATAGAAGAAGATTGGCACAGATATTAGCTCAGGGCTAATCTTCTTCAAATGAAAAAAGAGGAATATTGGCAACAAATGTTAGCTCATGGCAAATCTTCCTCAGCAAAAAAAAGAGAGAGAGAGAGAGAAAGAACAGCAGAGTAATAATTTAAAAGGAAGGAAATAATAAAGATAAGAGTAGACATAAGTAAAGTATAAATTAAAAAAAAACAAAAAACAGAACAGACCCAGACCAGCAAAACCAAAAGATGTTTCTTTGAAAAAACAACTAAAATTGATGAACCTGATAAGACAAGTAAAGAAAAAAAGAGAGGCACAAACAGTGTAAAGAATGAAAAAGAGTGTACATTTTAACAGGTGGGGTTTTTTTTGTTTTTTGGGGTTTTTTTGTTTGTTTTTTTGGTGATGAAGATTGGCCCTGAGCTAACATCTGTTGCCAAGCTTCCTCTTGCTTGAGGAATACTATCCCTGAGCTAACATCTGTGCCAGTCTTTCTCTATTTTTTGTGTGTGTGTGTAAGGAAGATTAGCCCTGAGCTAACTAACATCTGTTGCCAATCCTCCTCTTTTTGCTGAGGAAGATTGGCCCTGGGCTAACATCCATGCCCATCTTCCTCTACTTTATATGGGATGCCACCACAGCATGGCTTGACAAGCGGTGTGTCGGTCTGTGCCCGGGATACAAACCTGCAAGCCCTGGGCCACCGAAGCAGAGCAGGCAAACTTAACCACTATGCCACTGGGCTGGCCCCTCTTCCCCTATTTCTTGTATATGGGATGCTGCCACAGTATGGCTTGATGAGCGGTGTGTAGGTCCGCACCCAGGATCTGAACCTGCAAACCCTGGGCCACCAAAGCGGAGCGCGTGAACTTAACGACTACGCCCCAAGGCCAGCCCCAAAAGGGAGTATTTTATAGTATGTGAGTTATATCTCAACTTAAAAAAAGAATGGATAAAAAGAGTATCCTATGAATAACTGCTAATAAATTTTAAAGCATTGGCAAATTAACAATTTTCTTGAAAATATAATTTAACCCAAAGTAACTTAATGAGACGTTGAAAACTTGAAAAATCTGTAACTACTTAAGAAATTGAAATAATTAAAAATCTGTCTCCCTGTGAATCAGTTAGTATAACCCACAGGCCCAGATGGTTTTACAGTTGAGTTTTACTAAATATTTAAAGAACAGATACACGTATTCTTCCAGGGCATAGAAAAAGAGGAAAGATGCTTTACAACTCATTTTGAAGTTATTTTAATCTTGATGCCAAAATTAAAGAACAGGAAGAAAGGATAATTATGAGCTGTTTTCACTTGTGAACATAGGTGCCGAATCCTAAAAAGTCTAACAGTGTCAGAAATTAGATTTGGAGTAAGGGGAGTTTTCAAACTGCTAGTTGGAGTATAAATTGGTATAACCACTTTTGAGAACAGTTTACCAATATCTAGTAAAATTGAAGATGCTTATACTTTGAAACCTAGCAATTCTAAGTATATAGTCTAAAGACATTCTCACATGTCCACAAGAATACATGACAAATACATGACATTGCAAAATTCTAAGAATGAAAAGTTGGAGGAGGGCACCTTTAGTATTCCTCAGCAAAAGAATAGCTATATGGGTTCCATAAAATGGAGCACTATTATAGCAGTCAAGATGAATGAATGTGAAAAAAGAACATTAAGTGAAAAAGGAAACAGAAGAAGAATACGTAGAGTATGGTGCCACTTATACAAAGATTAAAAGCATACAAAAAATGCAATACAGTTCACCTACATATGTAGAAAAGCATGCATGGAACTGTTAACCCCAGTTATAAGATAAAAGGAAGAGAACAGAGGGGCTGGCCCAGTGGCACAGTGGTTAAATTCATGCACTGCGCTTTGGCAGCCCAGGGTTTGTGGGTTCAGATCCCAGGCACAGACCTACACACCATTCATCAAGCCATGCCGTGGCAGCATCCCATATATAAAGTAGAGGAAGATTGGCGCAGATGTTAGCTCAGCAAGTCTTCCTTAAGCAAAAAGAGGAACGTTGGCAACAGATGTTAGCTCAGGGCCAATCTTCCTCACCAAAAAAAAAAAGAAGGGAATGGAATGAGATTAGGAAGGAGTAGGGGGCTTCTGGTGTATCTACGTATGTATCTGAAGGAGATAGGGCAAAATATTTAAACAAAGTGATGGGTACAGAAATTTTTCATACCTTTTCATATTCTTGAAATATTTCATTAAAAAACATTGTACCAATTCCAGTCCTCTATTCTAGAGATTTTTTTTTTCTGTAGGATTAATAAGGATGACCAGCCCTGCTGCTGTTATGATACCCCAGGGTGGAAACGTGTCATCTTCCATGATGCCACCAGGCCCTAATTCAGAGCTACAGCCCAGGACTCCTCGCCCTGCTTCTCAGTCAGGTAATGACCTCCAATCTTTGAGGATTAAAGAGGCTAGAACTCCCTGCACAGGTCATTACAAAATTCACCTGTCTCTGATGCCAAATTCCTAACTGCCCAACTTAAATACCACCTTCTTTACAAAATCTACCCTAATTTCTTCAAGTTAAAAGTCATCATTTCCTTTTCAGAATTTCTCATTATTCTCTTATCAGTTATACCCCAGCATTCCTAAAAATCTGTTCCTTGGCCTACTTAGTCCTGCAAGATACTCTACGACAAAAAATTCTATTGTCAACTAAATTTGGTATATGCATCATACTTTATCCTTTCTCCTGGAGATTCAGATTCAGATTAACATATTGGAGGCACTGAAAGTCCTACAGTAAAGAAACCTGTTTAAGGTTGTTAGGTCCGGATTTTCCTAAACCTAATTGACTATGTTTTGTTTTATTTTGTTTTCTCATAACACTAATGAACATAGTCCCCCAGAATATGCTTTGGAAAATACCACTCTCCGCATTTTATGTTTAGCTCTTGCATCCACTTTTGAACCATATATTCTTTTTAGACAAGATTCATCTTTCTATCATCTTGGTATGTTGCTTTGCACGTAGAAGGTGCTCATGAACGTTTCATTGAATAGTACTAACAGATTTTACTCTATATTTGCAGACTTGTCAAGACTGCTGCTTTAGGATCTAGGTTGCAGGAAGTTAATTATTGCTTTGTTGACTGTCTTTAAACAGATGCAATGGATCCACTCCTCTCTGGGCTCCATATACAGCAGCAGAGTCATCCCTCAGGATCTTTAGCTCCCCCACACCACCCAATGCAGCCTGTCCCTGTGAACAGACAGATGAACCCAGCTAATTTTCCCCAGCTGCAGCAACAGCAACAACAACAGCAGCAGCAGCAGCAACAGCAGCAGCAGCAACAGCTGCAGGCAAGACCCCCACAGCAACATCAGCAGCAACAGCCACAGGGAATTCGACCCCAGTTTACTGCCCCAACTCAGGTGCCTGTTCCTCCAGGCTGGAACCAGCTGCCTTCCGGAGCTCTTCAGCCTCCTCCAGCCCAGGGTTCTCTGGGCACAATGACTGCAAACCAAGGGTGGAAGAAGGCTCCCTTGCCTGGCCCAATGCAACAGCAACTCCAGGCAAGACCATCCTTAGCCACGGTACAGACACCTTCCCACCCTCCCCCTCCATATCCCTTTGGCAGCCAGCAAGCCTCACAAGCCCATACAAACTTTCCTCAGATGAGCAACCCAGGCCAGTTCACAGCTCCTCAGATGAAGAGCTTGCAGGGAGGGCCCTCCAGGGTCCCAACCCCCCTGCAGCAGCCCCACCTCACCAACAAGTCTCCTGCCTCCTCACCCTCCTCCTTCCAGCAGGGATCCCCTGCATCCTCCCCAACGGTTAACCAAACTCAGCAGCAGATGGGACCAAGGCCACCTCAAAATAACCCACTTCCCCAGGGATTTCAGCAGCCCGTCAGCTCTCCGGGTCGGAATCCTTTGGTTCAACAGGGAAACGTGCCACCTAACTTCATGGTGATGCAGCAGCAACCACCAAACCAGGGGCCACAGAGTTTACATCCAGGCCTAGGAGGTGAGGAACACTGAAGCGATTTGTGTTCGTAAATGTACTGGAGATAGATCTTAGTAGAACTTCAATTTTTAGAGTTAATGGAGGGAGTGAAATAAGGATGTAATTATTTGGTTTTGTGGATATATTGGTGACACTTGATATAACTTAGTTAACTTGATACATTATGTAGCATCTTACTGGTTACATTTAAGCTAGCCCTCTGGATAAAAATGCAGGTAAAATTCAATATAGAGATGTTCATTTTGTTCTTCAAATTATTTTTGCTTGATCTTGTTCTAGTAGTTAAAATGTCCAGAAGAAAAACGCATTTTATTAACAACTTAAACTGCTCAGCTGTTGAAAAAATTAAGATTATGCAGTAGATCAAAAATGAAAAGATAAGTGCAGGGTCTTATTGGGGAAAAGGCCCTTCTAGTTTTCTATTTTGATAATCCTAGTTAGTAAAATAGTAAGCATGGTATTTGTTAAATTTGATTAAAGTATTAAAGGGGAATAAGTTCAGAAATCATTGACTTTTATAGTTTTATAATGCCAATGCCTGCTCCTTAGAGAGGGAATTCCACTAGTTATACCTAAAGGAGATTTATTTATTTATTTTGTAAGGTGCCTCTTGTATGAAGAAAAAGCAATGGAGCTTAATGTGTGAGAGGTAAAACGATTACAGTAAAACTTATCCATCTCCATGTTTATTATTTATTCTTATTAATCATTGATCTAGTGCACATGAATGTGCTTGGAGCTTTTCAGTAAGGAATAGAGAGTGTCAGTAATACTGTCATCTAATAAACATACCCCCCACCAAAAGACACCCATTGCCTACCCAGAAAAAACCCTTACATCTTTAGCGCAACATAGCAAAGGCATGTTCCCATGGTTTCTGGTGAAATTAAGTTGCTCATCAGTCTTTTCACTCTCTTGTAATTAATTTTACTGACATGCAGGCTCTAATATTTGAATCCTAAGAAGTTTTTAGAAAATGCAATGTTTCAGCTCCAAACTTCACTGTTCTAGGCATCTAGCCCTGGATCAGTGGAAGCTGGGTAGTCCCTCCTGCAAATGTGATTGCTGATTTAATTACAATGGAAGCTTGCAAATGGGGACTTGTCACTGCTAACGAAAAGACAAATGCATATTTGTCTACAAAGCATTTTTCAGGACATTGAAAATTTGGCCCTTAAAAAAAATAAATGGACTAATACAAAAAATTTTTAAGTGATCTTTAGGTCTTGATGCTTTCATAGAGCAGATGATGTGCTCACCTAGGTGATCTGGCCACATCAAGGCCTACATTATAAACAATGAGTGGGTTCTGAGATTCTCCTTACAGATTTGTTTTCTGAAATAAACTTTCCTGTAAAAGAAAGTAACACTTTAGTAAGATTCCATTAGAGCATAGTTTTTGGTACCATAGCTGTCAGAATTGCAGCAAACTTTATGAGGGGAAAGTGTAATGATAAATTTAATATATCCTCACTTTGAAGCTCCTGTGAAGTGTTTCTAATCTCCTGTCTCTTCCAAAGAGACAAGCACAATATTGGGGGGAAATTTTCCACAAAGGAGATTGTCATCCATTTCCCTCAATGGAAAAAAAATCACCTATCCTTAATATCAGGACCCACCTCTTTGTTTTGTAGTGTTTCTTATCAATTTGTTTGACTATGAGAGAATTTAGCGTATTCCTTTGGTGCCTGTGTTAAAGTATGTAAAGTTTGGGGGTCCATTGTATTACAGAGAAAAGTGAGCCCTAAACCTTGCTGTGACGTGGCCTCAGATCACATTTAGGGAGCAGATTGCCATCTTTTCCTTGGCATGTTCTAAGTGTAAATTTTTTAGTATTTCTTTTTCATTTTGACAATGCTCATGTAAGAGATTGTGTTGATTTTTTTAACCATCTTTCCCAACCTTATTATTAAAGATCCTACCAGTGTGACAGAGAGAGCTAAGCCAGTGGAGACTTCATGCAGCTCATCCTTCCTTATTCATTCCACATCTAAGCAAGAGTATAAATTTGCTAGGTAACTGCCTTACTCATTGTTTTCTATTAAGGAATGCCTAAACGCCTCCCACCTGGCTTCTCAGCAGGACAGGCCAATCCGAACTTTATGCAAGGTCAGGTGCCTTCGACCACAGCAACCACCCCTGGGAATTCAGGAGCCCCTCAGCTGCAAGCAAATCAAAATGTCCAGCATGCAGGTTTGTTTTCTATGATTTATTCAGCCCGCATTTATTGAGCGCTGTGTGGTAGATACCGTGATAGGCAACAAGGATATACAGATAAATGTAAGTCCTGATCCCTCCCCTTAATTTCAAATCCATAAATAATTATTCTTTCAGAGCAATAACTGATATATCAAAAGTAGGTGAAATGTCTCAGGGACCTGGAAACACCTAAAGAAGGGAGGTGGAACTTCAGTTAGAGCAGGGCTCAGCAATTTTTTTTTTCTGTAAAGGACCAGATAATAAATATTTTAGGCTTTGCAAGTTATATGGTCTCTGTTGCCACTGCTTAACTCTGCTGTTATAGTACAAAAGTACCCATAGACAATAGGTGAATGAATGAGCATGGCAGTGTTCCAAACACTATTTATTTACAAACTGGCAATGGGCTTGATTTGGCCCATGGGCCATAGTTTGCCTACCCCTGAGTTAGTAAAAGGGCAAAAGGCGTTTCTGGCAAAGGAAACTATAGGTACAAAGGCATGGAGGCACATGGCATTTTGGACAACTACAATTTTTTAAATCTCTCTATATTGGGGCTGGCCCGGTGGTGCAAGCAGTTAAGTGTGCGCGCTCCGCTGCGGTGGCCCAGCGTTCGCCGGTTCAGATCCCGGGCGTGCACCAACGCACTGCTTGTCGTGATGCTGTGTTGGCGTCCCATATAAAGTAAAGGAAGATGGGCACAGATGTTAGCTCAGGGCCAATCTTTCTCAGCAAAAAAAGGAAGAGGATTGGCATCAGATGTTAGCTCAGGCTGATCTTCCTCACATAAAAAAAAAAACAAAACTCTCTATATAGTACATGTTAGCTTTGTTTATGCTGAGTGTCTTGAGTTCTGGTTTACAATGTAGTGTTTGAAGACTAGCCTTCAATCAGTATAAATTTAATGCCAACAGTGTACTGTATATAAGAAGAAATTTTGGAGGAGAAATAGGGTGGAGCAGAACGGCTAAAAAATATTGGTAAAGCAGTATTGTATAAGCCCAAACTTCATGTGTTTGGTTGCTTAGGTACCACGTGACTGATCCTCTTACCCTTTCTCATTCGGGCAGCTTGGATCGAGGTAGTACAAATATTTTCTGAACTCCCATCCCCACTTGGAGTTAATTTAGTTATGTGGTTCCAAATTTAATTGTAAATCACTAAGGAACAAGAAAAGTCCTAACTTAAAAAAAAATGTAAACTACCTCTTGGAGGGTGAGAGAAGGGTAGGACAAACTGCTTGACTTTCGCTATCTGCTAATGCGAAACTACATTCCTGCGTCATGTGACTTCATGTTTTCTATAAGAAGTTCTAAAACAGTGATAAAACCATTCATAATTCCTCCCCAAGCACAGCTATTTTGTATTTTTATATGGTGCCTTCCACATGCACATATTGTTTTGATTTCGCCGTTTATCCCACCTAAGATAGCTCTGCTCTTGTCTGTCATTTTCTGTTCTCTAACCCTACTTTATTTCTCCTGTTAGCTTTTACTTCTTTCTGAAAAAATGCTTGTCTGTTTGTCATTGTCTCTTGCCAACTAGACTCCAAGGAGTCAGGGATTTGGTCTATCTTGTTTATTGATAATACCTCAGCACCAAAAGTGCCTTGTGTGTATTAGGTACTCAATAAATAATTTTGATTGAATGAATCTACAGTGGTGTATTCAGTGCATATAGTGTATAGTATATATTGGTCATGGAGTTCAAGTTAAGGGTTTATAAGGCTGGTTTAAAAATCTTCTTCGGGATTCAGGAAAACTCTGGACAGTGTGAACAAGGGACAGTTTCTCCCCTGCCTCCCTGAGCATGGACTGGCCTCATAACTTCATTGTGGTTGCCACTTTCTAGTCCCCATTTAAAACTGAAAAATAAAAGGGAGATAAAATAAGCTAGAAGGTGGTTATTCAATAAAAAGGAGAGATAATGCTATAGGAAAATCCCGAAGACTCAACAATGAGTAAACACTGCAAGCCAGGCAGTGTCCTTTGTCTAAATTAGAAATAACTGAGAAGAATAGAACATATCCCATGTAGTGCAGCAGAGACTGCCACAGGGGAGGGTCACTGAGGTTTTAACATCCCTTGTTAACTATCCTTTGTCTGCAGCTTCTGGGTTGCCTGTCAGTTGACTCCCAGTAGAGGCTCAGCTTCCAGATCAGGATTAAATAATTTTCACCACGTTGGGGCAGAGGAGACCTATCCTTAGGAAATATTAGTTGTTCTTTTCTTTTAAAGTGCAGCATCACTTTAAAGATAGCACACACATAACCTTTGAGAGTCATAGTTTGCCAAGAAACATTTTTAAATGTCTTCTCAGCATTAAGGTTGTCCTAAGAAGATACATCACATTCTTTGTTTCCTTGACTCATCTAAAGCAGAGCTTATTTCACTAGCCTACAGTGCTTTTCATTAATTTTCTACTTCCTAAGGTAGCTACAAGTCATTTTTAAACAATGAGATGCTGCCTTTCTCTTTATTTAATCTGAAAAAAAGGAAACTTTATTGATCTTCAAAATGTTGTCTTTAAGTTGACAAATAGGAATAAAGAAACAGTTTCTCCGTCTCTATTATCTAGTCATTAAGAATGTAAACAATTATTCCACAGTCACATCTTCATATTTTAAAAAATCCACAGAAAGTATGTCAAGCACAGCACATTTGTTTATGCTGGTTAGTGGATATATGGGTGATGGGTGTTTTTCTAATTAAGGTAATTTGAGTATCTTTATATCAATAAGATAATATTTCTTTCTGAAACTGTGCTTTTTTTTTTTTTTTTTTTAAGGTGGCCAAGGAGCTGGTCCTCCTCAAAATCAGATGCAGGTGTCCCACGGGCCACCAAATATGATGCAGCCCAGCCTCATGGGAATTCATGGCAACATGAACAGCCAGCAGGCTGGTAGTTCTGGGGTTCCTCAGGTGAACCTGGGCAACATGCAAGGCCAGCCCCAGCAGGGCCCACCATCTCAACTGATGAGCATGCACCAGCAGATCGTGCCCTCCCAGGGCCAGATGGTCCAGCAACAAGGAACCTTGAACCCTCAGAACCCTGTGATCCTTTCAAGGGCCCAGCTTATGCCACAGGGCCAGATGATGGTGAACCCTCAGAGCCAAAATCTTGGGCCCTCGCCCCAAAGGATGACCCCACCCAAGCAGATGCTTCCCCAACAGGGCCCACAAATGATGGCGCCACATAACCAGATGATGGGGCCCCAGGGGCAAGTTTTGCTCCAACAGAACCCAATGATAGAGCAGATCATGACCAATCAGATGCAGGGGAATAAGCAACAGTTTAACACTCAAAACCAATCCAATGTCATGCCGGGACCAGCACAGATAATGAGGGGACCAACTCCAAACATGCAAGGAAACATGGTGCAGTTTACGGGACAGATGTCAGGACAGATGCTGCCCCAGCAAGGGCCTGTGAACAACAGTCCATCTCAGGTTATGGGGATTCAGGGACAGGTCTTGCGGCCACCAGGGCCCAGCCCACACATGGCCCAGCAGCATGGTGATCCTGCTACTACAGCAAATAATGATGTCAGCTTGTCTCAGATGATGCCAGACGTTAGCATGCAACAAACCAACATGGTCCCCCCCCACGTGCAGGCCATGCAGGGAAACAGTGCCTCGGGAAACCACTTCTCAGGCCATGGGATGCCTTTCAATGCACCTTTCGGTGGAGCGCCCAATGGAAATCAGATGTCCTGTGGTCAGAATCCAGGCTTCCCGGTCAATAAGGATGTCACGCTAACAAGCCCATTGTTGGTCAACTTATTGCAGAGTGACATCTCTGCAGGCCATTTTGGGGTAAACAATAAGCAAAATAATACCAACGCAAATAAACCGAAGAAGAAGAAACCCCCTCGGAAGAAGAAAAATAGTCAGCAAGATCTAAAGTAGGTTGTGATAGTTTTACCTCAAATCTTATTCATTTATTTCTATGTGAACAACTTTTTTTGATGGAAAATTTTAAACATATATAAAATTAGGGTAGTATAATGAAATCCCCCTGCTTCAATAATTATCAACTCATAGCCTGTCTTGCCTTCATCCATGCCCTCCCCATTACCCTTTTGATTACTGTAAAGCAAATTCACTTTAAATATTTCAGTACGTACCTCTGAAAGATAAGGACAGTTTTTTTTTTATGACCACACACTACCATTAGCACACCTAGAAAAACTAATACCTCATTCATATTCTCACATATCCAGACAGGGTTCAAATTTCCCTGATTGTCTCAAATTAATTTTTTTACAGTTTGTTCAAATAAGGAGCCAAACAAGGTTTATATAATGCAATTGACTGATATATGTCTCTTATGTCTGTAGTCTCAGGGGGGTTGTGGCACTCAGAGCCTGAAAAGTAGCCAGTGCTACCATGCTGCAACTCCACAGAGAACTTCAGGCTTATAGTGGCTGTTGGGGAACCAGAGAGGACAAAGTGTGTTTTGGAAATAAAAACTGCTAATGGAGACTCCCTGCTGTCTCTCAAATAGAAGTGGGTTTTTGTATAGGTGCCTTTCCTTTAAAGGCTCTTTATCATCCCTAGAAGCTTAAAACCTCCTGCTCAGATGATTGGACCTTTTAAATCAGTTACCCTTTCAATAAAGGTTCTGCAGGTGAGTTATTTTGCAAGATCACAGCAGGAAGGGCAGTTGATTTATATTTCATTTCCTGAAGCTAAGTGTTAATTTAAATCATGGTTTTGGCTTTGATAAAATGTTTCCAGAAGGAATATTGATTGAACTGGATTTTCTGCCTTTAATCACAAAACTGGAATTCAGAGATGCTTATTAGGGAATAGTTAGTAATGAATGTAAAAGGAGTTAATTGAAATAAATTGCTACAACTATAGAAAAGAATAGGAAGCTTTAGTTAAACAAGCATAAATGTTCAAAACAAAACCAACTACCTTTCTCCCAGCCTTCCCACAACATTTCTTTGATTGTACTCTAATATTATACTCACTTGCTGCTTCTTGACTCTCATAAATTAAGTCAATAATTTTATATTAACAACCTATATTTTCCTGAATTTAGACTTAATAAGCCCTTTAATTATCTAATTTTTCCAATAGCTCTAAGTTAAATTCTTTACTGCTGTCAAGCTGTGGATATAATGTTTTTTGTGGTGATATATATTCCTCCCAGTAGTCTAGAAGTAAAATTGCAAGGTTATTCAGTTGCCATTAGTATGTATTTTTGCTGTGTTCCCTAGCCCTGAGGGAGATGGCTTACTTGTTGGGGCTACAAATTGTTTCATGAGCCTTATACACCATCAGGGCTCCTAGGAAAGGGAGACAGTAGGTTTAATAGGAAGAGCACCTGCTCCCAGCTTTACCACTAGCTCACTGTGGAACCTTGGGCCTGTCTCTCATGCCTCTCTGGGCCTTTGTTTTCTCATCCATAACATAAGGTGGCTGGATCATATATCTGAGATTTTTTTAGCAGTATAGTTCTTGAAAGTAAAGAATACTACAGAATCTTTGCCTATAATTTGAAGTGAGAGAGAAGTCACATAAGGAGCAAACCGATATAGGCATCTGGATGTGCTAAGGACCTACTTCAGGTTCTAAATTTCCATGTGCTGAGGCTTTTAAAGTGGATTAAGGTGAGGCTTATGAAACTACACAGAAAACAATGAGATAAAATGCTGTCTAAAAGTGAGTGACCAAGATTAGGGCAAAGGGAAACTAAAGGTAGGAAAGAAAGGTACAGGTAGGAGTAAGATTACAGACAAAATGAGAGATGTGAACACACTGGTTCTTTGGGCATGTGAGTGTTAGTAGATAACATTTTCTTTTCCACTAAAAATTCTAAGCTACGCTCAGTTAAGATGAAAGCATCTCAAAGCCTATGGGAATGTCTGCAAATACTCGTTCTGCAGCAGAATTAATTAACTTTGTTCTGGTATTCTCTGTCTTTCTTTGTTCTCTGAATACCATTTTCATCAGGCAACCTACAACTTCTTGCGAGGTGTTATGAATTGTTGGAGCCGTCACTGTAATATCCACAAAAAAGAAACAGTCTGGATTCCCTGGTTGAATTTGATAGCTACATCAAAGATAGTGTGGTTTCACAGGAACAGTACTTTCTATTATTGATAGCCCAAACTATGATCAGATCTTAAAACATCTAAGGAATGGATGATTACATGAAAATCATTATATCCGAAATTTGTAGAAAGCACTTTGAGTAAATAGCCATGCTATTAGATTAAGTGGATTTTAACATATAATGATATTGCTAGATTATTTTTTATGCCAAATATTGAATATTTTGTCAGACTAGAGAGACGTAAATAATGGTAAGGATGATAATGCAAGCAGATTTTAGTTCTTCAGAAATAGGGGAGGGGTTAAGCTAAGTTTGTGTGTGTAAAGTATATAACTTACTCTCAAATGTGTAATTGATTTTTTAGCACCCCAGATGCTCGCCCAGGTGGTCTGGAGGAGGCCGATCAGCAGCCGTTGCCTGGAGAACAAGGAATTAACTTGGACAACTCAGGCCCTAAACTGCCAGAATTTTCAAACCGACCACCAGGTGATAAATTGTTGGCTAAAGATTATACACTTGTCATCATTTATACACATTACAAAGCTTCTCTTCAAGGAAACAGTAGTATTTTATTTTGTCTCCTAACGAGGCTACTTTAGTGATTTAATGTGTCTAGTATTTGGAAACTTTGCCTTGGTATTGTTAAAAATTTCAAATATAACTTCTGAAGGTATGTGTGTGTGTGTGTGTGTGTGTGTGTGTGTGTGTGTGTGTGTATTCTGCTCATATTAGTCTTCATTATTCTAAGTCCTCATAAAATCAGACTGAAATGTCAAGTGCCTCTTTATTCTTGTCAATATCAAGGTTCTAGTTGGCATCAAAATGAAATAAGATTAAATGGAAAGATGTTTTCACTCTAATCCTGCTTGCCTGCCTTAGCTGCAGCCTTTCCTACTGGGGCTTTCTCAAAGCAGAGAACAGGGTTTAAAATAAGATTTAAAAAAAAAATTTATTATGAATCTTTAAACATAAAAAATACATAAAGAATCATGAAAGAGACACTCATGTACCTACCACCAAGCTTAATGATAAATAGGACCAATATTGTTGAAGCCCACTGTGTTGTACCCCTCTCTGATTATTTTATAAAATAGTAATATCCTCTAAATGGTGAAAAATTATGTTGAAAAGGAAAAAGCTCCTAAAATTCATTCATTCCAACCTAGGTGTTATAAAACTAAGGCCAGCTGCCACAATATCTCTATACCTGGTTACTCTGGGCCTGAGCAGGGATTTGTAACCTTATTCCCCTGTGACACAGTTGAAGACACACAAGCCTGTCACACTTAGGCAACTCTCCCCTGTGTGTACAAAGGATTATGTTTTGTTTCTTCCTCACAAATTATTCCACCTCCTTTTTGGCATGTAAGTGAGAGTGATGTTATTTTAGAGATAAGCTTTAATCCATCCTTAATTTATGTATTTTAAAGGTGAATCAAGAAAAAAAGGTAAACCCATCATCATGATGCATCATGATGTCAGTACTTTGTGTTATTTATTAAAAATTGTTCAGGGACACTACACTTCTTATCAGTGAGTTGCAGCAGGACAATTGAGGCTGGGAGGTCACCAGTCTTTGGCGGTATGTCCAGAAGGTGTTATGAACAGGAAGTACTGTCTTGTACTGTCTTGTACTAGCCCACTTCTCTTCTTCACTACCAGCCTGGCCCCTAAAGGCATATGAGTTTGCATCCCTTGATTAATAAATTTGGTTTTTCATAATGTTATAGGCACTGTGTGTGTCCTGGCTTTCCCTTAACACCATTCTGTCATGGTAACCCCAATCTGTCTTCTTATCATTAGTGCCCTTTGGACTGCTACCTCCAGCTTCTGGAACTTTTATAGCAGCCATGCCTTTAACTCTTTACTTTCGAGAGGCTGCTGTAATGTCTATTCTGCTTTCTTTGGGATTTACTGATTTTAAAGATAAAAGGCATTTGTATCATAGCCCTGACATCAAGGGGCTTCTACAGAAATTACAATTTTCTTAACATGAAAACCCGAATTAAACCTATAGGAATGCTGTGTGTTGGCTTTATAAATGTAAAGCAGTTACTTGGGCCTAAAACAAAAAAGGATTTAAAAAGAATCCTCAAAACTGGATTCTGGGGGCCGGCCGTGTGGCGTAGCGGTTAAGTGCGCATGCTCCGCTGCTGGTGGCCTGGGTTTGCATCCCGGGTGCGCACCGATGCACCGCTTGTCAGGCCATGCTGTGGCGGCGTCCCATATAAAGTGGAGGAAGATAGGCACAGATGTTAGCCCAGGGCTAGTCTTCCTCAGCAAAAAGAGGAGGATTGGCATGGATGTTAGCTCAGGGCTGATCTTCCTCACAAAAAAAAAAAACAAAATTGGATTCTGCACATTGTACTCATTGGTGCCATGGAAATCTTTGGCCAGAAGACATTAATTAGCTATTGAGCACAGGGTCTGACTCTGTGGATCAGCAACGTTTGGTAGCTGCTCTGTGAATATCTTGAGCCAGCATTTCTTCTGACTGCCAGCACCAACCATTCTTACTCCTGCACCTTCTTCAAACTTTTCTAATGTATTTTTCATGCAACAGTGGAATAAATCAAATGGATAAATGAAATTGTATCTCAGCTGTATGCCCACTTTTTCCCACTGAATCATGTTTATTCATGGTTAATTTAATGATCTTTCCATCCTTTCTGCTGATTGTATAAGGTTTGGGTTCTAAAATGCCAAGTAAAATCTTCACAAAAGAAAGAATCATTTGAGATGTTGCCTTCTGCAAATCTGTAAGGCATTGTGCCTCAGAGTTCTTTTCCCAAAATTACTTTTTATTCCTGAGGGCTCTGCTTCTGGCTTACTTAATTCTCCAATTGTGGATTCCTAGAAAATATTTCTCCAAATACAGTTTTACATGTAAGAAGGTAAATGGAAATTAATATCCATAAAAACTTCAGTGCCCTCATTTTATTTTCAACGTGTGCATCAGCTTCTGTTAGCTCCTACTATTTATTAAACTGATTTATGTTGGAGGGGCAGTTTAATTCAGTTGAGTTCCCCCAAAGGACTGACACTGAAGGATGCAGCATGGTGTGTGACGCCAGTGGATTGGAGTAATTAATCTCTCTTTCTTAAGAAATTGAACCCTAGAAGTTTATATTTTACTTTTGTTGAAACAATGAAAAGGCTATCTCCGATGCTGGCGTTTTCAGCAAAACCAAGTCTTAAAAAAATTAATCTGTGCTAACAGAAAAGGTGAATCCTAAATGCTTTACTTCATTCATGAGTACAGTGAAATATTGATTATGCCTGAATGAGACCCCAGTGCTGGGTGGTCAGTTACTTGCTGTTGATGGAGTTTTTCTCATTTCATCTGAACATGTGGCTGGTATAGACTTGGCCACTTTCAGTACATAGCACAGAATGTCTGTCTATTAGAAGCTTAATACAGTAATGTCTCATTCAGAGCCTGAAGACTGAGGAGCTCCAGGTTCTTGATGCTTTGCTTTTTGCTTCCTTAAGCAGTTTGCTTAAGCATTTGCTTATGACAAATAATGAGGGGCTGCCCCTGCCCCCCTGGGAGTGGGCATGCCTGAGCTGTTTGTGCACAGTCTGTGCCACCTAGATGAGTATTGCTTGGCTGTACTCTAAAGATAGCAAAGCTTTTCTTGCTGAAAATCTAACTTCCCTGGTTTTGGGGGCTCGTTTTAGGTTATCCTTCTCAACCAGTTGAACAGAGGCCACTTCAGCAGATGCCTCCTCAGCTCATGCAGCATGTGGCACCCCCACCACAGCCGCCACAGCAGCAGCCACAGCCACAACTGCCGCCGCAGCAGCAGCAGCAGCCACCACCTCCCAGTCAGCCACAGTCTCAGCAGCAGCAACAACAGCAGCAGCAGCAACAAATGATGATGATGCTTATGATGCAGCAGGACCCCAAATCAGTTAGGCTTCCAGTCTCCCAAAATGTTCATCCCCCAAGGGGCCCCCTAAACCCAGATTCCCAAAGAATGCCCACGCAACAGAGTGGCAGTGTGCCTGTCATGGTCAGTTTGCAAGGACCTGCCTCTGTGCCGCCGTCACCTGATAAACAAAGAATGCCAATGCCTGTGAATACTCCTTTGGGAAGCAATTCAAGGAAAATGGTATATCAGGAGAACCCCCAGAATCCTTCCAGCTCACCACTAGGAGAGATGTCCTCACTCCCTGAAGCGAGTGGCAGTGAGGTACCATCTGTCTCGGGAGGCCCAAATAACATGCCTTCACATTTAGTAGTTTCCCAGAATCAGTTAATGATGACAGGGCCAAAATCTGGACCATCACCCCTTGCAGCAGCTCAAGGTGCAACTCCCCAGCAACCCCCTGTAAATTCCCTGCCCAGCTCTCATGGCCACCACTTTCCAAATGTGGCCGCTCCAACCCAAACATCTAGGCCTAAAACACCAAACAGAGCCAGCCCCAGACCCTATTATCCTCAGACACCTAACAACCGCCCTCCCAGCACAGAACCTTCAGAAATCAGTCTATCACCAGAAAGACTCAATGCCTCCATAGCAGGACTCTTCCCCCCACAGATTAACATACCTTTACCTCCTAGGCCAAATTTAAACAGGGGCTTTGATCAACAGGGCTTAAATCCAACAACTTTGAAGGCTATCGGGCAAGCACCTTCCAATCTTAACATGAATAATCCTTCCAATTTTGCTGCCCCACAGACTCACAAATTAGATTCTGTGGTGGTGAATTCCGGAAAGCAGTCTAATTCTGGAGCAACAAAAAGGGCAAGTCCAAGCAGCAGTCGCAGGTCTAGTCCTGGTTCCAGTAGGAAAACCACCCCAAGTCCTGGGAGACAAAATTCAAAAGCCCCTAAACTTACTCTGGCCTCTCAAACAAATGCAGCGCTGTTGCAGAATGTGGAGTTGCCAAGAAACGTATTGGTCAGTCCTACTCCTTTGGCCAATCCCCCTGTACCTGGGACCTTCCCTAACAACAGCGGGCTGAATCCTCAGAATCCTACCACGCCTGTGGCTGCAGTGGGAGGTGTTCTAGAGGATAACAAGGAGAGCATGAATGTGCCTCAGGACAGCGATTGCCAGAATTCCCAGGGTAGGAAGGAGCAGGTAAACGTTGAGCTAAAAGCAGTCACTGCCCAAGAAGTTAAGATGATTGTCCCTGAAGATCAATCCAAAAAGGATCAACCTTCAGATCCTAACAAACTTACCAGTGTCGAAGAGAACAAAAATTTGGTGTCTCCTGCTATGAGGGAAGCACCAACATCGTTAAGTCAACTTCTTGACAACTCTGGAGCTCCTAATGTGACCATTAAACCTCCTGGGCTTACAGATCTGGAAGTAACACCTCCAGTAGTTTCTGGGGAGGACCTGAAAAAAGCATCTGTCATTCCGACACTGCAAGATCCGTCTTCTTCTAAAGAACCCTCTAATTCCCTAAATTTACCTCACAGTAATGAGCCGTGTTCAACCCTTGTGCATCCAGAATTGAGTGAGGTCAGTTCTAATGTTGCACCAACCATCCCTCCAGTAATGTCAAGACCTGTCAGCTCTTCCTCCATTTCTGCTCCCTTGCCCCCAAATCAGATAACTGTTTTCGTAACTTCCAATCCCATCACAACTTCAGCTAACACATCAGCAGCTCTGCCAACTCACCTGCAGTCTGCATTAATGTCAACAGTCGTCACAATGCCCAATGTGGGTAGCAAGGTTATGGTTTCTGAGGGACAGTCAGCTGCTCAGTCTAATGCCCGGCCTCAGTTTATTACACCTGTCTTTATCAATTCATCCTCAATAATTCAGGTTATGAAAGGATCACAACCAAGCACAATTCCTGCAGCACCACTGACAACCAGCTCTGGCTTGATGCCTCCCTCCGTTGCTGTTGTTGGCCCTTTACACATACCTCAGAACATAAAATTTTCTTCTGCTCCTGTACCACCTAATGTCCCCTCCAGTAGTCCTGCTCCAAACATACAAACAGGTCGACCCTTGGTCCTTAACTCACGAGCCACCCCTGTCCAGCTTCCTTCCCCGCCTTGTACACCTTCTCCAGTTATCCCTCCTCATCCCCCTGTCCAGCAAGTGAAAGAACTGAATCCAGATGAGGTTAGTCCTCAGGTGAGCGCCTCATCAGATCAGAGCACTCTGCCCTCTTCACAGTCAACCACAATGGTTTCTCCCCTTTTGACTAATAGTCCAGGTTCCTCTGTCAACCGGCGAAGCCCAGTCTCATCTAGTAAGGGCAAAGGAAAAGTGGACAAAATCGGCCAGATTTTGCTGACCAAGGCGTGTAAGAAAGTTACAGGCTCTCTTGAGAAAGGGGAAGAGCAATATGGTGCAGATGGAGAGACTGAAGGCCAAGGGCTAGAGACCACAGCTCCAGGGCTCATGGGAACAGAGCTGGACAGTAAAACCCCAACGCCCCCAGCACCCACTCTGCTAAAAATGACCTCTAGCCCCGTGGGCCTGGGCTCCACCTCAGCAGGACCCAGCTTACCTGGCGGTACTCTCCCCACCAGTGTACGCTCAATAGTAACCACTTTGGTACCCTCTGAGCTCATCTCTGCGGCGCCGACCACAAAAAACAATCATGTTGGCATAGCATCTGAGCCACTTGCAGGTGGCCTAGTGGAGGAGAAGGTGGGATCCCATCCAGAGCTTCTACCCAGCATAGGTATGTACTCGGGGCCTGGCATCTTCTCCTCATGTCAGTTTTTTCATGACTATCCCACAAGAGAAAGCATGACTCCTTTTCTACTTGGAGGAAGAAGAATGGGCTAAATGGCAAGAGTGGTAGTTTCACTTATTGGAAGTACATTGGGAAATATACTTTTAAAATCTCATGTTAAGTTTACATTCATTAACGTGGTTCTCTCTCAGCTCCTGAAATGATAATACCTTTCATTTATATAAAGTTTTTCATTTTACAAGTAAGCATTTTTACAATTGTTATCTTAACTCATCTTCATACCAACGTGTCAGGTAGCCCTAACCCTATTCTATGAGTGAGAAGATTGAAGCTCAGAGAAGTTCAGTATTTGTTCAAAGTCTATACTGTGAACCTCCAGTTTGACATTGTCCCTTAAATGTGAATAGCAGGTTCTCCTTACCGTGACAAAGACTTGCTCTCAACAGTTTCAGAACAGGGTTCCCTTAGCCCCTTCTTCATTGTACTCTATTCCAGGGACTATTCCCTTCTGACTGGCTACTCCAGAGGAGAGCTTTCCAGAAAACCATGTTTCATGGTAATAGACACTGAAAGAGAAAGTGGTTGAGAGACAGATAGGCTTGGGTTGGTATCATCATCAGCATTTACCAGCTGTATGGGCTTAGGCAAGTTACTTGGCTACTCCAAACTTCAGTTTCCTCCTTTGTAATGTGGAGACAATATTAGTTGTAAGAATTCAAAGAGATAATGTATATAGCATGCTTAGCACAGGGCTAGAATATAGTAATCATTCAACAAATGGTAAAAGATTATTACCGGTTTCTTTTTGATGCAATCTCTTTATAAATTAGACCATTCCATTCACGTATATGTAGTTCAGATTATTTCCTATTTACTGTTAGGGTGGGCTACTGATGGAAGCATAAGTGTCCTTATACATCCTTCCTTCCCTTCACATGTACACACACACACACACACACACACACACACAACACTCCTCCTGCTCCAAGGCTTGAGCGGTACAGAAGCTCTGTTTCCCCAGAGTGGGATCAGTCACACACTGCCAAAGCTGGCAAGGACCTTTGCTATATCTTAGGCCTGCTAATAGTGCCTGTCTTGTTTATGCAGCTAAACTGCTTCCAGTGCCTACCACTGAGTGGTAAGCACCCAGGAGGAGGGGCAGAAAGAACACAAGCTTCAGGGTACGACCAGAGCTCAAATTCTAGCTCCACTAGTTACCAATCACAGTTAATTCTAGCTCCACTAGTTACCAATCACAGTTGGATAAATTCTTTAACCTCTCGTAAGCCATGTACTTTACCTGTAAAATGGAGATTGTGATTTCTACCTCCCAGAATTTATACAAAGATTCAATGAGAGGGCTTAGCATAAAGTGGCCAGCACACTGCCTCACACAGAATTCTGGAAAGGTTAATTTCCGTTCTCTCTGCCTCTTTACTTGAATGCTAGAGATACAGGGAGGAATAAAGGCCCTTAAGGAGTTCGCTGCCCTTGCAGGAGACAGACTTTACAGGGCTGGTTGCTTTAGGTTTCTGGTTCTAGTTTTGTTGATGTAGTTGAGCCCTAAGAATTAAAAAGAAACCTGATGTGCCTAAAATATATTCTCTGCTGTTAAATGTTTCCATTCTACATCCTTTCAGAGAACTTTTCCCTCAGGTCTGAGAGAATAATGATGAAGTGATTAAAAAATATTTTTTTCTCCATCATATATAATCCTAGAGAAATATGTGAGACTTGGGGAGATGAACTAACAGTTGGAAAAAGTCTCAGTTTTAGTTAAGATAATTCCATTCTTTTTCAAGGGGCTTCTATGCTTTTACCTTGAAGATGTGAGAAACCAATACTGGAGTTAAAAGTAAAAGTATAGTTTTAAGCTTTATCAGATAAGCATCCAAAATAAATGCTTAACACAAATGCATTATTGATTACACAGGGAGAGAAATCTACAATATTCATAATTTCCGCAAGAGGTTAAAACTTACTGTTGCAGAGTTTATCTAGGATGTTAGACTAAAGTGTCAAGATGGGAGGACATACACTTGAGTGATTGTGGCATATCTATGTCCTTAATCTTTACTGTATGGTCCAAGAAGTTTCCATTCTAGAGTACATTGTATATTCTATTCCATTCCTCTTCAAGGGCCTAAGTTCTCTCTGTCCTTCAAAGCCTAATTCTGATGTTTCTCCCTTTAATGTACCTTCAAATTTCTTAATCTAGAATTGTTCTCCCTTGCTTGGACTCCTATAACACTTTATACTTGATGAATAATCTCCTTCATATAACGTCACAGTGCACTCCAGTGTACCACTTGTGTATATCTTATCTTTAATACTAGACTGAGTTCTTGATGGACAAGAAGGATGTAATTCGATCTCTAAATGTGCTTGGCACAGTGCCTTGCCCCTAATAAGTTCTTGGTAACTGTTTGTTAGATAAGTAAGTAACATATCAAATTGATTTATTCATTAAGTATGAATTGAATACCTGCTTTATGTCCATCACTCTTGCCAGGTGCTATAGAAGAGTACAAAATAAATTGTATGATTCATTTTAGATCTCAAGGCCTAGTCTTTGGAGAGATGAGACAGAATTTTTTAAATGCTAAGGTGAACTGTGTAATTGTTCCTCTGAAAGTGGTTTGGGTTGTCTACTAAGGTATGCTTTTGGGTTTTTTAGAGTACTGGACAGAACTTGACCCCAAGAAGCAAAAATTATGGGTGCTTTTGTTCTCATGGCTACCTCCTTCCTTGATCTTTGTACACACAAAAAGGAAAAACAAGTATCCCTAGTTGTATTCTTTCTTAGTAAACGTTATAATAGTTAATTTTTTAAGTAAGTTTTGAAATGTACTTTCAAGGCCAACTTCAAGTACTGCTCTCTAAGAGTACATGTATTTCACCAGTTACTTAGCCCTTGATTCGGTCAATGCTTCCTGTTTTGTTTAGAAAAGAAAGTAAAAGGCCTGTATTTTTTTTTCTTGTCTTAGCCCCTTCACAGAGTTTAGTCCCAAAGGAAACTTCAGCTACAGCACTGCAGGGGTCTGTTTCCAGACCAGGTAAGGCACACTTTGGAAAAACTTCTCAGTGTGGAATGGGTTAAATGTGAAGGAACTACTGCTGGTCCTCAGTGCGCCAGGAAATGGCTGAAACTATCTTATCCATTTGCTTTAGAGTAGACTTGGGTTGAGTGGCAGAGCTTGTGCAGTACTGTTTGAGGTTATTTTCCCCCTGACCAGCTTGCTCTCTTATGCATTCCTGGTGTCAGCCAGGGAACTCAAGAAGGGCATCTCAGTGCCCATTGTCTGTCTGCCAACCAGCCGTGGGTGGTTTCCATTGCAGAGTTTGCCCTGTTCCATGACCCTGGCACTCGTAGCTGGCAGCTTTCTGACTAGCATATGGTAACTCACTGGGGTGACAAGCATTACTGCACCAAGATAATAATTGCATTATGACAGGAGTGGAGGCTTGTTCTGAGAACCTCTGCTACAGTGAGGTAGCCATTCCTCCAGGGAGTGAAGAGTCATTTCAGTCATCTCTGGATGGCATTAAGTTTCTTCCCATGACTAAGATATTGCACTAGGGATGGTGTTTCTGGAAGGTGGAGTCCATGGTAATCTGACAAATAACTGCTGTGGGATGCTGGGTCAGTTCTGAACACATGAGGATCTTGATGGCAGTAATAGCACACTGCCTTCATAAATTAGACTGCTGAAGCCGATAAATATTGTAGATATGTTACAGTTTAGTCTTGCCTGGCTCTTTGTCATTGTAGGTCATTGAAGGGTAGAAAAAAAAATTGAGGCATGACTGCTTTCCACAAGGAGGTTAGAATCTCATTGACAGTACGGTTCACACACTTGACAAAATTAGTAAGAAAAAAAGCAACAATACAACCATGTTTAATTTTATGAGTCTAAGCCAGTAAAAGTAAGGTATAACTTGTGATTATTTTAAAACCTGCTTCAGGGTGCTGTGTCCTACATGATGGATAGGACTTTACACTGCACACTCTGGATAAAAACAGGCCTCTGAAAAAAATGGATGAGCAAAAAACATTTCAGCCACCCAGATTCTTCCTTTGCTGCCAACTGCCCACATGATACCTGACATTGTGCTAGTATCTGAGAAGGGTAGGAATGGAGCAAATTATTCAGAGAAGAGGTCAGATGGTAAAACTCATTTTTGGTGAGAAAAGGAACAACTAGAAGGGGGAATGAAATTCCATTTCCTACTCCAGATCCTTTCTCCAGAAAATGGGCTTTACCATATCGTATGTTCTCCTTCTCAGAGTAATTGGCTGAAGAATCCTGTTCCTTTAAAAGGTTTGGCTTCAGTGAATCTCCTTAAAATACCCCCTAAGCCATTAAGTGCCTTCACCAAACTCCTTTGATATCCACTTATGTGAACTAGCTGTGATAGTGTTAAAATTCTCAAAAGCATTGAATTTTGTTTCAAAAGAGCGAACTAATCAAGATTTTTTTGAAATCAACCTCTTTTGACTTGAGCCATTTTCATTTTTGAGCACATATTACCTGAGTTTCTTTGCTCCAGAAGAGCCAGCAAGGCAGCAGAGTCTCAGTGAGTTGGTATCTCTTTCTTGTGGAGGGGTTCCCAAGTTTTATGAGTTAGATATGGGAAGCTAAATAGCAAATGAGAAGCAAGGATTCTCTCCTGCCAGCATCTTGCATTGAAGGCAGAGTAGTGCAGCCTCCTCACACAAAGGCTGCCTCAATATGAGCATCATAGCAATAATAATAATAGCTAACATAGAGTTATTACTAAGCAGCAGGTGCTGTACTAAATTTTTTATATGTATTTCATTTAATCTTAACTTTGAAGGGGGTAAAGTGGTTATCCCCATTTTTTAGATGAGGCTTTGAGCACAGAGAGGTCAAGTAATTTGCTCAAGATCACATGACTAATAAGCATTGAGGTCAAACTTGTAACCAAGGCGCTCTGACTTCACTGCCTTCAAGGAGATTACCATGTAATCGGTAGGGTGGGTTAGACATGTACACTGAGTCTAAGGTGCTGAACTCCCTAAAAGGGAGGACAGGTACAGGTACAGGGCTGTGGGAGGCCAGAGGCAGGAGACGTCCCTGCTATCTGGTGCATCAGGGAAGGTCTTTTGGAAAAGATGGAGCTGCCTAAAGACATATAATGGAGGAAGAAGATGTTTTTCTGTTGTTACTGAGAAAGAAGTGCTTGGTAAACCCACAGGATGCTCATTTAAGCAAAACCCTGCTAGACAAGCTACTGAGATTTTCCTTTCTTAGAGGGCATTGCTGGCAAGTTGCAAAAGAGGGAACATGACAGGGTCTCTAGGTGATATCTCAAAGCAAAGCAGTCTGCCCTCTAAAACTCAGTGAGGAAGTCCTTCTGAGGAGAATGCATCCTAAATAGATGTTTAAGACATTTGAAGATTGCTGTCTTTAAAAAAAAAGTGTCAAGAGGGTAGAGATATTCTAAGAATGAAAACAATCTCTCCTGTTTTACTAACCTAGTTATAGCTGGGTGAAGTATGAACCAGGCAGTGTGAATTTAGTTCTGTTGATCCAAACAGGATTATTTCACAGTGCAGAGTAGAAATAAAAATAGACTGAGTAAGTGTCTTACGCCCCAAACAACCGAGTTGTGTCCGTGCCAGCTCTGTCTGTATACCATGTAGGGTGAGGATCCTGCTGGCCACGGAGACATCTTAGCCTAAATAGGGCATTCAAAATTCTCATAGACACTAGCTTCTCCCTGTGGACATATATACCAGAAGCTCCCACATCTCATTTCTGTCCTTTGTATTTTTTACAGAACTCGAGGCAAATGCTGCCATAGTCTCTGGACAAAGGTAAGATGAGCATTTCTGCAGAGTTAGCTTGAATACGGCATAAGCCTCTTTGAAGGGTATCAGCTTTCTCAGCCTTTAAACCTCTCCTCACCTTGTCCTTTTTCCTTCACTCTTTGTACCAGTCTGTTTTTCCTGCTGAAGTAGGGAGCTGTCATGAGTCCTAACCCCTCAGAGGTAACATTTCTCTTAATAAAACTTGGTAGCTAAGTTTGACCTTTTGTGGTTGTTTTGAAAACTGAATGAGATAACATGTTCAGCACTCAGCATAGTGAGTAAATAGTAAATGTTCAATATATATAGTAAATGTTCAATATACAGGAGCTGCTGTTCTTATTGGCATTAATAATAGTCTTTGCAACACCTTCTGAAGTGTATTTGTTTGATCCTCAAGGCAAGAGAGAGAGAAAGGCAGGCAGGGTCTGACCCCGAAACCATGCTTTTTCTGTTTTTACTACGTTGCCTCACGTAACCTAACAAAATGAAATACAACTGTGGCTTCAACCTCATTAGCCCTATGGAGAGGAGTATTACTGTTTTCCAAGTCATTCCTTTTTTAGTGCAGGAATGTACTAGATAACGTTTCAAAGAATTTATCATATTTGTACATCAATTTAGTTTGTAAAACACCTTCACAATCATTTTCTCATTTAATCTTCATTCAGCTCTATGAGGTGGTAATAATAGCCAGCATTTATTTGAATGAGATTCCATGCCATATGCTGGCCTCCAAGCCCCCTAGATGTGTTATTTCATTTAATTTTCACAGTATCTATGAGGAAAGTAAGTTCTGTCTTACAGATAAGGAATCTAAAGCTCAGAGAGGTTAACTAAATTGCCCAAGGCCACAGATTTAGGAAATGGTGAAGCTGAGATTCAAACTCAGACCTTTTGACTCCAGAGCCCTCACATTTAACTTAGGTATTGTGGCACACATGATGGGGATTTATAGATCGAGAATCTGAAGCATAGAGAAAGTTAAATATCATGGCCAATAAATGCATAGCTAAGACTTGACCTCTGTTCTTCTGACTTCAAATTTATTGTTATTCATACTACACTACTCTGCCTGTCCAGCTTTATTTGGATTGGGCTAATATGTGAATTCATTTGCATTTCTCAAGCATACACAACTATGTGGCTATAGAAAGAAGGTAATCAGACCAAAAATACCCTGTGGGTGTTTGTTTCTAGAGCTGTGTAAGCACTGACCATATAAACACCAGGACAGTATTGCTGTGGCTTTTGTTTTGCCAGGAGAAAGAGGCACCTTCATTAGGAATCTTCCTTCCTCAGAAGCTTTGAAGCATTTTCTGGGCTCCTAGGCAGAAAGCCATCCTCACCACCTCTAAAAGGATGTGTAAATCCCCCTGACTTGTAATTCCACCCCAGCTCCTGTCTTACTTCTCCTTGACTTGCCTTGGTTTGTGGGGCATTTGTTAGATATAAAGCTAGAGTAGTGAACAGTGTGGCCAAATTCCCAGCCATAGTGACAGTAGCAAAGGGTCTTCTGGCAGGAGTGAGCAGTGGAGGGGCAGGAATAGTTGATAGGCCATGGTTCATGCCCTTAAGGAGCTCACAATCTAGTGGAAAGACAGGATGTTAGAATAAAACATGCTGTACAGTCTGATGGGTGCTCTAGAATGCCAGATACAGACTGTGAACTGGAAAGTCAGAAGAGACAACTCCACCTGGGGAGTGAGGTCATGGAAGACTTTCCAGAAGAGGCATCCCTTTGACGAGTTGTTTTCTGTGTTTTGTTGCATTACAATTGTTTCAGTTCCATGCCTTACAAGCAAATTTAATCAGCTTCTTTTTTTCCCCTAATCATTTAAACATGCTTTTTTTCTTTTTTTGTGAGGAGATCAGCCCTGTGCTAACATCTGCCAATCCTCCTCTTTTTTTTGTTGTTGTTGCTGAGGAAGACTGGCCCTGGGCTAACATCCGTGCCCATCTTCCTCCACTTTATATGGGATGCCGCCACAGCATGGCTTGCCAAGCATTGTGTTGGTGCACGCCCGGGATCTGAACCGGCGAACCCCGGGCTGCTGCAGCGGAGCGTGCACACTTAACCACTCGCGCCACCAGGCCGGCCCCTTAACATGCATTTTTTGAACCATGAAAGTAGTAAAAAGTTTATCAAGGAAAACCTGACTTTGAGGCTGGCCTGGTGGCGTAGTGGTTAAGTTTGGCGTGCTCTGCTTTGGCGGCCCAGGTTCGCAGGTTTGGATCCCAGGAGTGGACCTAAACTACTCATCAAGCTGTGCTGTGGCGGCAACCCACATACAAAATGGAGGAAGATTGGCACAGATGTTAGCTCAGGGCCACTCTTCTTCACCAAAAAATAAATAGATAGATAGATAGATAGATAGATAGATAGATAGATAGATAGAGCCACTCTTTCTCACCAAAAATAGATGGATGGATGGATGGATGGATGGAAGGAAGGAAGGAAGGAAGGAAGGAAGGAAGGAAGGAAGGAAGGAAGGAAGGAAGGAAGAAAGAAAGAAAAGCAAACTTGACTTTTCCAGCTTCTAGAGGCTTACATTTTTTGGCTTATGGCCCCCCACTTCCTCCGTCTTCAAAACCAGCAATAGCTGGTCTAGTCTTTACCACATCGCTACCTCTCTGGCGATATTATCTGTAGATAAATCCCGTATCATTTCATTCATATGTGGAAGATAAAACAACAACAACAAACAAACACATAGGCACAGAGAATAAATTGGTGGTTACCAGAGGAAGAGGGGGAAGGGTGAAAGGGATAAAAGGCCACATGTGTACAGTGACAGACGGCACCTGGACTTTGGGTGGTGAACATGATGTGGCCTACACAAAAGTTGAAATATAATGATGTGCTCCTGAAATACATATGTTATAAACCAGTGTTACCTCACTAAAATTAATTAAGTTAAAAAAAAAGAAAACTTGAAATTCAGATCAGAGAATTACAAAGAAGAAAATTACTCGCCCATAAACCAGCATTCCTATGACTCAACAATATTCAGTGTGTATTTTTTATTTCATCTTCTTCTAGTCCTTTTCACAGAGTATGTGTACAGATAGAGAAAGAGCATTTTCTATATAAACACTAGATACAGTGTTATATCTATATATAAACACTACCCATTATACATACACACATATATATCTCACACCCATTCATTCATTTGTGGTTACGTATACACTCAATATATATTATAATGAAAATGGGATTATACTGTTCATAATGTTGTAGCATTTAATGTTTTAGCATTAAATAACCTTCTGTAACATGATTTTTCCTGACTGCATATGGATGTGCCATGTTTTAGTTAACTTATTTACTATTGTTAAGGATTTAGGCCTTCTGTCTTCATTAGTAAGAATAACATGCTTTCACATCCTTGTGTGTAATTAGAGCTCTGTAAAAAGATTTGTTTTTTTAGGCACCTAGAAATGAAATTGCTGAGCCAGAGGATCACACCAGTGTTTCTCAGCCTCAGCATTATTGACAGTTTGGACAAAAATAATTCTTTGTTGGGGGAGGGGGAAGCTGTCTTACGCATTATAGAATGTTTAGTGGCTTCCCTGGCCTCTACCCAAAAGATGCCAGTAGCACCCCCCACCCTCAGTCATAGCAATCAAAAATGTCTCCAGACATTGCTAAATGTCCCCTAGAAGGCAAAACTGCCTCCTGTTAAGAACCATTGGGTTACACAGTTTACACTCCAGTCAGGAGTTTTTGCTCCTAACCCTCAATAATACTGGATATTACCAATTTAAATCTTTGCATACTAAAAAAAGGGGATTGAGGTTGGGGCAATCAATATACCCAGCGTGTATTGTGAATATATTCCTATGTACATTCTATAATGTGACTTGTAATATGCCATTATCTGACTCTACCGGGCTCATAATAAATGCCAGTATTATATTAGTAATTTCCTAGACTTTAGGTACTATTAATTTTTGAAGGGGAATATTATTATCTTAGGAAAATAGGTGAGGAAGTTTGGGAATTTTGGTCCAAGTTCTTGATGTCTTCTACCTGTTTTTCCACAATTTCACTAGCATTATGCTTTAGTATTTTATTTTTACTAATGAAACAAGCTAGACTCACTTTTAAATTGTCAGTAATATAGAAGGTAATTGTGCTCATTATCCCTGCATGGAATATTTTCTCTCCAGAATAATTATGTAGTTCTTAATCTCCTACCTTATAAATGAAACTATCTAAAGAGCCCTTTTTTATGTGACTTGATTCCCTCACCTCCGTGGAAACTTTCTGCTTCCTTCTGTCAGCAGTGAGCCCAAAGAGATAATTGAAAAGTCAAAAACCCCCAGCCGAAGAAACTCCCGAACTGAAGAGCCAACTACGGCTTCTGAAAGTGTGGAAAATGGACATCGTAAGCGATCCTCTCGGCCTGCTTCAGCCTCCAGCTCTACTAAAGGTTAGCAGTGGAGAGTGGGTGCTATTTGTGGGTCAAATAGAAGAATAGGGTCCTTATCACAGCAGCAGAGGACTTTGTCCTTCATCTTTGCCTCTATTCCTTAAATTTGTCAGGCTGCCTTGACTTCTGCTGCTTGTTTGGTTCTTCCTTTATTTGTTAGTTCATTTAACTGTTTTCTGCATATGTACACAAGAGCAGCAAGCACTGTTGGAAAAAAAGAACATAACAGGGCAGATTGGATCATGATCACCACTTCAGATAGGTCCTCAATATGGCCCAGCCATCTTTCTATGTTTCTGTGGCCAACTGTCTTTCCCACTCTCTACTCTTTTTAAACCTCTGGCCCCTATTTTCTCTGTTCTCTTTCAGCAGAGACTCTCACATCTTCACAAAGAAAATAGAACCCCCTCAACTCTCACTACCAAGACATAAATCTACCAGTGTCCTCCTTTGCTCCTACTATAATAGAGCAGCTGTCCCTCCTCAAGTGTAAGGCCAGTTCCTCCACTTGTGCCTTTGATCTCATCTTCTCTGACCTTCTCAAGAACCTTACACTACCAGTTTTCTCTTCTTTATTGACTCCCATCTCCTTTTTGAATTAACTCTGCCCTTGGCTTCTGTAACCCAGAACTCTACATAATTTTCTGTCTTCCCCTCTGGCTGCTCTTTCTCAATCTCTGTACCCAGCCGTTAGATGTTGGCCTTCCTCAAACTTCGATCCTGAGTCACCTTTTCTCTTCAACTTATATTTTCTCCCTAACTGATCTTATTCATGCCCCCCTTCTTTAGTTACAGCCGTTCACAAATGACTCATGAATTTTTATTTCTCGTACAGACCTCTAGAGAGCTTAGACAACTGCATGTACATCCTTAACAGGGCCTCAAACTCAGCATGTCTGAAACCAGACTTGTGATTTTTCACCCCCAATGTCTGGTCCTCGCCGTTGTTCCCCATCTCAGTGAATGGCACCACCATCTGTCCATTAGGCAAGTCTTCCTTGGCACCTCTGTCCCTTACCTTCACATCTAATCCATCACAAAAAGCTGCTGATTTTATCTCTGGTGGCCCAAATTCATCCACTTTTCCCCATCTTCACTGTTGCCCTAGCTTAAAATTATTCAATGATTTACCGTTGTAAATTAGGATTAAACTCTAAAAGCATCAACGTGGACCACATGATTTTATGTGGTCTGGCCCCTGTCAGCCTCTCCCAGCCTCATCTGACTTCCCTTAGCAACTGAGACATACCATCCTCATCCCTCTTATCACAAGCTTGTGTATGTTACACCTGTTGCAGGAAATGTTCCTCCCTCTTTCTTCCTCTCTGCTTTTCATCAACTTCCTACTCTTCCTACTTAGCTTAGTTGTCACTGCTATGAGAAATCATAGCACCGTGTTCTTCTCCTTCATAATACCACATTTGTAACTTGAAGTTATGTCTATGTATGTGATAGGTAATTAATATATACACTCTATTAGGGCAGGAGATGTCTGGTTTTGCTCACCACTGTATCCCTGGTGCCTAGTATGATGCCTAATACAAAGATATATAATCAATAATTATTAAATTAATAACCGTCTATCAACTATTTATTAAGTACTTACTACATACCAGGCTCTGGGGATATATGATGGTGAAAAGACAGATAGAGTCTCTGTCTTCATCACATCAATTATGTACTAGCCGAAAGGACAGACTCTAATACAGTGTGTTAAATGTTAAAGCTATGATAGCAAAATTACATGGTACTGTAGGAGCATATGCTCCTCTGCCAAAGCTTTCTGGAGAAAATGATGTTTAAGCTGAGACCTGAAGAATGAGGAGGCATTATCCAGGCTATGGGAGTTGAATGGAGTTTTCTAGGCAAAAAGTACAGCATGTGCAAAGGCCCAGATCTGAGGGAGGGTATGATACTTCATCCTGTTAGGAAATAACGCTGAGCTTGAATAGCTCAGGTTGGGCAAGAGCTGGGATCTTGGCCAAGTGCGTGATATCAGCAAGGCTGCTGAGAAACAGTCAGGTACCATTGGGATCCCAGCTTGAAGGACCAGGGCAGGTTGTGGTGCACCAACACCAGACACCAGACACTGACCTGAGAACTTAGCTGTCATTTGCAGGTCATATTTCTGTGCAGGAATTTCATGATGCCTCACAAGAGCCTCTGGGAGTAGGCCACAGGTCTATAGATCATACACAGGTAAAGCAGAGGTGTAGACGTCACCTTACCTCAGCCCGCCAGAGAGTGAGAGGAGAAGTTGGGAGGGCCCTTCTCTCCTCTCCAGACATACTGTGTACACCACAGGTGGGGTCCTCTTAGGTATCCCCTCCTTGGATACAGAAATGAAACCAACAACTTTCTTCCTCCTCCCTGGGAATCATCTCCTAGATAGAAACTTGTTTGGAAGGAAGCACACCTTTCAGTATATTGAGTACTAAACTTAGAGCACAAAAGGAAAGATTCCTGGAGTTCTATGGGAAAATCTGCTTCCCCTCAATCCTGTGTATTCTTTTAGCCCCTCCCTTTCCCAAAGGATCAAGGTCTTCTAGGCTCTAGAATATGGTATCTAATTACCTTTAAAACAGAAAAAAAGTGTTGGCCTTTAGAGATGTTGCACACCAGATTTTTGGAAACTTGACCTGAACGCAGAGCCTCAAGACACTAAAGGTGTCATTTACAGTGCACCAGAAAGAATTCATCTAAGGAACAGCTGCTACAGTTAAGAAGAGATGCCCAAATTAGAGTCACTCTGTAGAGAACTGCCAGCCAGGAAAAGATGGAAAGCTGAAACCTGTTTTAGAAGGAGAGTGGGGAATAGGCCTGTATTCTTAAACTGGACATTGTCCCAAGGTGGTGGTAGTCATGTTGGAATGCCTGCCCCGTCCATGCTTTGAGGCTTAGCAACTGGCTTAGGAGAAGACATAATGACTCCCAGGCTTTGCGACCTTGCACGGAGAGGTGCTGGGTAAGTGTCTCCCTAGAGGATGGCAGAGCTCTGGCCAGATCCCAGGAATCATAGTCATGTATAGATCTCCACATCAGCCTCAAGCCCTCAGGCTGTCAGTCCTTAACAGTCCTAGGGTAAGTTACCTTTTAAATCAGAAATGAGTGCTGTAGCTCTTTTAGTTTTTAAGTGTTAGAGCTCTTGGATCCAAATTAAAGAATAAATATGCATATTATTTGGCCTGCTATGTTATATCCAAAAATGTGAACCAAAGTCATAAAATAACTTTCTCTGTGTTTGAACTCATACCTGGGGAGTGATCACAAAATATCAACCTAGTTTCTAAAAATTTATGTGCCTTTGGGGTGGGCCTGGTGGCGCAGCAAAGTGCACGTGCTCTGCTGCGGTGGCCTGGGCTTCGCAGATTCCGATCCCGAGTGCACACCGACGCACCGCTTATGAAGCCATGCTGTGGTGGCATCCCATCTAAAGTAGAGGAAGATGGGCACTGATGTTAGCCCAGGGCCAATCTTCCTCAGCAAAAAAGAGGAGGATTGGCATCGGATGTTAGCTCAGGGCTGATCTTCCTCACATACACACAAAAAATTTATGTGCCTTAAACTTGGAGACATATGTAGTGCTGGGTACTTGAAACATCTTCCTGCAGCATCATTACTTCTTAAACTTTTGAGGGGAAAAAAGGGTTTTGCCTTTTCACACTCATAAGATTTTGATCATATATGCACAAACAAAATCAGAAGCATTCTTTTTTTCATGAAAATCTTGAAAGCTGAGAAATATTATGAGTGTTTATAATGAAAAGTATTGCTACTTTTATATTGTCGGGGATCCATTGAGATTAATCATGCTCCTGCTGTGAGAACAGAGTTTGCTTATGTCATGCTGGCCAAGGCCTACTAGACTGCCAGTTGGAGCAGGTGGGATGAATGATTTCTGGGCAAGTCCAGGGAGGCCGACATTGTTGATAGGTCACTCTCTAATCTGTTGTTTTGTTTTGGGTTGCTTGAATTCCCCCCACACACACTTTTAATTACAGACACAAAAATTGGCTCCCACAAATCAGTGAACATCTTTTAAAATTGCACTTGATCAGGTGTGTTGTTTACAAGTATGCAAATGAGTAGTTCTGCTTCCTGACCTGATGAGTTCCCCATTAACACAGAAATGATTTTTCTAGTTTCTCTTGTTATTCTTTATTTACTCATCTGTTTATAATACTTGTTATGTTATATTTTCAACTGGGAAAAAAGATCAGTAGTTAAAAACATGAAGTTCAATGCATAAGTTTGAAACCAGGGAGGATATGTTAATATGAGAGAAGTTCAGAGCAATTTGTAATCATCAGCCACTGTGGGTATTCCTAGGGTGTCCTAAGATGCTCTGACAGCAAAGTAAGGTGATAGCCCTACCCTGCCCACAGCCAGTGACTTGAGAAACAATAATCCAAAAACAGAGTATACAGATATACTTAAAACAGAAGTGTTATTATTGTGGAAATACCAGTGAGCACAATTACATACATCTTACGGGAGAAAACCCTGAATATTAACTACCTGATACTGCACTCTTGTAGCATCATTTAGAAACAAGCCATGCAAATTTTGAAAGGAAATTTCCAGAATTCTTTACAATTAAATAGAAATCTTGGCTAGAAGTAATAGAGTAGAAAGACCTTGAAGTGAGCAAGGCCGAGGTCAATTTCTAAACTTTCTCAGAAGATAAAATCCACGTACTAGAAGATTTAATAGAACCTTGTACTATAGATTTGGCCAAATTTGCTTAAGGTCAAAACGAGACAATCAGGCTGAAAAAATGCCCTTATCAAATTACAAATTTAAATGTTCCCCAAGGACATATATGGACAACCACCTCAAAGACTACTGTTGACCCAGTTTTTTACCATATAGTTGGTTCTAAAATATGACTATAAATGATGTAACTACACTATTAGTCCTTGGACTGTTTGTATATCTGTGAAGACATCAATTTGTAAAATCCTTCATGGTTTAAAAAACTGAGAATTTTTCAACAATACGTGATTTTTTTTTTTTGCCAGTATGGTATTGATTATGGGGGTTTGGGAGTGGGATTATGCACAGTCAGATAAACTAGGCAGCCTTTAGGAACAGGCCTGAAGTACAACCTGAATGTACCATCAGCCACTACATTACTTCCCTAGAATGCCTTACCTTACAGAGTTTGCCTCTAGATTCTCTTATTGTGTTCAATGGGGTGGTAACATTTTGGAGGAAGTATAAAATTGAACCACAAAAAGAAAAAACTCATCTTTTCAGATAGATTTATAAAGACATCAAAAGTGACTTTGCTCTATGACCCAGATTGGCTAGATATATCCAGGGAAGGTGATAAGAGACTTCAAAATCAGGTTGATGTGATTTTTTTCCCTCATGGAAGTATAAAAGTACACCCTACACCACCACTCCTAGCTCCCACCCTGGTATCTAAAAGATTATTTTTTTGCAGTTTTTAGCATAAATCACTTATTTACTTATGGCCCCACTCATTGATTCATCCTCAGAAGCAGAGGCATCCTGCCAGATTATTGGGTGCTTTGAAGCAGTGACAGATGGCAATGAGCAAGGAAGGAGTGGGGGGAGGTTGCTTATTCCCCCCACTCCCTACCTCTTTTTCCAGCCACATATGTGTTTCTCAGATACACCACTTGATCCTTCTTATCACAACAAAGGGGAAATTCCCAAAGTTGACCTATTAACAGTTATTTTTCTAAGGATGAACACTCAGTCAAGACAAAACTCTGTATAGTTTTACTGCAAATGACAAATTTCTACAGTGAAAATGAAGCTTGAGAGTTGGACGTAGAGTTGATTATGGGGAGTTGTGGGCTATGTAAGACTCTTAGTTTATTTACATGGAGTTAAAATAAAAAACACCATTATCAACATCCTGTCAGATTAACTACCCTCTGAGTAGCAAAAGATAAATGAGTAAATCAGAGAGACTGATTCTACCACATGGCACGAGCAACATGACCTCCCAGCAAGAAGATAAGCATATTGAAATTTCCACCAGTAGAAGCTCGAAAACATTACACAGGTCACCTCTTGGAAAGTCATCGAGGCCTCACTTCTTAGTAATTAGTATCGCTAATAGAGCAGTAAAATTTTTGCTTTTTGCATCTACATTTTGAGTCTGGGTTCTCAAAATCTTATAAGAGAGAAGTGGGCCGGCCCTGTGGCTTAGCGGTTAAGTGCGCGCACTCCACTGCTGGCATCCCGGGTTTGGATCCCGGGCGCGCAGCGATGCACCGCTTGTCTGGCCATGCTGAGGCCACGTCCCACATACAGCAACTAGAAGGATGTGCGGCTATGACATACAACTATCTACTGGGGCTTTGGGGGAAAAAAATAAAATAAATAAATAAATAAATAAAAAAGTTTAAAAAAAACAGAGAAGAAAAATTGCTTAGAACACTCAACCTAGAATGCAGCATCAGAAAATTCAGCCTAGTTTCCAGAAATGGATAAATCTGATTAATCTTACACATTAATGTGTTAGAAAACATTTTTTTTCTCCTTGATGGGAAGTAATTTTAAAATACTGTTTTCATATTAAAACCAAAGTATCTGCCGTGGGGCAGCATGAAGAATGAGGGTGAATTTTTAAGATCAATATGAGATTTTAAGGAAATACGTACATTTGGAGAGCTTAAAGCTATTCATTGTAGTCTGCTGTAGAAGACTTTTGTGTGGAAAAGTTTTTTTTTTTTTGTGAGGAAGATCAGCCCTGAGCTAACATCCATGCCAATCCTCCTCTCTTTGCTGAGGAAGACCAGCCCTGAGCTAACATCTATTGCCAATCCTCCTCCTTTTTTTCCCATTTCTCCCCAAAGCCCCAGTAGATAGTTGTATGTCATAGTTGCACATCCTTCTAGTTGCTGTATGTGGGACACTGCCTCAGCATGGCCGGACAAGCGGTGCGTTGGTGCGCGCCCAGGATCCGAACCCGGGCCGCCAGTAGCGGCGCGCGCGCACTTAACCACTAAGCCACAGGGCTGGCCCCTGGGAAAGTTTTTGAGAACATGATTTAAATATGGGATAAGATTAAATTGATTGATTTAAGACAATGAAAATACAAGAGGAATTAAAGGAATTAAAACACTCATTCCTCTTTATGTCGCTGTTACTCTGTGCATAAATCACTTAGTTCCCACCTCTTCCCTGAAGCCCTCAGACTAACCTGGGCTCAGAGCTGGCTGTAGCTTGCTCTGAATTGCTTCAACGCCTATTTGTATCCACAGCGTTGATACACCTGGCTAGGCCACAGTAGACACGTGTTGACCAAGGGTCACAGTCATGTTATTTAGAGACTTTGACTATAGCATGACAAAATGAGTTCCTTACTGCAAAACAATGGCTTGGCTCCAAAAGGGATCCAAAGGCTGGTTTTTTGCACTCTGGCACAATTTACTCACTTGCTGGTAGCATCACTCTGATTTCTCACCAAAAGCACTGTCAGTCTATCCATCATTTCATTGGGTGATGGGAACTGGTGATGGAGATTGTGGGGTTAATTGCCCAGCTAAAGAAGCTCTCTCCATCCTGCCACTTTTTCCAGCCAGGTATGTGTGCTTCACCTCCCACCACCTGTATCACATTTCCCCAGTTGTAGGCCCTAATATACAGAGCTGTACCCTCTTCCCACAGAAGCTTGAGACCCTCTCCACAATAAGTGCCCCTTTTGAGGCCTTTAGACTGATTCAGAGTCCAGTAGGACTCTACTTAGGTCAGCCCTGGTTCTTGTGGACTGCCTAAAAGGCATTGCTGTAAGGAGTTGCCTCAGCTGAACATGTCCTTTCTTTCCCCCCACAGACATAACCAGTGCGGTGCAATCCAAGCGAAGAAAATCCAAGTAAACATGCTGGACGGCAACTTGATACTTGTAAATGTGTGTGAATTTTACAAAAAGCAATTTTGAGCTGTGACTTTTTAAAATCCATTTCTGTACAGTTAGTCATTTTAATAATATGGCCGTTTTCCTAGTCCCTGCAACCTGTTTCGTAAAGTGCAATGGGGAAAGCAGAGTTGTTGAGCCCTTTTGGTGTTACAAGATGAAGTTCAAGGTTTCTAAAATGTTGCCATGTATTGAGAGCTAATGAGATTATGTTATTAGTTTTCACGTTTCCTAAGCAGCCTAGAGTACAGGGTGAGCATTTTTAGATCTTCTAATGATGTATTGTGCTGTGGAAGTACTGTGTGTGAATAGCAGTAGGGGGGCAAAAGGAATCTTCTCATTTGGAAACATTGTAAATAATTTTATTATATAGTGTTTTGGATGTATTTGTTGTAGAAACGGACCAGTGAATAAAGAGAATCTAAGGGTTTGTACAATGTGAAATACTGAATGTGTTAAATAAATGTCATTGTCCTAGAACATAAACGTTATGTTATTGGTCAGGGATTATGGGTGAGCAAGCTCTTTCTTTGGACCATAAATGAATAGGAACAGCCTTCTTTGTGAATTAGAATCCCATCTTGTCCTCATTGCACCTGAGATGCACCTGGCAAGTTGAGAAAAATGCACATATTTGCTCACTCAACTCATTCTCAGCTTTGAAGAAACTAGCCCTTTTCAGCACTGTACCAGGCACTTTGATATATGTTGGTCAAATTTCCTGTGGTTGCATATAACAGAATCAACTTAGAGAGGATCAAAGGCCACCCAGGGACAGGAAGCCATCAGCAACCCAGATAGCACTTTTTCTCCACCTCATACATCTGCTTCTCCATGGACATGACGGATTACTCCAAAACAACTGTGTTACACCTCCTCCATCCAAGAGATAAGCCCAGACTGACCAGCAGGACTCTTAGTAACAGCATCAAGAATCTAGCCCAGTTTAGGTCAGTTTTCTACCTTCAGTCCAGTTCTGTGGTTAGAGGGGGCAGTTCCCAAATAGCAGCAGTCATTTGGTGTTATATACTTCAAAGATGTCCACTCCATTCCACTCTTTGGCTGCCCTGTTTGTCATCTGCATCAGGCTTAGGGGTGACTTCTCATCAACATGCCCAGGTTTCACCCTTTCCTGGATCAATTCTTACCTAAAAATTTGTAGTCTCCAAACCAGCTGCTTCTGCCCCCACCCTACCCCTCACCTTCAGAGGACTCCAGTACTTAGGGCCCTGTCTTGGTCTGGGCCTCAGCTTTCTGCTGCATCTTCTACAGCTAGACGTATACTCCACCCCTTCCCCTGCAGTGGCTCCTTGCCCTTGCCATAACCCAGTGCCTGAGACAAAAAGGATGAGTCGGTGATTCTGTGTCATGTTCTTTTCCTCATCTCTATTTCAGCTGTGTTAATATATATGTGTCTTATAATATAAGGATCCTCTAAAAATAGTTATTTATGAGTCAGACCCTACATTGTCTGGCTTTGTTCCTAGCAAGCTTATCTACCCTCTTCCTTCCCTGCATGACACACACAACCAGAACCAAAGCCAACCTAATAATACCCTATGCCAATACTGTGCTTGAGATTGCAGAGTGCTTCTACTTCAGCTCTACTCAGACAGAAAGCACAATGTGCTTTAAATAGATTTTTATTTTTCTTTATATTAAATTTTTTTCTCCCATAGAGGAATAACATTACAATCTAACAATGAGAAGCCTGTTACACACATACACAGGCAGGCCACATGACCAGGTTGAGGTGGTTGTGTCCTTGAGCCTGTTGACACATCACAACATGGTCAACCAGAATCTCCTCATTTCAGCCAATCTCAACACAAAACACCCAAGAGGGATGCACTCAACTTGTTGGTTCCATTTGGAACTAGGTGGCAGGGCAAGAGGGAAGATAAAAGGGGCTAAGCTGTGTCTGCATTCGATCCCCTCACATAAAGCCACATGGATCTGAGGAGTCATCCAAGAGCTCTGGTGGGGTCCTTGTTGCACCTAAGACATTATGAGTCAGAGCAAATTGATCAGGGTTCCAGGCGGGGTCTGGGGAGCAGGCATACTCCAAAACAGCAGCAAACTGCATTCATACACACGTGGTACCCTGCTGGGGCCAGACTGGCAAAGGCTGAATAGTGACACCCAGCTTGAAGAGAGCACTCAGACAGATTGGGGAATTACTGGAAGTTGCCCTTTGTTATAATTGGGACTCACTCTAAAAACAGGAGTCCCTCTGACATACTCAGTTTTGGCAAAGTGCTGGTAGTATTGACATTAATTAATACAAACTGGAACAAACTTCTCCAGGGTCTCTGAAAACATCAGTCAAGACAGACTCTCTAACCCCCTCCTGTCTAAGGTTGCATAGGACTTTGTGAATTCTGGTTCCCTCATGTATTCAAGTTCTGTGGTTTAAAATAAATCCTGAAGCATGCTAAAGGTGAAAGGCACATACACAGTCAATACAGTATGATGAGGTCTGATGCTTCAGGAGTCAGACTAGCTGGAGACTGAGTAGTGTTGGTTCTGAGAAATCTATACACAATTAAAATATTGCCACACTCAGTGCTACAGAATCTATAGGAAAGTACAAAAACAGATGAGCCTTGCAACTAGCCAGGTGATGAGATTGGAGAGTTCTAGAACTACAGGAGCCTCTAGAAATATGGGTAAGGGAGGGGCCTTCTGAAATTTGAGCCGAATGCCCTATATCTCACTCTTCCCCCACCAGAAAGATCATGGGCACTGCCCAGGACTGAGCCTAGGCCCCAGCTGGCAGCGAAGGAGTAGGCAGGAAGAATTGGAGGGAGTTTCAGCTTTTGGAAGTGCTGAAGACCCTAAGCTGGCTGTGAAGTGACCAAGGGGCAGCTGGAAGAATAAAAGTGACTAGGTCCTAGCTGAAGGAGAACCTTAGGGAGAGGACAAGGTTGTCAGCTACGGGGGCCCTAGTGGACTGGCATGGGGACTTTGATCTGCTTTTAGTGTAAATCTGGCTTACTCCCTTGGATAGGAGACTCCAACAGGGCTTCCTCTCTCCCCATCCCAGCATTCATGGGGCTACTCCCTCCCTTGCCCACACACCCCACATGAGGCTTGGGGCTATAGGGTCAGGGAGGGCAGCTGCCTTTACCCTCATGGGATTGCAGAGTTTTCTCCAAGCCTCAGCTTGGCTGTGAGGCCTGGAAACCTGGACTTGGGGTAAGGGGGAAGACCTATGTTAGTATGTAACAGGAAATCTTAAAAGTTTCAAGGAAGAAAGAGCACACACTAGAAAAAGACAGTTAGAAAGAGGAAAAAGCAATTCGGGGCATCCCAGGAGGCTGTTGCTGGTGTCTGAGCCCAAAATTCAGTCTCACCACAAGAAAGGGAAAGCTGGCTGCCCCTGTCCCCTCTGTCTCACCCAGGGATTCAGGTTCCCTTCTCCAGGTACTTACTGGAAGAGAAGGGGAGGGGAACGATAAGGTACCCATTTCTCCCACAGCCTAGAAAGGAAGAGAGCCCAGGGGGACAAAATGAGGAGAGGCCCCCTGAAGGCCCTGAACCTGGATATGGACTATTTGGGACAGTGGGGCTCCAGGCCTCCTACCCAGGAATGTTTATTAGCCATCCTGGGCAGGGTGGGAAATACAAGGCCAGAGGCAAGATGAAGGCTGAGCTGTCAGTCTCGGGATGGCTTCACCCCCACAGCATCATTCCTCTACATTCTTATTCTGGGGTATGCACATCCCCTGCCTAGAAGCCCTCTGACCTGCATCTCTCCTAAGCTAGTTCTAGCACCTTGGGCATGTGAACAGATGGCTGGGATAGCAGGGCCTTGCCCAGCCTCTACTCCTGAGATGACATGTTGGGATAGGGCGGCAAGGTACTAACTAAGCCCTTCAGACTTGGGGGCCTGCAGAAGGTTGGGTTTCAGGAAGAGATTTGGGAGGTAGAATTATAGGAAAGGGAAGTGGGGGAAAACTCCAGGCTTTAGCCTGAGAGCAGGGCTTGGCATCTCAGAGCAAGCACAGTGCAAGCTCCCATGGTGCCCTGTTCCCTACAGCATCTCAACCTGTCTTGTCCTGTCTACATCTCGGGTAGGCTGCCTCTTTCCCTTGATTCCTTCCACCTTCCCTCTCTAACTCACATCTCACAGTCATCTTCCACATACTTTACCTTTCCATGCCTAAGCAACTCCAAGGAGCCCAGCCCCCAGGGGAGAGGGAAGGGGGAGACTAAAGGCAGAACCCTTTAGTCTGAGTGCTCCCCCCCACCCATCCATTTGGGAGGGAATTACTGGGAATGAATAATAAGGGAGCAGGAATGAGTGTAGTGCCAAACATGAGATAGGGTGAGGCTCATAAAGTGGGAGTTGAAGGTGGGGAAGGAGCCATATTTGGGACTGGAAGAAGAGACTCTCAGAAACAGGAGTGGGCCAGAGGTAGAGGACTGGAGGGCAAGGATGAAGGGGAATGTCAGGGCAGAGATCGGGATGCAGGGGAAATGGAGGATTAGATGCTGGATATGGTGGCCGGAGGAGGGAGGGGGAAGGGCGCGAGGGGGTTCAGAGGCGGATTAGAGGATCAGAGATGGGGAAATTTAGGGAGAGGGGGGAGGGGGGCTATCACCCCACCTCACACACTTAAGAAGGAGGGAGGTTGTGGTGTCCAGCCTGAGGCGGGCCTCGGGCGCCCCTCGAGCAGCACACCGGCTGCGGCGGAGGGGCCCGACAGGGGTCAGGTGTCGGCGAGGGGTTTGTGGTGCGGCCAGCGGACGCTCAGTAGTTGAACTGGCGCTGGCACGGCTGGTAGACGAAGCTGCCCTGGTGCTTGGGCCGGCGCGGACGGCTCTCGCGGGCGCGGTTCTGCCGTTGCACCACCTTGGCGCTCAACGCGTGGCGCTCGGCCCGCTGCCGGGCCCGCTGCAGCCGCCGCGCCTGGCCCGCCTTCTCCAGCAGTGCAGCCCGCGCCGGCAGAGGGGCGGCAGCGTGGTGCAGGGCCCGGGGCTCGCGGCGCGCGGGCGCCAACTCCCTGCGGGGACAGAGCAGGGCTCGGTTAGGGCCGGAAAAGTCAGGGGGCGGAGCTGACTTCATAGTGGGGTTCCCAATGCTCTTTGTTGTAGCCCCTGTGACAGATAAACCGGATCCCTGGGAAGGCTCAGCTCCAACCTCTAATTTAGCTCATGTCTTCTGTACAAGCCTCTAGAAACCCCACCCCGGGAAACTCGGGCTTCACTCCTCCAGCCTCCAAACCCATCCCAAGCCTCTTAGCTGCGTCTCTCCCAAGCCCCGCCCCAGCCACGAAGCCACGCCTCTCACTATCTCAAAGACCTGCCCCATTGCCCTCAGTCCCCCTCCTAGCCTCGTCCGGGGCCATAGGCCCGCCCTTTGCCACTAAGACACGCCCCTAAGGGTCCCGCCCCCTCAGTGTTGGGCTGGCCCCTGGGCTCGCTCCTCCAGCCTCCTGGCCTGGACCCTTGCCTCCGAGATACCGAGATACCGCCTCTCTAGGCCTCCAGGCTCCGCCCCCGGCCCGCTCACCCATCGCTAAGGTCACCGTCAGGCAGGGCAGCGTCGGGGTGCGGGGAAGGGGGCCCAGGTTCCAGCACTATGGTGCTGCCGGTGACGTAAACGGACATGCTGGGGTGCTCGATGAGGAGGTCCTCCAGGGGGCTGCTCTGGAGGCGGGCGGGCCCGAGTCCCGGCCCCTCTGCAGTAAAACAGGCGGGAGGGGTAACAAACCAGCTCTCGTCCATCAAGGAGGGCGCGGGCGGAGGGCGGCCTGCGGGGGCAGGGGCGGCCCCGGGGCTGGGTGGAGCCGCGTAGCTATCTATGGGGCGCGGGAGGGGGAGCCATGCGGAGGAGGGGGCGCAGCGGGGAAGGACACACACACACACCGGACACAGGGGAGCGGGGAGAGAAAGGGTATCGTTAGTCAGACTCGCAGCCCTGCCCGCCGCGCCCACGGGGCACCCACAGGCCAGGAGTCTCGACCTGCTGCCTTAGGGCATGTGAGGTGTGGGTCCCAACACTGCGCCGCCCGGAGATCCCCCGGCTTGCATGGGATGAGGCCCTGTTACTCCACCTCCAGTGTCACTGCCTCAGCCCCAGTTTGCCCAGTAGGCCTGGGGGAACTCCCCAATCCCCTAACGGCTCCCTTCCACTCTGCTGCTAGGCCACCTGCCCTTACGAAGACTTCACAGGCCCAGGAGTCAGACTCCTGGCCACCGACTCGGGCCTCACCCGGCAGATCAATGATGAGCCAGCCATCCACTTCATCCTCCTCAGAGACGTAGGCTCGGGGGCAGTCGGGGTCCTCAGTGGGCGGGGGGTTGCTGAAGAAGAGGCTGGTGAGACGCTGGAACATGGTGGGGGAGTGAAGCCGCCTCAGGGGGGCGCCCTATGGCAGTGCAGAAACCTGGGAGGCGTAAAGAGGATTCAGAGCCACCCCTGACTAGAAGTCTACCCCCACTCCTGGCTTGGGATACCACCCCCAGCCCCCAGAGCAGGGTCGTGTGGGGAAGCTTTGCCACCTGTGCACTTTCTGGTAGGTCAGCCTGCCTTCAAGGCTTTTCCGTTTTCTGTGTGACCTTAGGAAGTTATTTAACTTATCTGTGCTTTAGTTTTCTCATCTGTCAAACAGCAATAATAGTACCCTCATCTGGGTCCTTACAAGAATTAAATGAGCTAATAATAGTATCCTCCTCTGGGCTCTAATAAGAATTAAATGAGCTAAACACGAAGTGCTTAGAATAATACCTGGACACAGAGTAAGCACTCAATAAACTAATCAACTAAATAGTAATATTATTGCATGCTCTAGGGACATGGAAGGAGTGATATATATGACCAGACTCTGTCAGGGAAGGTATCCAGAGGATTGGACATCCAAGCTGGACCTTGAAGGGTAAATAGGAGTTCTCCAAGCAAGGAAGAAATTGCCCAATATTGTGATTATTTATCATCATCATCATAATATAGCTAACATTCATGTGCCAGGTACTATACTAAGCCCTTTACCTATATTACTTCATATAATCCTCACAACAACTCTAGGAAGTGTGTATTATTATCTCTCTTTTACAGGTAAAGAAACTGAGGCTCAGAGAGGTAAGGTAACTTGCCCAAAGTCTCACAGCTAGTAAGACACAGAGTCACCCATGCAGTCACCTGTAGTCACTACACTCCATAGCTGGATGTCTGTCTGGATTAGGCATTTTTAACGTGGTGGCCAGGGGCCATGGTCCCATATTTTTCTGGGAAGAAGGACCTTGGTTTTCTTCATGATTTCCTAAACAGCAGTCCTTGACCCCACAAATTAAGAACCACTACTCGAGCCTGGGTGGCTTGAAAAGTGCTGGCTAGCAGAAATCCCACAGAACTGCTACCATCTCACCATGTGATCGCACAGCCCTCAGTTATGTCTGTCAGATGAAGTTCAAAGATCCTATTCCCACAGGCCCTCCCCTCTCTTACCCCCTATTCCTAAGCTCCTGTTCAAGGGCAGCATCCCTGGCTAGGAGGAGGAAGATCAGGTTGCCTGGCCCCAGGAAGACAGCGGGTCAGTGGGAGGGGATGAGGGAGGAAGGGAGCTATCAGACCCCAGGAGCCCTTAAAGATGAGCGCTAAGGGTTGGACCAGGACTCAAGCCCCCAATCAGTCCTTCCCTGGGTAAAGATGAGAAAGGAGACCCCCGGCTCCATGGAGACACCAAGGAGGTGGCTGTAGATCTGCCCCCCTCCCCTCCTCAGCCTACCTCAGGACTAGATCTGGGCTAGGGGCTGCTGGTCAGACACCCTGAATGTCCCTAAAGCTTAGCCCTCCACATCTTTCCCCTGAAGATCAACAGTTTTGCTGCTGAGCCCCTTATCGCCTTCCTCTAGGGATGTTTCCACACTTCCTATAGAACTCCGGGGGGGCATGTCCACATTCTACTCTGACTGCTAACCTACCCCGGGTATTTCTGTGCCTGTTGCTACCTCTCCCATTCCCTGGGAATGTTTTCACATTTGCCACAAAATCACCTAACCTGCATACCCTGACAATATTCCCACATTTGCAGACCCACAGTGGACTCCAGAAGGAAGTGCTCCCTGGGTGCTGGTGGGAGATCTACAGGGATTATGAAAGGTTGGGCCACCCCTACCTAGTGCCTGCCCGGCACAAGCCATATATCCCAACCCGTCTGTAGCCACAGGAGTTAGTGACTCAGTTACCAAAAATCCAGAAAGTTTGGCCCCTCCTGAAGGAAGGGAAGTTTGGGGCCTTGATGAGGCACACCCTCCTTCCAAGGACCTACTACTTCATTAGAGAAGATGAAAGGGAAGTGAAGAGCTGTTTCAGGACCAACATGTTCACCCAGCCCATTTTACAACCTGCAGGTCAGAGGACATAAGTCTGTCCAAAGCCAGCTAGATGGTGGCAGGGCAGACCTAGCCCCAGGTCACTGAGCATCCAGTCGAGAGTGTACACAGTAGGGAAATCCTCAGCAAACAATCCCCCAAAATATAATGATGCAGGGGAGATAGGGAGGCCAGACAGGAGTCAGACCTTGATCGAGTTACTGCCCCCCTCAGAGTCCCTCTGCCCACCCCTTTTATAAAGGGTCTGGGGTTCCTGGCCCCAAGATTCATTCTGTGTACCAAGCCTCTCTGGGCCTCCTCAAATTATAGACAGATTGAGGTAAGGGAGGCTCAGGGAAGGGAAGCTCCCTGCCCAAGGTCACACAGCAAGTCAGTGACAGGGCCAGGAATAACAGCAGCACCAGCCAGCCAGCACCTGCCCCCTCACATGACCACTGGGGGAGCCTCTCAGATTTTCTTTCCCAGCCCTGCCAGCTTCCTGATTCTCACATTCCCAGCTCTGCTCCAGGGAGAACCATTCCCTTTAATAACTACAGCAGCTGTGCCCGGAATAGCACTTGAGCCCCAAGCCACCTCTACCCCAGCCCATCATTGAGCAAAGCCCAGGTTGGGATGGGGTTCCTGGTCCAGCCTCTAGGCCCATCGACTTGGAAAGTCAGAAGCTCTCTTTCTCCTACCTCTTCTCTGGCCCCTCTCTGTGAGCAGAGAGAGGGGCAGCACAAGCCTTGTAATCACCAGCACTTGGCCAGGTCAGTCCTTCCTAGCTGACAACTCTGGGAGTTAGGGAGGTGATGAAGGGCCAAACAGAGGAAACTCGTACCTCCCACCCCACTCCTACATCAGCCCTGGAGACACCCTGATGCAGCCATGACTCACCTTCCTGTGGTCAAAACAGCTGGGAAGCAGCAATTTTACTGGGCTCTAGGACTCCAGGGTACAGAGAGTCAGGGCCACAAAAGGGGACCCAATCTCCAGAGACCTCCTGGAAAAAGATCCAGGAGTGAGAAGACCTACCAGCCCTATCAAATTTGGATGGTGTTGAGCCTAAGGTAGAGTCTCCAATGGAAGGAGGATGTGTAACTTGTTACTAGTATTGAGCTCCTACTAGGTATGTGCCCGTGCCTAATGTGTCTGTCACTCACTCAGTAGTCATGACTCTAATTGGCTGCATGAGCTCAAGTAAGCCACTTCTCCTCTCTCGGCCTCAGTTTCCCCTTCCGTGAAATGAGGTCTAAGATCCCTGTTTTGGGGTTGGGAGTGATGTTAGCTAAGGCGCTGCACACATGCCAGGGATTAGGAGGATGTTATTATGTTAGTCCCGGGGGGGCAGAGCCTGGAGCCGGAGGGAGGGGATTCCACCATCTGGCGCTGCCCCAACACCCTGGAGTTGGAGATACAAGCTGCCTCTGAACTCCTGACAACCCTCCCAACCTAGATCCAGCAGGGCCGTCCGAACCCCTCTCAAGTTGGCAAGGAGAAAATAGGGGATCAGAGGCCCGCCGCAGCCCCTGAACTAGCCCAGCAAACTGCCGAGGCCCCTCGGGTCCCGCTGCTTTTCAGCGTCCCTCACCCACCGGCCCAGCCCGGACCCAGCGCCCACCGGGTCACTGGAGGACAAGCGACCCGAGCGGGGAGGGGGCGGGGGGGGCGGTGCCGGCCTTGGTGACGTCTCAATGTCATATGCAAATAGGGAGACGTCATGGTCTACCGGCGTGCGGCAGCCAATCGGGAGACCCGAATGCAGCCTCGGCGGCCGCCGGCAAAAACAGACAAAGACCCGGGAGCAGGGGGCGCGGGGCGTGTCCCGGGGCGCGGGGAGCCCCCTGGCCGGAGCTGCTCCAGACTCACCTGGGGGCGAGGGCGGTGCTGTGGGCGCGGTGGCGCTGAGGTAGTTGTGCGGCGGAGCGTCCCAGGGTCGGCGGCTGATCACAGGCCGGGGCGCATCGCGGGGGCTGGGCGGAGAGGCGGCGGGGCTACGGGCCGGACGCTGCCGGCTGCTGCGCTCGCCCGCGGGGCTTTGAGTCTGTGCAGCGGCTGCTGGGCTCACGGCACAAATTGGAACGTTCAAACAGCTGATTGTGACGTCACAAAGGGGCCCGCCCGCCTCACGTCACCGGCCGGCGGAGCGGCGGCCAATCCCAGGCTGCGGATCCCCCCTCCCTGCCCCCTCCACGGTTCGCTGGCTAGTGGCTCCTGCCCGGGAGCCCAGCTCCGAGCCTCCGGGGGCCGCCCCGAAAGGTGACTGCTGGGAGCTTGTACCCCCTGCCCCGGGCGACCCACAGACCTCTCAGTGAGGAGAGTCCTCACTCCTTCCTACGGGATCCCCATCTTCCTGCATTCCCTTCACATATCCCAGCGCCCTCACCTCTCCCACTCCCTCCATATCTTTTCACCTGCATCCTGTATCCAAATCCCCCAATCTGTACCCGCTTCTCAACTCCACACCACGTCCCTGCACCTCCATTCTCCCCACCACCTTTCTCCTTGCTCTCCCTCGCTTTTCTCTCTCATCTCCACCCCAACACATTCTCTGCTTTCCCACCTCATTTTTCCTCAGCTGGGCAGGCTTGAAAGGTGAGCGACATCCCTCTTTTCTGGTTCCGGAGGAGCACTCGGGAGTGTAGAAGAGTTGGTTAGGCTGACGGGAAATTTTGCAGAGTAGGACTTGGAGAGGAATTGCTCTGGGCTGAATAAACATTGACCTAGAGACTGTTCTGTACGGGAATATTTACACACCTTATTTAATCCACGTTGCTACTGGGGCTGGACAGAAGAGTGACAGGACAGGGATTATTAGTCCCGATTTTCACACGGGGAAACTGAGGCTCACAAATCTCACTGTTAGTATGGTGATTCCTATTCAATAATGCATTTAACAAACATTTATTGAGTACCTACTGCTGCCGCTGCCAGCCCACTAGCGGACACTTATTGAACAATTACTGAGTCCCAGGCACTGTGCTATAGTGCTTTATATGTGTTTTGATCTTCACAACAACCCCAAAAGGTGAATATTATCCCCATTTTCCAGTTGAGAAAACAGACTCAGAGAGCCTAAGTGACTTCCTAATGTCACAAAGTTGTAGTAAATGGCAGAGCCAGGATTTGAACTCAGTTCCTGGCCCCAGCCCTCTCCACTCTCTACATGCACCAGACTGCCTAAACCCCAGAGTGCTCCAGCCTCCCCAGGGAGACCTGGGCTCAGTCCTGACTGCCCCAAACTTGCTGTGTGATCTCAAGGAAGTCATGTTACCTTTCTGAGCCCCAATTCCCTTATTGTCAAACTTAACATATCCAAGCTTCCTTCTGGAGATTCTTTCAAACACTCCACCCTCAGGATTCTGCCAATCACATGTCCTAAGCCCCCAGCTCTCCCAGTGGCCTGAGAAATGCCTGGGGAGAGACCACAAATATACATCCTCAGAATCTCTAGGGCCAGAGGTTCTGAGTCCTCTCTCAGTAGAGCAGGACTGGTGAGGGTGGGTCTGAGAGCTGCCCATCTGGCCCAACAGGAGGCAGGTGGTGAGCTAGGCCAGAGCTTCATGCTCTGGTGATAAAATCCTGTCCCAGCCTAGTTTGAAACCCCAGAGGGACTCCTCAGCCCTAGCAACCAGGAGAAGGAGCCAGGAATACCCAGAGGCTGCTGGGGGAGGAGGGAGCAGTGTTTTGGCCTTTGGAGTGGTGTCCCCAAAGTGTCCTCATTCCAGGCAACCCTGAGCCTCTGCCCATCACATCTACTTCCTGCTAACCTCATACCCTCTCTTGACCTCCTTGCTGACTTAAACTAAATAATCATTAACACACCTTTCCTGTCACACCACTTGCCTGCTCTAAAACCTTCTGTGGCTCCCAAAGTACCACACTCCTCACACAGCATTCATGGCCTTCTATGATCCAGCCCCAGTTCTCTCCAGCTTCATCTCCCTTCTTCTCCAACATGTGCCTTGTGTTAAGGTCAAACTCCTCTTTGTCTCTTCAACACTCTCCCACATCCACCCCTGCCTGGTATGCCCTTTTCAGGCCTTTCTGAATTCAGATCTTTCCTGTCTTCAAGATTCTACTCACCCCTTCTTCTAGGTAGCTTTCCTTGTCCCCACCCATGTGTCCAGAGCTACCTTGATGGACAGTCATTTATTTGTTCAATAAACAGTAAGTGAAGATGACTAATTGTGGGTGTGTATGTGTCTTACCAAGTGGATGATTGGCATCCCATGGGCAGAATCTTTGTCCACATACTCCCCCACCCAGCCTGCGCTGGGCCTGGCACAGAGTAGACTCCAATCAGATCAGCAGTTAGTGCTCAAGAAGAGTGGCTGGTACAGGAGTTGACACCTGGACCTTTTATCCTGGTACAGGACGCATTTTGTTGGGCATAGGTTTCTGGTTCCCCGAGCCCAGGGAAGGGGGCTCCTGACATACACTCTGATACCCTAAACAACCTGGATTCTGCTCCCAGCCTTAGCTGAACCCCGTGTACAGACTGCTAGGTCAGATCCCAGTCTTCCATTTCTCTGAAGAGTCAGGGGTACCCATGGAAGTTGGGGGCTGGAGCCCAGTAGAATCCCTTCCTGAAACCCCTGGGACCCATCCCTCCTCACTACAGAGATTTATTATCAGGGCTGGAGGAAACCTCAGCTCTCAATTCATCCAAACTCCTCATTTTATAGGTGGAGAAACTGAGGCACACTAAGGCACACAGAGCCCAAGGTACTTGCTTAGAATTATAGAGCAGCAGAGCCATCCACTGACCCTGGCCTGGGGGAGTGGGCTTAGTATTCTGGGACCCTGGCTTGGGCCTGGAGGCTGTAAAAAGGGGCAGTGGGCACCAGGCTGGGAGTAATCCTGGAGTCTCATTTCCAATCAGACATAGGGTGCCACTCCTGTGTACATACATGGATATGCATATGCATGGGCATCTATGTATACACATGAAGCATCCATGTACAGATATACACACATGTGCACATGAGCTCACATCCATGGGGTTAACCCATCCAATCCCTGCCCAGATGTAAGCACTTGCTCAATTTTATGGGCCCCAGGTTTGAGGTCAAGAGGTCACCCTTCTATTCACCACTAAACCCTGGGGGCTTCCCAATGGCTTGGGGCCCCCCATTTCCAAGGGCAAAGATGTGTCAGCCTGGGTGTGTCCCTCACAGGACCTTGCGTGTACTCGAAGGTATGAGCCTGCTGGAGAACTGTCTCACCACTCCCCTCTCCCCCCTTACTCCCTAAGCTAGAAGGCAAGGCTGAGAGGAAGCCAGTGGGTAGCTTGGAATCTGAGTCAAAACCAGTAAGCTCTGATCACTCTAGAAGCAGAGCTCTCCCCCTACCAGCCCCAGATCTACAGAGTTAAACAAATAATACTAATGATGAGATCATTGAGATTTCTATGTGCCAGGTACTATTCTAAGTCCTTACTTGTGTTGATGACTCATTTAATCTTCACAATAATCCCCTAATGTAGGTAATATTCTTCTCGTTTTACTGATGAAGAAACTGAGACAGAGAGGGGAAGAAATTTAACTGGTAAAGCCAGCTAGGGCAGACATAATCCCCAAATTCCCTCAACAGATAGGCCTAGACCTTAACAAGGGGCCATATGCCCTGAACTCCTACTCAAAAAGATTTGTTGTTCAAGCCAGAGATGTCTGAATTGAGGGTAACTGTGGTGTGTGTGTGTGTGTGTGTGTGTGTGTGCATACACACCATGAAAAAGACCCTGGTCTGATTGTCAGTAAATCCAGATTTCAACCCTGGTTCTATCAATCCTGGCCTCACTGCCTGGCCCTGGGCAAGTCACTTTCTTTGTCTGAACCTCAGTTTCCCCATCTGCAAAATGGCTGGCTCCACACTCCCTAAATAGTACCTCCAGTCCCAATCTCCAGGCATCCAAGTTTGTTTGTGTGAACTGTGCTTAATGCCCCTGACAAGGAGGAGGTGATGGTCAGGACAGGATTCATTTCAAGAAGAGGAGATGGGTGGCAGGAAGCCAAATGCCTGGCTTAGTTTTAGTCCATCTGCTCATGGTGTGAGGGTAGGGTGTGACTTTGGGGCTCCATGGGTATGTATGTGAGTATGAACAAGTACCTGAGTGAGCTGCTCTGGTGTGAGTGCCCTGCATGAATTCCCACATTTGGAACTTTTGAAGGAAAATGGTCCCTCAAGCTCTGAGACTGGAGAGGAGAGTGTGGACAGTGGGGTTCCCTCGTGCTGCACCAGCCACTGTTCTAGGAGCAAATGGACTCCCTGAAGCTTAAACCACTGCCATTTCCTGATCTCTGCTTTTCGTTGGCTCCCTACCACCTCCAGGCTGAAAATTATACTACTAGCCAGGCCCTCTCTCATGTACCTGGTACACAGTAAGCACTTAGTAAGTGCTGTGAGTGAAGCTGCCCTCACCCACTCTTTTAGCCTTCTCTGTCAACACACATACACACCCTGTGCAAATGATCACACTCCAAACCACCACCAGCCTTCCTGCTTTGAGGATTTTGCTCTTGCACTTTCCTCCTCCTAGGGTACCCCACCCCTCATTCACTTAATCTCCCTGTGTCTAGACAATCTCTATTCTTCTGGACTAATATAATCAGCAGCTTATATTTATCGAGCATTTATGATGTGCCTATAACTGTCCAAGATGGACACTCTTGTTATCCTCATTTTACAGATGAGGCAATTGAGGCTCAGACTGCTGAGGCTCAAGATCACAGAGCTAATAAGTGTCTGTGCATGTTTCTGTGTATTCAACTGTGTATAGAAATATTGTATGTGCATAATAAATACTGTATGTACAATAATAAATAGCATAAAAATTATAAAGTCTATGTGTGAAAAATGTACAGTATTTTTACCTCACATAAAATCATTTTCTTAAGCAGCAGACACTCCCATGTTGGCCTTGAAGGAGCAAATTGCCATGTTGTGGAGACGGCCACATGGCAAGGACCCACTGGGGGCCTCTAGAAGCTGAGAGTGCTCCCTGGCCAACAGAGAGCAAGAAAATGGGGATCTCAGTAACATGGCCGAAAGAAAATGAATTCTGACAACAACCTGAGGGAGCCTGGAAGCCAATCTTTCCCTGATTGAGTCTCCAGATGAGGACCCAGCTGGCCAACACCTTGATTTCAGTCTTGTGGTTCCCTGAGCAGAGAACCTAGATGCACTGTGCCTGGACTTCTGACTTACAGAACTGTGAGCTAATAATAAATGGGTATTGTCTTGAGCCCCTAAGTTTGTAGAGGTTTGTTACACAGCAATAGAAAACTGCTACACATGTGTTTAAAAAGTTTTTTACATGAAAACTGAGGCAGCTTGAGTTACTAATCTTACTCTAGCACATTTTGTCTTAGTGCAAATATTTCCATGAAACTCATAATAAATAGTGTTATAACTGGGAAAAATCATTTTTTCTTTTGCCAAAGTTATATAGTTGAAGTCGAGTAATGGAATTTCCTCCAGGAAGCTCTCCAAGATCTCTTTGGGAGTACCTCTCCCTCCACAAAAAAGAGATTCAAGGAAAGCTTCCTGGAAGAGAGGACATCTGAGCTAGGCTTTGAAGGATGAGTAGAAGCTTGGAGCAAATGGGATGAAAGGCCTGGAATATGATTTCAAATCAGAATTCCTGCACTCTTGCCTTGGCTCTTCTTCTGACTTGCTATGTGACTTTGGGTGACTCTCTGCCCCTCCATGAACCTCTGTTTCTCTATCTATACAATGAGGGCATGATGGGGACTCCTTCACCTGCTCACTTTTTTTCTGCCCATAAGGAGAACTTTTCTAAGGAGAGCTTTGTCTTGTCTGACTGCTTTCTAGGATTTTGAGATACAGAACTGGGATAACGGGGTGACAGAGACAGGATGGAGAGGTGAGAGGAAAGAGGGAAGGAAAGAAAAAAGCTAGGCTTCTGGGAAAGGGCCTAGGGGGACAGTTTTTAATGGACAGTGACAAGTTTGGTGAGGGACACTGAGAGGCAGCAGTGGGGCGTGAGAAGATTAGTGAGAACAAAGGAGAGTCTAAAGCGTGATGACACAGATTGGAGACCTTTTGATATTTTTTCAAGAGTTACAAATAAATATTAGAGTCAATTTTAAATTACTTTTGGGAGTTGGACAATTGTCCTTGGATTTAGTACATTTTAATTCATTTTTGAATAGGTTAAAATGCACGATTCAAAAATCCCAGAGAACAAAAAGATATAGATTTCCTTCTCATTTCCACCCTCTGCACCCTCCAATCAACTTCCACTCCCCAGAGGCGACTGCTGTTACCAGTTTCTTGTGTGAATTGTCAGAAATATTCCCTGCATATACAAGTATGTATATCTATACATGATCTCCCGCAATTTGCCCTTTATACTGCAGTTCTTGAATGTGACATTGAAGGTGCTAAGCCTGAGCTATGTGGGGCCCTGGGATTTATCTGGGTTATGGGGGTGTTTGGACTCAATGGTGTCTGTGAAAGATTCTGATCCACTCCCTGGATCAAGCTCTTCCCATCACCCTTTCCCTTGGTTCTACCCACCCTACCCTCTGGGCTGGGTGGAAGCCTCAGCCCTTCACCATGGCCTACTGTCTGAGGTCCTCAGAACCTCTCCTACTCCATAAAATCCTCCTCGCCTGACTCCCTCGATTCCAGCCAAGAGTTTACCACCAGGAGCTTTTGGCAGAAACTGCAGTGATAGAGGCTCTGAACAGTGTGTAAATATTGACGGATCAATTCCCGGACTTGCCAGGGGCCTCCCTGCTTATCCTTAATTTGCTTATCTGGTTTCTGTGGATTTTGCCATCTTTCTGCCAGAGAAATTCACTGGATCTACTCTAAGCTCCTGGGGGCAGCCTTACCCGTGAGCCTTAAAAAAATGTGCCTTTTACAGGAGAGGAAACCCTTCTCCCTGTAATGGAATTGCATGGAATGGTTATTTAGAGATCATCTAGTGCCCTAAGTTTACAGGTGAGGAAACTGAAGCCTAGATGAGGGGGAAGGACCTGCCCAGGGTAACAGAATGTGTGAATGAAAGGGATAGAACAGGAACTTGCCGCTTTGATTTCCAGTTCCTACCTCTTCACCCTCTCCTCCTAGAGTTCAAACTCAGTCAACGTTTATTGTCTCAAAATATAGCCTATAAAGTTAACAGAACTGCAGTATATTCATCCAATGGACTACTATTCAGCAATAAAAAGGAATAAACTACTAACACCTGCAACAAATATGAATGAACCTCAAAATACCATGCTTAACACAAGAAACCAGATGCAAAAGAGTACATACCATATGATTCCATTTTTATGAACTTCTATAACAGGCAAAAGTAATATATACTGACAGAAAGCATACTAACAGCTGCCCTGGGATGGGTGGAAGGACTGACTATAATGGAAAATGAGGGAACTTTCTGGAGTGATAGAAACATTCTATATTTGGATTGTGGGATTGGTTACATGGGTGTATATATTTGTCAAAACTCATTATACCTCCAAGTTGCCTTAAAAAGAAAAAAAAAGGCAACATTGAAATATACTTACTCAATTTAGTTAAGAAAATACAATGTGACCACTGACCTACATGCACAAAATCAACATTAACCAATTCATTTGAGAAGAGCAAGTTCAGCAGTTCATAACCCCCAGGTCAGATGTTTTCCATCTTTGAAATGAAGTTGTCACAGATTTTGGTCAGAACATCATTTTCCTTAGACTTTTGCTCAAGAACTTTCTCTGTCATGACAACTGTTCCTGACTTGGGTTGGATTAGAAAACTGGTGAAAAAAAAATAAAGGCTAGTGACCAACCAATACCTCTTTGCTCTATATCCAGGTGATTTATTGACTTGCCAGATTTAATTTTTCTTCTGCAGGGTCCTTCAAAGCTTTTTAGTTCTTTCCTTAAAAAAAAAAAGAAGTATTTGTACAAGTAATAATAATCATGGCTAATGTTTATTGATTGCTTTCTATGTTCTAAAGGTTTTTCATGTAATATCTCATTACAGCTTCACAACGGTCCTGTGAAGGAGCTACTCTTATTATCCCCATCTTGCAGGTTTGGAAACTGAGGCAAAGAGTTTGAGTTATCTGCCCAAAGTTTGACGCCTACTAAGTGACAGACTGGGATATGAATCCTGTCAGCCTGGCTCCAAAGCCCATACAGCTCTTAAGGACTATATGGCATTGCCTACTAACATGACTTAAGAGTGAGAGCAAGGCCCTTTTGCCTCAGGATCCTCACTGGTGCCAGAAATTCCACCATTATTACATCCTCCCTCACAGTTAAGCATTGCCCTCTTTAGATACCTTCTTTTTTTTTTCCAAAGATTTTATTTATTTATTTATTTTCCCCCCCAAAGCCCCAGTAGATAGCTGTATGTCATAGCTGCACATCCTTCTAGTTGCTGTATGTGGGACACGGCCTCAGCATGGCCAGAGAAGCGGTGCGTCGGTGAGCGCCCGGATCCGAACCCGGGCCGCCAGCATCGGAGCGCGCGCACTTAACCGCTAAGCCAGGGGGCCGGCCCCTAGATACCTTCTAAAATACAACTAATCAAGATAGGGGAATGCTAAATCCCTACGCATCTAGTCGAATGGGTTTTTCAGATGCCTTCTTTCCACTGAATGGACTGAGAGAGAAACACAGATTGGGAGGTGAGGAAAAGGGTAGTGGAGCATTGAAGGGGAAGAACAGAGAATTAAGAGGTCGGAGCCAGATGTCCCAATTTTCCTGGGCTGGTCCTGCTCAACCTCACATTGATAGGGCCCTCTGGAAATACAACCCTATGGTCAATCGGCTCTGGTTCTCAGCCCAGAACACTGGGGACAGGGAGCCATGTGGGTGAAAGGTGACAGGAGAGACTCTTTGGAACGATGCCAGGAGTAGCCCAGGTGCCTCCTTCTGAGCCAGGGTGTCCGAGGGGAAGGCAGGTGGAACAAAGGGCATGACATGAATCCTTCTCTCAGAAGGAGGAAGGTCAGCTTCACTCCTTTGCCTGGAGTGGTTGTATTCTATCCACCTGTAGTCTATTTTTAAAAATTAAAATATAATTTAAATAATGCAACATTTTACATAAATATTGCATAAAATCCAAGCAAGCTTCGTAATTTTTTAAAAATTATAAACATAAAATTCAAACAATTAAGATAAAATGAAGGTCACCCTTGACCACCCCTTGTCCAATCCAGAGACCTTCCACAACTGCCCCTAATTTGGAGTGTATCCTTTTTTCCTCTTTCTACGCAACATATGTATTTACATATAGACAGTGCTTTGTTTCACAGGGCTTTTTGTTTCTAGTTTTAGAATTATACTTTAAAATTTTTTATTTACTTGCCTAACTACAGGAACATAGTTCAAAATTCCAAATGTTCAATGAGGAATACAGTAAAAACGAAGTATCCCTCCTTCCCCTATTCCCAACCATCTGGTCTCTTCCTTGGAGGCAACCATCAATTCTAATTTCCTGTGATTCCTTCCAGAGATATTCTATGTATTTAAAATCTAATGCATATATACATGTATGTATTTTTCACAGAAATAGAGACACTGTTCTGCAGCCTGCTTTTTTCACTTTACAGTGTATCTTGCTGCCCTTATCAGTATGGAAAAAAGCCTCATTCTTTTTCACATATGCATAGTATCCCATTGTATGTATGCATGATATTTATCCAGTCCCCTGTGGAAAGAAAGGCTGTTTCCAATATTTTATTATTACAAACAATGCTGCAATTAATATTTTTATCTATTATTTTGCATATTTATTTGTGAGATGAATATCTATTAGTGGAGATTAGTCAGTTGAGGTTATTTTACAAGTTTAAATAACATTTTAAAAGTTGATAAATATTGCCAAATAGCCTCCAGGATGTACGAATTTATACTGTTTGTAGGTTTGTTTGGTTCTACATAAATATATTATACACACTGTCCTGCAGACTCACATTTTTCACTCAACAATATGACTTTGAGTTCTACCTATGCCAATACATTTAGATCTACCTCATAAAAAAAAAAATACTTACAGTTTCCCATTGTATGGCCGTAGATAGCTTATTTAGTTGATCACTTATTGATGGACATTTGGGTGGTTTTCAATTTTTTGCTGCCACAAACAATGCTACAGTGACTATTCTTGTATGAATAGAATAGATTCATAGAAGTGAACTGCAAGATTGATAAGTATACAAATTTCAGATTTTAATAGGTGCTGTCAAATTGCATTCTCAAAATGTTGTGCCCATTTGGACTTCTACCAATGGTGCATGAGAGCTTTAGGTTTACATCTAGAACTGGCCCATGTGCTTCCCCCTGAATTAAAGCTCAAAGTTCCAGTTATTACTGTGATCATCCAGGCCCTGAGCCCCTCTCTGCAGAATCTGAGTGGACAAGCTGAGTGTCGGGAAGGATGAACACAAATGAGGGGCAGGCTCTGCCCCATTAGCCAGGTGGTCACCCAGGGAACACAACCCTCTCCAAAGGAAAGGCTACTTTGGGAAAAAGAGAGCTCCCCATCACTAGAGGTGTCTGAGCGGAGGTTTGGTACCAACAAATGCACTGAACATTTACTCTGTACCAGGTCTTGGGCTGGTGTCTTGACCCAGAGATGAGTCAGACCCAGTTCCTGCTCTCCCAGAGCTTGATATTCATGAAGAAAATAGACAAGTAAACAGACAGTGACAATTTTATCTACTAAGTATTGAGTTGGACTTCCTTTTCTGATAATATCTGGAACTTCCTGCTACATCACACATGGAAATGCTGGAAATAAAAACAACAAACATCCTTTTAAATGAACAACTGAATCTGCAACACTTTGGGTTTAACAGACATTTGGGAAGCCTTGGGCTTACATGAAGTTAGGGGTTGGAACTGAGACCCTTGGTAAGTCTAGGACCCTTGAAGGGCTACACCCAGTGAAAGAGTAGACTAGGGAAAAACAAACATCTGATGCTAGCAAAGGAGACAAAAAGGATCTGTGTCCATCTTGATTAGGTCTCTGGGCGGGGAAAAGAAACTAGCTCCTGAGAGTCTGAAACCACGTGCCTGCCCTTGAGTCTGGGGTTCATATTTACATCACCTGCAGGGCGGGGAAGCCCCAAGGCTGAGAAATTAACATAAAAGGAGACCTACTCCAAAACCGTCTCTTAGATGCCTAGCAGAAACAAATGCAAATCCTCTCTGGATCCCCCAGTCCCTTGCAGGCTACACAGAATTCCTATATAGAAAGCCCTTCCAAATATTAGCTAATAGTTCACAAGGAAGCAATTGATGAAATACACAAGGAAACAATCTACCATGAGTAAGATTCAGTAGACACAACAAACAGAAGAATCAGACTCCCAAGAACTTCAGATAACAGAATTATCGGTGATTAGGTGATTACTAAGTGCAGGTTAAAGGCCACTCCTGAGTGCTTTGGGAGCATAGAGAAAGAACTGACTCCCTGATGGAATCAAAGTCTTCCGTAAAGAAGCAAACTTTAAGAATGGCCCTTGAAGCATAAGTAGGACTTTGCCAAGTGAGGACAGGTGCTGTTGCGGGTAGCAGGTGGGGTGTACAAAGTAGAATGTACCAAGGGAATGACTATTTTTTTTTTTAAAGATTTTATTTATTTATTTTTTTCCCCCCAAAGCCCCAGTAGATAGTTGTATGTCATAGCTGCACATCCTTCTAGTTGCTGTATGTGGGACGCGGCCTCAGGATGGCTGGAGAAGCAGTACCTCGGTACGCGCCGGGATCCGAACCCGGGCCACCAGCAGCAGAGCGCGCGCACTTAACCGCTAAGCCACGGGGCCAGCCCAGGAATGACTATTGATAGTTTATTTTCTCAGGTGCAAATAGTGCAGAAAAGTGGGGGATGAGGCAAGGGAGGTAGGTAGGGGATAGATCATGCTGGCCCTGGTGAGCCATCTTATGGACTTGGTTCTTAAACTAAGTGCAAAGGAGGGGCCGGCCCTGTGGCATAGCGGTTAACTGCGTGCGCTCTGCTGCTGGTGGCCCGGGTTCGGATCCCCGGCGTGCACCAAGGGCACGCACCAATGCACCGCTTGTCAAGCCATGCTGTGGCGGCGTCCCATATAAAAAAGTGGAGGAAGATGGGCACAGATGTTAGCCCAGGGCTAGTCTTCCTCAGCAAAAAAAAGAGGAGGACTGGCATGGATGTTAGCTTAGGGCTGCTCTTCCTAAAAAAAAAAAAAAAAACTAAGTGCAAAGGAAAATCAGTGACCAGGTTAGTGATATTCATTCATTCACTTGTTGATTCATTCATTCATTCAACAATGGGTGTCAGGCATGGAGAATGGGTTAGAGAACAGAGAGTGGTAGCAGGAGACCAGTCAGGAGAGTATAGCAGACATGTAGGTGAGAAATGCTGGTGGGTGGTGGCAGTAAAGAAGAACAAGAGTAGGTGGATTTGACTGATATTTAGGTCAAAGCTTGAAAGTAGATTGTATACAAGGCAAGGGGAAGTGGGAGGTGTCAAGGCTGATTTCCAGGTTTTTGGCAGAGCAAGTGAAAGACTGGTGGTGCCATTCACAGGGACAAGGAATTGAAGAGGAAGAGTGAGTTGGAAGGAAGGAAGATCATGAGCTCAGTTTTAGATACTTGGAGTTTAAAGTGACTTTGGGATATCCTAGGTGGTGATGTCTAGGAGGTAGTTTGATTGTATGTCTGAATCGCAACAAGAGAAATCTGGACTGGAGATAAAGATCTGAGAGTCATCAATATATAAATAATAATTGAAACCAGGAAAGTATATAAGAGTCCTTTGGGAGGCTGTGTTCCATCTCCTGTTCTATTGGTTAAGAGCTTTTGGTTGCAAGTAACTAAAGACCCAACTCAGACTGGATTAAACTAGGAAAGGAATTTGATTGAACTGTTCAGTAATAATTGCCTTCAGGCAAGTCTTGATCCACTGGCTCAAATAATGGAACTAAGATCCAATCTTTTCTAATTTCTCCAAAACACTTCCTAGGAGTTGGATTAATTCTTGACAGGCTGTCTCTTTGTGACCACATGATAGTGTAGGGAAATGGCTCTGCCACGGCACCCTGGTGACCCTGCACATATTCATTCATATAGGTCACACAGGTAAAAGTTTGAAAAGCTTATCTGAGTCTTGGCAGAATGCCTTGTGATCCTCCCAGAACATGAGAAGGTGGGAGGCTTGTAAGGCGTTGAGGCCACTTTCCACTTGCCTTCCTATCTCCCCTGGGAGACTGTCATGAGACAGTTTTATTGCTTCCCAGGTTCTGACAAAAAGACTTTCTGCCCCACCCTACTCAGAACCGACCTGCAGAATATAAAACCTGTTAACTGCAGTCTAGAATTGGCTCCTTAGCAACAAAGTACCCCACAACTCATGTTGCAATTGTCCAGCCCCTTTTGTTTCAGTGCCATCCTTTTTGGTGTGTGGAACAAGGATCACAGGGAGCTGGCTTGTTCTTCTTGCTGTCTATGTAAGTAATAAACTGCTTAAATTGAAAAGTGGCTCATTGTATCTTTACCAGTAGAAAGAATCAGTGGCCTTGGCCTTGCCTTATCTTGCCTTGTACATATAAGCTGCCAGCTGCTCATAGGTCTGGGTGCTTCCAAGCTCAAACCCAGCAAAGACAAGGCTCATATCCCCAAATGGCTTGATCCAAAATTCCAGAATTGTGTTGTTGGCTCTGATTGACCTGATTTGGGTCATATGCTCATCCCTGAACCAATCACTGAGGCTAGGGATTTGGAATGTATTGATTAATTTCAGCCATTTAGGGCCCATTCCTGGAAATGGGGTTGAGGTCAATTCTACTCAAATCACATGGCTGAGAATTCAGGGTCCTATTAGGAAAGGGTAAAGGGGGAATGAATGCCAGGAAGCAACAAGCAAAGCCCACTATACCTGTCTTCTTTCCCAGAGCAGGGAAGTTTGTGTGTGTTTGAAGGCAGGGCATGAGGCGTCTGGATGCATAGTTGTGGAGGGTGTGGCTCCTGAGGAGGGAGAGGGGCTCAGAGAGAGGAGGCTAGGGGAGGGGGAGCCAAACTTTAGCCTTCAGGTTGTAGGCCTGGTTTATTTATTTATTTATTTTAAATTTATTTATTTATTTATTTTTTCCCCCAAAGCCCCAGTAGATAATTGTATGTCATAGCTGCACATCCCTCTAGTTGCTGTATGTGGGACGCAGCCTCAGCATGGCCGGAGAAGCGGTGCGGCGGTACGCGCCTGGGATGCGAACCCGGGCCGCCAGCAGCGGAGCGCACGCACTTAACCGCTAAGCCACGGGGCCGGCCTGTAGGCCTGATTTACATCTTGGTCTTGTTTTCCTAACATGGCTTTTGCAATGGTGGGCATTTGCAGGTAGGCGACAGGAAGGAAATTGAGAGAGCTGGAGGCACAGGGTCCCGGAAACCTGTCCTCAGGCATTATGTAAGGCCAGATCTCTGGTTCCTTTTGGACCCTTACAATACGCAGATCCAAGAGCCGAGGAGGGAGCTCGTGTGGGCCTCCCATGGGGCCTCACCAGAAACCCAGCTTAGGAACAAGAGGTAGCTAGTATAGGAGACAGATGATGAGAACCCTGATTTCTGAGCCTAGTGCCACCACTGACTTGCTGTGTGATCTTGGGCCAGGCGCTGCTCCTTTCTGGGCCATAGTTTCCCAATCTGTACAGTGAACTAGATTAGGCCTTTCCTACTTTTTCAATCTTAAGGATGCCTTTAATTATTTTTCCCTACATGACACTGCCTTCCACTCACCCCCATTTGTTGAGTTGTTATTGTTTGAGTTTTTGTATAGTTTATTGTCTTCTGGTGAAAAATCTGCACAAACACAAATCAAGCCAATGCTGTATCTTTAATCCTTCTTTCCGCTTTGATGGCAACTCTGACTTTTTTTTACCCTGTTCTTGTGTTTCTTTGGTGATTTTCTTGAGTTCTTTCCTTCTCATCCAGGCCATATCTTGCAAATCTATGTTTGGGTTGATTTCTCTTTGCATAATCCAAGCAATTGTAAATTTTATCAAAGTCTGTTGTTTTGCCACTGCCAAAGTGGGTTCACATCCGAAGACAAAGATAATTATCTGGTGTGTTCGCATACATTTGGGTTAGTTTTTCTAGAATTTATGGCTTAGGTACTGTTGCCTTCCCAGGGTGAAGGACCTCTATGACCATTCGTTTCTGTAGAGACAGTTGGTATGTCAAGAACTTCCTTGCCTGGCTGGTTACTTGTGTCATTCATAACGGTGGCTGGTCATCAGGCAGCTGGGGTGGAAAACAGCCCTCGGTTGTGTTTAAAGATTTTGTATACTTGTCAATCTGAGATTATTGCTCTAAGTTTCTGTGTGTCAAATTTCTATTAATGAAAGTTTCAGAGAACCGTCCATCAGACCTTTAAAGTCCCTGAGCGCCAGGGACCAGATATAGTGGGATTCAGGAAGCAACTGATCACTTGATCAATGCTACCTCCAAAATATCTCTTGAATCCACCCACTTCACTCTACCGCCCTGGTCCAAGCTACCATCTTCTTTCACCTGGTTGACAGCAGCAGCCTCCTCACTGGTCTTCCTGATGCCACCCTCGCTTCCTCCAATCCATTATTCACCCAGTAGCCAGAGGGATATTTTTAAAATCTAAATTGTGATCATGTTCCAACTCTAACTGAAACTCTTTAGTGGACTTCCCATTGCTCTTAGAATAAAAATCCAACTTTGCTTCATGGTCCACAAAAGCCACTTGACCCTTGCCTACTTCTCCAAGTCTCACCTCTTGCTCACTTCACTCCACATTGGCCTCCCTCACTGCAAGTTCACTGTAACCTCAATTGTCTCCTTGCCATACGCACCATTCCCCATTGACAGTTCTTTCTATCATTGGTTCCTCTTCATCCTTTAGGTCTCAGCTTAAATATTGTCTCCTCAGACAGACTTTCTTTGACCACCCAATCCAGTCTATAGTAGGTCCTCCATTATTCATTATCATTGCTCCTGGTCTGTTGCCCTCATAGGTCTAATCACAACCTCTAATTATTTTATTTGTCTGATTACTTCTATTTTATATGACTTCCTGCTAGACTATAAACTCCAATATGGGAGGGACTGTATCTATCTTTCTCATCACCATTATTAGTGGATACTTGCCTTTTTTTCTCATCCAGCACATCCAATCACCCTTTGCCTTTACTCAAATGAATTCACTCAACTGCCTCAGGGTGTGCTGTCCTAAGGCAAGCATAGTAAATTCATCATCCGACTTCTTACAGATCCTTTTCTCTTGCTGCCCTACACACAGCCAAGAGGCAGGTATGGGACCTAATCTCAATCAATCTCATACTCTTTCCAAGACTTTTGTTGAATGGCATGATGCAAGGCCATTAAAAACTGGCTGGAGTTCACTCATTCCCGTGGTAGTACCTGGTTGACCTGACAGGTGGTTCCTGCTACCCAGGCCCTGTGTTGTCTACCTGGGTCCTGACTATTCCAAGTCTGGTTCCCCAGTCTTCTCTTTGGCCCTGTGAGCTCCCTCATTGCCTCCTAGTTAATTTCCTTTATGTTAAAGATGACCAGAATCGGTTTGCTATTTGGAATAAGAGAAACTTGCTGGATAGACTGTATCTCCACAGCCTAGTGCAGGACCTGGCAATGGTAGGTGTTCAATAAATGCTAAAGGAAAAACTACTCAGGTGTGTGGCTTAAAGCTGGTTACTTAATATCTTAGAGCCTCAGTTTCTTCCTCCTAGGTAACCTACCTATCGTCTGGAATCTCTGGCTTCTCAGGAGAGAAATCACCTTGATTGTTCCTTTATTATCGCCCTCCTTTGAATTCTCTACCCTTCCCTTCTCAGCTATAACAACAAAATAACCCAACCCAACTCAACCAACCCAACCCAAATTCCTCTCATTTTCTGAGGCAGAGCAGCTTAACCACAATGTCTGGAGCTAACACTCAGATCCTAGTTACACCATTTACCAGCTATGTGACTTTAGATAAATTACTAAATCTCTTTGTGCCTCAGTTTCCTCATGTGCATGTGGTGATCGGGAAATTATAGTACCTGTAATAGTATATACATTAAATGAGATAAAACAGGTAAAGCACTTAAAATAATACTTAGCACATAGTAAGCACTCAATACTTGCTACCTATTATTACTATTTTCATCTTTTTGTTGCATAAGCTACTGGATACCCATGCCTTCAGGGTAATGTTCTTCAAAGTATGGTTCCTGAACCACCAGCATCAGAATAAACTGGAGAGATTAAGAAAATAGGTTCCTGGGGCCACCCGGTGGCGCAGTGGCGCAGCGGTTAAGTGCGCGCGCTCAGCTGCAGCGGCCCGGGGTTTGCTGGTTCGGATCCCGGGTGCGCACTGACGCACCACTTGTCGAGCCATGCTGTGGCGGCGTCCCATATAAAGTAGAGGAAGATGGGCACATATGTTAGCCCAGGGCCAGTCTTCTTCAAGAAAAAGGGGGAGGATTGGCATCGGATGTTAGCTCAGGGCTAGTCCTCCTCACAAAAAAAAAAAAAAAAAGAAAACAGGTTCCTGGGCTCCAGCCCATGCCAAGTGAATCACAATCTCTAGGGCAGAGCTAAGAAATTTACATTTAAAGAATATATCTCCCAAGTGATTTTAATGCTCATTTCTTTTTAAAAGATATTGAGACATAATACACATACCATAAAATTCACCCATTTAAATTGTATAGTTCAGTGGTTTTTGGTATATTCACAGTGTTGTACAACCATCACCACAATGTAATTTTACAAGATTTTCATCATCCCCCAAAGAAATCCTGTACCCATTAGCAGTTATTTCCCCTTTCCTACCTCCCCAACCACCCCAGCCCTAGGCAGCCACTAATCTACTTTCTGTCTCTATAGACTTGCCTATTCTGGACATTTCATATAAATGGAATTATACAACATGTGGTCTTTTTTTTTTTTAATAATTTTATTTATTTATTTTTTTCCCCCAAAGCCCCAGTAGATAGTTGTATGTCATAGCTGCACATCCTTCTAGTTGCCGTATGTGGGACACGGCCTCAGCATGGCCGGAGAAGCGGTGCGTCGGTGCGCGCCTGGGATCCGAACCCAGGCCGCCAGCAGTGGAGCGTGTGCGCTTAACCGCTAAGCCACAGGGCCGGCCCCAATGTGGTCTTTTCTGATTGTCTTATTTCACTTAGCATGTTTTCAAGGTTCATCCATATTATAGCCTGTATCAATACTTCATTCTTTTTTATTGTCCACTTATAGTCCATTGTATAGATATACCATATTTCGTTTATCCATTCTTGGCAAACAAAATGGATATTTGGGTTGTTTCCACTTTTTGGCTATTTCAAATAATAACTATAAATAATCTACGAACATTTGTGTACAAGTTTTTGTGTGGACATGTCATTTTGAGGAACTGCCAAACTGTTTTCCAAAGTGACTACAGCATTTTACATTCCACCAGTAATGTATAAGGGTTCCAATTTCTCCAATTCCTTGCCATACTTGTTAAGATCTATCTTTTAGTGTAGCCATCCTAGTGGGTGTGAAATGATATCTCATTGTGGTTTTGATTTGTATTTCCCCAATAACTAATGGTGTCGAGCATCTTTTCACATGCTTATTGGCCATTTGTGTATCTTCTTTGGAGACGTGTATGTCTATTCAAATCCTTTGCCCATTTTTAATTGGGTTGTCTTCTTATTATTGAGTTGTAAGAGTTCTTTATATATTCTAGATAAAAGTTCCTAATCAGATATGTGATTTGCAGATATTTTTTCCCATTCTGTGGGTTGTCTTTTCATTTCTTGATGGTGTCCTTTGGAGGACAAAAGTTTTTAATTTTTATGAAGTCCAATTTATTTATTTTTTATTTTGTTGCCTGTGCTTTTGGTGTTGTATCTAAGAAACATTGCCTAACTCAAAGTCATGGAGATTTACTCCTACGTTTTCTTCTCGGAGGCTTATAGTTTTAGCTCTTATATTTAGGTCTATGATCCATGCACACTCATGTTTAAGAACCACTGACTTGGGTTACACCTTCTACCTATAATGGCTAATCACTGTTTTTCCCAAGCAACGACAATCTTCACCCAAAGAAGAATTTTTAAGTCATCTGTTAGGATGATGTAAATAATAACAAAACAGCTAACTAATGTATATTGAGCACTTGGTAGCATTTTATATTACACAATCTTCTTCAATCTTCACAATGAGGTTTGTGTTATAATCACTTCCACTTTTCATGATGTAATACATATATCTATATACTATATTTATATAGTGTATATATATATATATCCTCTAAGATGATGTGATACATATAGCTCCTCCTTTTAGGTACCAACACATCTTTATGAAGGAAGGTTGTGCAGACTAAATAAGCTCACGTGTGTTAAAAGTATGCCACAGTGCTTGCAGAGCAGGGCTCAAAGGATGAGAGTACCTCTCTCCATTCCTTCATGATCCTCTCTCCCAATGGAGACCTGCCCCTCCCACTGGTCAAGAAAGCTATCAGCTCCAGGGCTGATTTTTGGATTCTCGTGGCATCCTGCTCCCCTTTTTCCTTCTCTCACCATGGTTCGTGATTTTACTTTTATTTGTGTTATTCTTAAGACTATCAGCTCTCTTCAACTATTTTCCAAGTTCCATAAAGGCAGGGAGTGAAACTTTATCACTGCAATATTCCCCAACACCCAGCACACGGCCTGGGGATATAGCGATCTCTTAAAAATCTGACCACATCACTTTCTGGTTTAAAATTCTCCAGTGGCACATAGATTGCACTTTCAGTAAAGCCCAACTTCCCAACCATGGAGAACAGGTCCCTACCTGATTAGCCCCTATCTGCCTCTTCACCCACACCTTCTACTAGTCTCTCCACTTGGACCATACTTGTTTCCTTTCTCAAACACACCTGCTGTTTCCTGACTCAGAGGCTGTTCCCTTCACTTGGAAGCTCTGATTAGTTTCTCATCCTTTAGGTCTCAGCTCAAATGTCACCTCTTCCCAGAGCCTTCCTTTACCACCCTCTCCACTGTTACCACCACTCTTCTGCCAAGTTATTCTTGATGGTGCAACCTGTTTCATTTTATTCACAGATCTGAAATTTCCTTATATATTTATTTAATATTAATTTTTATAGCTAACATTTAAGCACTCACCATAGGCACTTTTCATATATTAACTAATGAAGTGGTGTGCTACTTAATGCTTATCAGTGGGCTCTCTCAACTCCAAAACCCTGATTTGTAGTGTCTGCTGATTTCTGTGGTGTAAACATTCCCATCAGTAGGGATTTCAAGCTACCAACCTGACGTCACTGAACACCGATTTGGGAAGCGAAGGGCAGTAGCGCCACCATTATACAGTACTTGCCATAAAGTGATATAGCAGTGGTAAATAACCTCAAGAGCACAGATAAAACTGTAGTAAAATAATTAGGAAGTGATGAGCTTTGAGTATTTATTACTTTGTTTTTAATATAACTTATTTAACTGTAAGTTTATATAATTTAATTTTTGATAATGGCTGTGTTTAAAAGCAACTGGCAAAATTTCTAAGCATTTCTTTCTTTTTTTTTTTTTTTGAGGAAGATCAGCCCTGAGCTAACATCCGTCCTAATCCTCCTCTTTTTGCTGAGGAAGACCGGCTCTGAGCTAACATCTATTGCCAATCCTCCTCCTCTTTTTTTTTCCCCCCAAAGCCCCAGTAGATAGTTGTACATCATAGTTGCACGTCCTTCTAGTTGCTGTATGTAGGACACCACCTCAGCATGGCCGGAGAAGCGGTGCGGCAGTGCGCGCCTGGGGTCTGAACCCGGCGGCCAGTAGCAGAGCGCGCGCACTTAACCGCTAAGCCACAGGGCCGGCCCGCATCTAAGCATTTCTAACAGTTTCTAGTGAGCCTGTACCAGCCAACAACCAGCAAGCACATTGTTCAGATGAGGAACCCAAGGCACAGAAAGGTTAAGCAACTTGTTCAAGGCCGCAGAGCTAATAAATCTGTTTACCACTCCAAAATGTATCCTCACAACCCAACATAGTGCCTGGCATATAGTTGGCGTTCAATACACAACTGTAGAATAAATAAATGAATACATATTTAATACTCTTTAAAAACATAAAAAAGAAACATTTTCACATTAAAAACATACACACAAGAGTGAAGTTAACATCTCTTTAAAACTCTCTCACAGTCCTAGGAAGATAACTACCTTCACTTGTCTAATTTCAGCAACACTCCAGGCCCTGAGGGCTTTTACAATTCACCTGCTATCGTAGGCGACGTCGCCCAATCCTTTGCTACAAGCTTGAGACGCCTCGCTTTCCGTCGTCCCGCCGGGTCTCGCCGCAAGGCTCCCTGGGAGTGGTAGTCCCTAGTCTGGCAGCTCCTGGCGCAGCAGCGAGGCGCGCTGGCCCTTGGAACTACGGAGGGTGGCGCACTGGTCGCAAGGCTCTTCCGCCTCGCCTTTCCCTCCCGGCCTTCCCGCCCGCCCCAGCTATCATGGCGGCTCCCTTGGCCCTGGTGCTGGTGGTGGCCGTGACCGTGCGGGCGGCCTTGTTCCGCTCCAGCCTGGCCGAGTTCATCTCCGAGCGGGTGGAAGTGGTGTCCCCACTAAGCTCTTGGAAAAGAGGTAAGGTCACCGGCTCGAGTAGGCGGCCAGGCCCCGCCTTTGCTCTCCTGGCCCCCGTGAATGGGAGGCGGGGGCAGTGGCCTCGAACTCAAGATTCTGAGGGAACTAACCCGCTCTGGCTTTCTCAGAGAGGGCGGGGCCTGAGGGCGGGGCCGCTGAGGGGAGGGGGGCGTGATGCGGTTTGGGCCCTAGGGGCCAGATCACCCGAGGAGTGGATCTGAGGGGGTGTGTCCCGCTCGGGTCCTGAGCCGGGGGGCGTGGTCTGAGGAAGGGTCGGAATAAGAAAGGGCGTTGTGGGTGGAGTGGGATTTGCGGATGGGAATTGGGATTTGCCGCGGGATCGCAAGTGGTGCTCGTTGGGGTATGGGTTGGTGTGTGAGGAGACCCCGAGTGAGGGGACCAATGTTGCCTAAGCGAGGAGAGTGTGTGAGTGTGCTTAGACGCCTCATCTCAGTGTGAGACTTGCAGTGCGGCTTTTTCTACTGTTTCTTCTTATTTCTTTAAGACCTTCATCAAACATTGTTTTATATCAGCGTGTACAATGAGACAGAGTTTGGGCTGAAGGATCCACAGGCTAGTGGGAGAGACAAAGAGTTATCATCATTTATGAAAAGTGTACTTCCTGTATAAATCCAGTTCCTTCCTTGGAGTTCTGACCCTGAAGAAAGTGTCCTCTTCTTTTCCGATTTCCTAAGGATGAGGGATTTGAGCTAACTCTTGAAGGATGTAGAGTTTGGAAAGCAAGATTAGAGAAAGAGAAGTTCCAGGTAGCAGAAGGTAAACAGGATCAAGAAATGTTGAAGAATGTGAAATGTCCAAAGTAGGGAGTAATGGGGTGGGGGTTAGGTTAGGGCCAAAGTTTGAAGATTTTTTAAAAAACTTTTTTTACTGAAGTACAATAAACATACCATGCACATATAAGTGTAGAGCTCAGTGAATTTTCACAAACTGTGTATACCCATGTAGCCAGCACCCAGATCAAGAAACAGAACATTACCAGCATCCCAGAAGTCCCCTTTGTATCCTCGAACTTTCAATACTAGAGTTTTGAGATTATCCCATAGACATTTTGGAATGGGGGAATGGTGTGATGAATGGGAGTTTTATGAATAATTAGAGCTAAGGTTCCTAAAAATACTTCCTATATATCAGAGACTGTGCTAAACCTCATTTTATCCTCCAGTTATTCTATGTGTTAGATGGTGTTATTTTCCCCATTTTACAGATGATGAAACTGAGATTTAGAGAAGTTAAGTAATTTGCCCAAGTTTCCCAGTTGACAAATGGCAATAAAGGTAGTAGTAATTCATATGCGTGATGGTAAGAGCTTAGACTTGATATTTTTGCATATAATATTGCATATAATTGTTTGTTGAGCAAACTGAATTGTTTATTGAAGCCACTTGGTTCCTGTTTTCTTCTGGATACTAGAAGACCCAAGGCAGTATTAGGCCCTCCTTCGTCTGCTCTCTTAGCACTTTAAACATTTCTCACTTTATATCATATTTGTTTATATCTGGTTTCTCCACTGTACTATGAGCTCCTTGAAGGCCAGGATTATTTTGTTCATTCCTGAATCCTTTGTGCCTGGCATAGAGTAGTTGTATAGTTACTGGTGAATAAATATTGAAGAAAAGAAAACATAAGATCTGAGTACTTATAGGATAGACAGGGTGAAGGATCCAAAGATGAGGCAATGTAGTACAGTGATTAAGAGCACAGGGTCTGGGATCTCAGAAAGGGTTTGAGTCTTTCTCTGCCTCTGCCACTTACTGTATGTGTGACCTCTAACATCAGTTTTCTCATCTGTAAAATAGAAAGTTATAATATGTACCCCATTAAATGAGATAATCCATGTTGAAGCTCTTAGCACGATAATGAAAGCTAAAATGACTAATTCTAAGATTTTGAGTTTAAATAATAGGGAGAACAGTGGTGATATTGGCTGAAATAGGTGAGTCAGAAAGGACAGCAGTGTTTGATGTGTGTATAAGATGATAGTATGATATTCAAAGGTTTGGGTCTGGAGCTTGGGGCCAATGTCAGCTAGAGAGAGAGATTTTATAATCACCTATCTGGATCTGATTAAGTCAGGATAACTATTTGTCCCATTTGGGAGGGTCAAGTATGACATCTGTAAGTATCACTTGTCTTCAGAGTATACTTTAAAATGGGATATTTTATAAAGCAGGTGATTGTATTAAACCCTAAAAGGTAGGCATTTAAAAATATTGAAATCGGAGCCCTTCTGGTTTCACATGACAGTTTGAGTTTTTTCTGTGTGTGAGGAAGATTAGCCCTGAGCTAACATGTGATGCCAATCCTCTTTTTTTGCTGAGGAATATTGGCCCTGGGCTAACATCTGTGCCCATCTTCCTCTACTTTATATGGGATGCCACCACAGCATGGCCTGACAAGCAGTGCGTTGGTGCACTCCTGGGATCCGAACTTGCGAACCCCGGGCCGCCAAAGCGGAGCGCACGCACTTAACCACTACACCACTGGGCCAGCCCCAGTTTGAGTTTTTTGAGTGACCAGTTCTTTGGGTGAAGGGCCTTGGATCCAAATAGATTTTGATGGCTGTAATCATGGACTGATTTTTGATGGGAATAAGTAAGAAGTTGTATACTTGGAGGGGATGATTCTTGTCTTCAGATATCTGAAGGGTTTTAAATGGATTGTCAGTTCTTTCACGTGCAAATGACAGAATCCAACTTAAACTGGCCAAATTATAATAAAAAGTGAATTTACTGGCCTATATAATGGAACGATCAAAGGGTAGATCCTGACTTCAGGCCTAGCTGGAGTCCAGAGACTCAATGATTTCCTCAGGACTTATTCTTTTTCTGTTTTGGCATCGACTGCATTCTGGAAGGCTCTTCCCAGATATTGGCAAGATTGGCTACTAATAGCCTCTGCCTTTTGTGTCCTCACAGTGTCAAGTCCAGTGGAAAGAGAGTGACTCTTGTTAAAGAGCACAACAAAAGCCTTGGAATTGAGTCACGCTGAACTTATTTGGGTAATATGCCAATTCTTAAACCAATTACTGGGGTCAGCCTGGGTCATGTATCTATATCTTCTTCTTTGGAGAGAGGGCAACCTGCCAAACCATGTAAGAGGGGGGTATCCTATAGGAAAACTAGGGTGCTCTTACCAGAAGAAGGGGAAATTGATGTTGGGCAGGTGAAAATAACAGATATCCATTATAATAGGAAAGAGATCTTTTTTATGTCCCTCATTTCTACAGACTCGTCAATTTATTTGATAGTTCAACTAAAATTTATACAGATTTCCTGCTTGACAAAATGTAAGCATGTGCTTCTCAGTCCAATAAAAATAATAATAATTAGTGTAATGCTTTCTATCTGCCAAGCACTGTTCTAAGCACTTTAGGTATGTTAAAAAACTAATTTAATCTCTACAGCTGCTCTATGATATAAATATTACTGTTAACCCCATTTTATAGATGAGAAAATTGAAGCACAGAGAGGTTAAGTCACTTGCCCAAAGTCAGGTAGATAATAATGTTTTATGTGAATAGCTAGCTATCTTAGGCATGGCTTTTCCATCTGAGTTTACTGTATACTATCTTGTGTAGAAATCCGTCAGAAATAATTTTGGAACCTTTCTGTGATATTTTGATATTTCCTCAGCCTTTGACCTAAAGATTAAGAATTAGTATGGGCTTAGCTTCTTGAGTTCAGGGTAGAGCCCAAGCTCCAATGCAGCTATGAGAGTCAGAGTCAGGAGGAAGGCTTCTGACTGCACTACATAAAAAAACAAAAAACTTTTATTGTTAAATAAAATACGGAATTAGTAAACCACACACAACAATGTATTGCATATGAGTTATTGTAAGACAGACACTTTTGTAGCTGTCATCCAAGTCAAGAATCAGAACTTGGCCGCTCACTCCAGCCAGAAGCCTTTCCATATGCCTCATCTCAATCAGTCCCCTCAGCCCCTTCATAAGTAACCATTATCCTCATGTTTGTAGTAATATCTTTCCTTTTTTTTTTGTTTTATTACCCAAATGAGCATCCCTAGACACTAAAGCTTAGTCTTACCCTTAAAAAAAAGTTTTTATATGTCTTTTAAGTATCCCTTAATCTTGAAGGTCCCTGTCTGTCCCATTGTTTTATATATCTGTTAAAGAACCCAGACCATTTGACCTGTAAAGTTTCCCATAATTTGGATTTTCGTGATTGTGTATTCATGGTACAGTATAAAATGTTCTTGTGTCCTCTGTATTTCCTGCAAATTGCAGCTGGATCCAGAGACTGGATACCAGTACTTTTTTGTTTGTTTTTTTAGCTTTTTATTTGAAATAATTTTAAACATACAGAATATTTGCAAAGATAGTACAAAGAGATCCCGTATACCCTTCACCCAGCTTCCCCTCATGTTAACATCCTGCATAATCATGGTACAGTGATCAAAACTAAGAGAATAACTGGTAAAATACCGTTAACTAAACTATAGTTGTTATTCAGATTTTACCATTTTTTCCACTGTTCTGTTTCTGTTCCAGGATCTGATTCAGGATCCTATATTGCATTTAGTTGTTGTGTCTCCTTATTCTGTGATCTGTGACGGTTCCTCAGCTTTTCCTTGTCTTTTATGACCTTGACGCTTTTAAAGCGTACTGGTCAGGTATTATGTAGAATGTCCCGCAGTTTGGGTTTGTCTGATGTTTTCTCATAGTTAGACTGAGGTAATGGATTTGGCGGAAGAATCCCACTGAAGTGATGTGACCCTCTTGATGCATTGGACCAGGGGGTACATCCTATTGAAAAGTCTTATTACTGGTGATGTTAATCTTAATCCCTTGGATAAGGTAGTATCTGCCCTGTTTTCCCACTGTAAAATTGCTATTTTCCCTTGTTAATTAATAAACATTTTAGGGATATACTTTGGAGCTCTGTAAATATCCTGTTTCTCGTTAAGTTTTGCCCACTACTTTTTGCATTTGTAGGTTGATCTTGCCTGTAGCAGACATTACTGTGGTGTTATAATGGTGACTTTTCTATTTCCTTCATTCCTTCTTCGTTTATTAATTGGAATTCTTCTATAAGGAAGAGTTGTCCTTTCTTATTTGTTTATTTATCCATTCAATCATTTATTTATATCAGTATGGACTCATGGACTTATTTTATTGCTTAAATTATTCCATTGGGACCCCTTTCAGGTTGATTCCTTTGTCCTTCTGACATACCTCCCTCCCACCTTTTTTTTTTTTTTAGCACTTCATTAGTTTCTGGAACCATGAGATGCTCCAGGCTTATCTTATATTTTCCTTGATCCATCCCTGGAATCAACCACTTCTCCAAGGAGCCGTGATTCTTTCTATCCGAGAATATTGTTTAGAAACCAGATCTAGGGGCCGGCCCCGTGGTGTAGCGGTTAAGTGCATGCGCTCTGCTATTGGCGGCCCGGGGTTGGATCCCGGGCGCGCACCGACGCACCGCTTCTCCAGCCATGCTGACGCCGGGTCCCACATACAGCAATTAGAAGGATGTGCAACTATGACATACAACTATCTACTGGGGCTTTGGGGGAAAAAAAGGAGGAGGATTGGCAATAGATGTTAGCTCAGAGCCGGTCTTCCTCACCAAAAGGGGAGGATTAGCATGGATATTAGCTCAGGGCTGATCTTCATCACAAAAAAAAAAAAAAAAAGAAACCAGATCTAGGTGCTAGGTGTGTTCCTTGCTACTGGGATGGCACTGTTTCTTGGGACCTCTTGGCTGGAAATATAAGGATAGCACTTCCGGGCCGCCCTGTGGCTTAGCGGTTAAGTGCGCACGCTCTGCTGCTGGCGGCCCGGGTTCGGATCCCAGGCATGATCCGACGCACCACTTCTCCGGCCATGCTGAGGCCGTGTCCCACATACAGTAACTAGAAGGATGTGCAGCTATGACATACAACTATCTACTGGGGCTTTGGGTGAAATAAATAAATAAATAAATAAATTACAAAAAAAAAAAAGGATACCACTTCTTTTGAAGAAGCTCAATGCATGCCCTTCTTGATATGGGAAGCTCAAAGACAATGTTTGTCTTATACTAGATGATATGCTTTTATAATCACCCACAGGAAAAGTACATCAAGGTAACTAAGAATTCTTATTTCATGGGATTTATCAGTTAAGAACTGAGAGACTTTGAGGCCAGCCCGGTTGCACAGTGGTTAAGTGCGTGTGCTCTGCTGTGGTGGCCTGGGGTTCGCAGGTTTGGATCCTAGGCGTGCACCGACGCACCACTTGTCAAGCCATGCTGTGGCCGCATCCCATATAAAGTAGAGGAAGATGGGCATGGATGTTAGCCCAGCGCCAATCTTCCTTAGCAAAAAAAAGAGGGGAATTGGCATTGGGTGTTAGGTCAGGGCTAGTCTTTCTACAAAAAAAAAAAAGAATTGAGAGACGTTATCGAAAAAAACAACTTATGTTTTAGAATAGTTGGTCATAATTAATTAGCTTTTATGGTCAACTATTCTAAAACATTAATTGTTGGATAATAATCCCATGAAGTAGAAGTGTTGTTCAGTTGCTCTGGTGTACTTTTCACAGGTTTTATTTTGGAGGGTACTCTAGGAAAAAGAATGACTTAAAGCTATGGGTTCTTTGTTTTTTTTTAAATTGACTTTTTTTGTTTTTTTCCCCAAACAGGCATTTTGTGAAACCTACTTTAAAATGTTTCCAGCAAAATATTATTGGAACATTGTTATATATATTAGAATTTGGGGGCCCTGATTATTATTTTATACATAGAGTAGATTCACTATTATATTCTAGAATATTTTGGTACTCTATAGCTCAGATGTTCCCAAACACACTGCAGAGGATGCCAAAGTTTTCAATCATGTGCACCAAAACAAGAACATTGTAAGAAGTCTATCATAAAGCTAAATGTATTTAAGTAAAAATATTGTGAGTTTATGGTCCTCCTACACTTTTAATGTTATAGATGGTAGTAGTAAATGGTAGTCTTTGTTTTTTAATGTTTTTACGTGAGGTTGACACTTCCCCCAGGTCAATTATCTATTAAGTAATGTGAGGTCATATTTAATCATCAAGATAGCAGAGCCATATTCCAGCCACTTGCCAGAGAACACATTAACAAATTCACTGGTGTACAATATCTAGCAAAAGTGTATGTATGAGAAGTTGTATTTTATTTTATTTTTTTTAATTTTTTAAATTTATTTATTTTTCCCCCAAAGCCCCAGTAGATAGTTGTATGTCACAGCTGCACACCCTTCTAGTTGCTGTATGTGGGATGCGGCCTCAGCATGGCCAGAGAAGCAGTGAGTCGGTGCGTGCCTGGGATCTGAACCCGGGCTGCCAGCAGTGGAGCGCGCGCACTTAACCGCTAAGCCACGGGGCCGGCCCAAGAGAAGTTGTATTTTAGACAGTTGCCTTTAAGGTGTGCAGTCTGTTCCTCTAGCTACATAAGCAAGAATCTCCCTCTGGATTAAAACAGTAGAGAGTGATGTTCCTGGACAGCATTTTACTGGTCCTCTGTAGAGTTGCTTTTACTGCTCTGTGGTAGCATGCCATTGGCTTAGATTGAGAGTTGCTTTGTGAAGTGGTCTGATGAATCATCTCCTTGGGTCTCCAGTAGAGATGTTAGTATGAAGAGTTTAATGGTTGTGTTACACTGCAGCTTCTTAATGTGGCTCCTTGAGGAAAGTTTCTTTCTGATCCTAGAATAAGGACCAGTTACAGTTGTCTGGAGCAATGGACTTTGTTTTATTTTATAGCCACCATGAATTGTGTAACTGATTAGGTTTACTTTTAGGGTAGGTCTATAAAGTTTAAAGCCATATTTATGGCCCACTCATTTCAAATATATAGTGTTTTTTTGAGCAAGCTTTGTAACTTTTATTTATTTATTTTTTAATTTTTGAGTAGGTAATTCAATCACCCATGAAAAATCAAAGGTGCAAAAGGCTATATGGTTAAAAGGCGCCTTTCCACCACTTTCCTATAACCACCTAGTTCTGTTGCCTGAGGGAACAGTTTCTCTTTTTTCTGTGAGGAAGATCAGCCCTGAGCTAACATCCGTGCCAATCCTCCTCTTTTTGCTGAGGAAGACTGGCCCTGGACTACCATCCGTGCCCATCTTCCTCTACTTTATGTGGGAGGCTGCCACAGCATGGCCTGACAAGCGGTGTGCATCGGTGTGTGCCTGGGATCCAAACCCTGGGCCGCCAGCAGCGGAGTGCGTGCACTTAACAGCTATGCCATGGGGCCAGCCCAGGAACAGTCTCTTATGTATATCAGTTTCTTATGTATATTTCTGAGATATTTTCTGCATTTATAAGCTTATATACTTTATAGCTTTTTGTGGCTTTGTTTTATGTTTTTTCTTATCCTTTGTCACTCACTTTCTTTTAAAATTAATTTTCCTGTTTCTTTTTAATAATTATAAAATAATACTCATTGCTAAAGATTCAGAAAATGAAGAAAAGATAAAAGAAACTAAACATCTGTAGTCTTACCATCCAGAGATGGTCACTGTTAACATTTCTTGTTTATTTTTGTTCTTTTAATGTTTATGTTTTATATTTATTTTGAGGCATTTTTCATTAATACATATTCACTCAAATAATTAAATGAATAAATGCTTACAAATATTTAAAATAAAATTTGATCATATTTTACATGCTGTGTTATGACCTCTTTTCATTTAAGAGTATTTCATAGACATCTTTCTTTCAGTAAATATATATCTGTAGTATATACTTTTTTATTTTAACTTTTTGTTTTTTTAATGAGGAAGATTGGCCCTGAGCTAACATCAGTTGTCAATCTTCCTCTTTTTGCTTGAGGAAGATTGTTGCTGAGCTAACATCTGTGCCAATCTTCCTCTATTTTGTATATGGGACGCTGCCACAGCATGGCTTGATGAGCGGTGTATAGGTCTGTGCCTGGGATCTGAACCTGTGAACCCGCAGCCACCGAAGCAGAGCATGTGAACTTAACCACTGTGCCACCAGGCCAGCCCCTTATTTTAACTCAATCTTGAAATAATTTTAGATTTTCAAAAAAGTTGCAAAAATAGTACGTAGAGTTCCTGTTTATCCTTTACCCAGCCTCTTCTAATAACATCCTACATAGTACAATGACCTAAACCAGAAAATTAACATTGATACAATACTATTAACTACAGACCTTATTAGAATTTTTCCAGTTCTTCCACTAATGTCTTTTTTCTGGTCCAAGATCCAGTCCATGATCCCACATTGCATTTAGTTGTTATGCGTCCTTAGTCTCTTCCAATCTGGGACACTTCCTCAGGCTTAACATTTTTAAAGGGTACTGGCCAGTTATTTTGTCTCTCATTTGGGTTTGCCTGATGTTCTCTCATGATTAAATTGAAGTTATGCTTTTCTGGCAAGGATGCCACATTTATGGCATAAGGACCACAGAAGTGTTTTTATCCCCATCTCAGTGAATCCTATCAGGAGGTACTTAATGTTGATAATATTAACTGGTCAACATATTACTGGTGATATTAACTTCAGTTGCTTGATTAAAGGTAGTGAATGCCAGGTTTATCCACATAAAATTATTATTTTTCCCCTTGCAAATATTCTGTTTCTCATCATACTTTTACCCACTAATTTTAGTATCCATTGGTGATACTTGCCTTTCACGATTATTACTTTGGGGTCTGCCAAACAGTGATTTTCTGTTTCTATCTTTCCTTTTACATTTGATACTTAAAATTGTCTGTAAGAAAGAGCTTTCTTTTCTCTTTACTTATTAATTTATTGAACTACTTATATCATAGTATGATTTTTAATTATAAAGTGTTCCTATCTGTGTATCTATCCATCCATACATATATATACATATCATTCATTTAAATAAATCTCCATTAATGGACATTGGGATTATTTGTAATTTTTCAGTACTCTGAGCATGATAATAAACATACTTCTTTGGGCACTTGTCTAGTTATTTCCCTAGGATAAATTGCCCTAAGAACAATCATTTGTTGGTCAAAAGGCACGTACCTAAAAAGTACAGGGGCCAGCCTGGTGGTGTAGTGGTTAAGTTTGCAAGCTCCACTTCAGTGGCTTGGAGTTCACAGGTTTGGATCCCGAGCGTGGGCCTACACACCGCTCATCAAGCCATGCTGTGGCAGCATCCCGTATACAAGGTAGAGGAGGATGGGCACAGATGTTAGCTCAGGGCTAATCTTCCTCAGCAAAAAGAGGAAGATTGGTAATGGATGTTAGCTCAGGGCCAATCTTCCTCACCAAAAAAAAAAGTACATGTTGCCCTGTAGAAAAGATAACAAATGTCACTCAAACAAGCAACATATGAGAGTGACTGCCCATTTCCCCACACTATGGACAACATTTCTCATCAGCTTCTAATTTGTTATCTTACTGTATTTTGGAATGGAGCAGAATATATATAAACGAAACACTTTTTTAGAGTAGGTGGAAGTTACAAGGACATCAAAGGAAGCTTATAGTTTAACACAAAACGTTCTCATAATGAGTGCTGCCTCACAATGGAAAGGGATACTCTGTATGGAAGGAAGTTCCCCATTATCCAAAATGTTCAAATCAAGACTTAAAGCCACTTGGTGGGAATGAGGTAAAGGGGGTTAGATAAATTATAAGGCCCTTGTTGGTCCTGTGAGTGTCTAAAACTTTGGTTTATGGCCATCTACATATATCTTTGAAGTAAGAGTGAACTTGGATGTCTTACTTTTCAGTGGTTGAAGGCCTCTCACTGTTGGATTTGGGAGTGTCCCCGTATTCTGGAGCAGTATTTCATGAAGTAAGTGTTCTTGTTTTCTTTTCTGTGTACTAAGAGTAATTTATAGTCACAGATACCAAAGCCTAACTTTTGTTTAGTATGAACGTTTAAAAAGATCTAGTTTTGAAAATCATATTTAGAAACAGCTCTTTTTCAGGTGTCCTTCATTTAAGAAGGAGGTTTCACAATTGCAGTGGAAATGATCCAGATTAAGATTGTAATTTGGGGAAGCAGATGAGACTTTTGTAGAAGTTACCATTTTTTTTCTTTTCTTTTCTTTCTTTCTTTCTTTTTTTTTTTTGTGAGGAAGATTAGCCCTGAGCTAACATCTGTGGCCAATCCTCCTCTTTTTGCTGAGGAAGATTGGCCCTGGTCTGACATCCGTGCCCATCTTCCTCTATTTTATATGGGATGCCGCCAGAGCCCAGCTTGATAAGTGGTGCGTCAGTCCGCAGCCAGGATCTGAACCTGCAAACCCCGGTCCGCCAAAGCAGAGCACGCAAAGTTAACCGCTACGCCACCAGGCCGGCCCCAGAAGTTACCATTTTTAACGGCAAATAAATTGTACACAGTTCCCAGTCCATGAATAGGTTGTATGCTAGTTGGCATGTAATTGGTCCTTTGAGTCATGCTTTCCCATGAAAACTGTGACCGCAATGTTGGTTTCTTAGAAAGCCCACAAAAGCCTTTTTAACTCATAAAATTAGTTCTTAAGAATAGTAAAATCACTCTTAGGTCACCATCATTTCTTGGTTGAGTCACTGCAACAGCTTCCTGACAATTCTTTCTGCATTCAATCTTACTCATTTACTCTTTATTTTGCATTCAGAGCCATCTTTCTGAAATGTGAATCTGATTTTGTAACTGTCCTGCTCCGTACCTTTGAATGTACCTTTGACCTCAGGATAAAATCTGAACACCTTAGATTAGGGGGCATAAAGCCCTGTGGGCCCTGCTCAGCACATCAACCACATTTCTTTCCATTCTCCCCTTCCATTCTTATTGGCCATCTCATTTTAAAGTAGAAATCTTCTAATTTGATAATTTAACCCCTAATTTTTACAGTTGTCTCCCTCATACCTACTTTGAGAACAATTTCTTTTGGTTCTTCTATCTAGTTTTTCAAAAGCTTTCAACTTAGTTTTCATGGAGATAACTGTCTTTTGCATTCATATTTCATTATCTTTGTATTACTATCTAATTGAACCACAATAACAAGAACTACTTGCAGAAACAGGTTAAGAGCAATTTATGAGACTCTTTTTTTTGTGTGAGGGAGATCAGCCCTGAGCTAACATCCATGCTAATCCTCCTCTTTTTGCTGAGGAAGACTGGCTCTGAGCTAACGTCCTCCTCCTTTTTTTCTTCCCCAGAGCCCCCAGTAGATAGTTGTACGTCACAGTTGCACATCCTTCTAGTTGCTGTATGTGGGACGCAGCCTCAGCATGGCTGGAGAAGCGGTGCGTCAGTGCGTGCCCGGGATCCGAACCCGGGCCGCCAGTAGCGGAGCACGCACGCTTAACCGCTAAGCCACTGGGCTGGCCCTATGAGATTCTTAATAAGCACACTATTCAGTTATTGGGAACAGATTGTATGGGCATACCAAAGAGTAGCCCGTTAGTTATGAGGGCTCAGTGTGCTGTGGGCCTTGGGCAATATATTTTCTAGACAGAATAGGAACCCCCTGAGAGAGTTCTGACATACTTTCATTGTGCTTCAGCAGGATATTCTCTATTACCTATGTGTGTTTGCTCATGCTATTGTCTCCTTATGGAGGGCCATTCTTCCCTCTTTTTGTGGTTGGTTCTACTATTCAGATATCAGCTTAAGTTTTACATCTTCCAGGAAGCCATCTCTCATCACCTTAGACTAGGTTAGATGTTCCTTGTTATCTTCAGAAAATCTTATGCTTATCCTTTTCATGGCTTGTATCACACTCTTGAAATTGCCTCTGTACTTGTTTTGACCATTATGATATATGCTTCTCAGAACAAATACTGGCACCTTTTCATCACTTATTCCTAGTGCCTAGCTCTATGTCTGCCTGTGTATTCTAATCCACATAGATTAGAATCTAATCCCGCTCTTCTTTCTTTCCTTTAAGTTTGTTAAGTATGTACCACATGCCAGCTATGCTGCAAGGTACTAGGGATACAGAGCAAGATATAGGCCCTGGCTCCATGGTACGTATATTTCTGAGAGAAACAGACAGTAAGTTAGTAAAAAAGAAACAGATTTCAGAGCAAAAAATATCACCAGGGATAAGGTCATTTCATCATAATAAAGGTGTCAATTCATCAAGAGGACATAATAATTCTAAATGTTTATCTACTTAATAGTAGAGTTTCAAAATATATGAAGACCGATAGAGCTGCAAGGAGAAATAGACAAATCCACGATTAGAGTCAGAGATTTCAATATCCCTCTCTCAATGATTGATAGACCAAGCAGACAGAAAATCAACAGAGATATAGAAGACTTGAACAACACTATCAACCAACTTGATCTCATTGACATTTATAACTTTCCATCCAACAATAGCAAAACACATAATCTTTTCAAATGTACATGGAACCTTTGCAAGATAGACCATATTCTGGGCCATAAAACAAGACTCAATAAATTTAAAAGGAATGAAGTCATACAAAGTATATTCTCTAACTACAATGGAATTAAATAAAAAATGAATACCCGAAAGATATCTGGAAAATCCCCAAATATTTGAAAACTAAGTAACATATTCCTAAATAACCTATGGATCAAAGAAGAAATTAGAAGGGAAATTAGAGAGTATTTTGAACTGAATGAAAATGAAAACACAACCTATCAAAATATGTGGGATGTCACTAAAAGCAGCGCTTAGGGGAACTTTATAGTGCTAAATGCCTATATAAGAAAGGAAGAAAGGTCTCAAATTGATGACTTCAGTTTCTACCTTAAGAAACTAGAAAAAGAAGATAAATTCAAAGTAAGCAGAATAAAATAAATAATAAAGATCCAAGCAAAAACAAATGAAAAAGACAACAGAAAAACAATAGTGAAAATCACTGAAACAACGTTGGTTCTTTGGGATGAACAGTAAAATTGGTAAATTTTTGGGAATGGTGGATATGTTCACTATCTTGATTGTGGTGATGGTTTCACAGATGTATAATGGGTCAAAATTGATCAAGTTGTCCACTTTAAAAATGTGCAGTTTATTTTATACCAATTATACCTTTGTAAAGCTAAAGTTTAAAAAAATGAGATTTCAGTTAAGTGGTAAGTACATGTACAAAAATAAAGCTGGGTGAAGAAATAAAGAGTGACAGGGGTACGTGTCACTATTTTAGATAATGTGTTCAGAGAAGGCATTCTGAGGATGTGAAGTTTGAATAAGATAAGTAAATGAAGCTAGGGCAATATGATGGCCCTGATTTGGGAATGAGGTTGGCATTTGTGAGTTGCAGAAAGATGGCCAGTGTTGCTAAGGCAGAATGAGCAAAGAGGTGAATAATGGAGATAAGTTGTAAGAAGTTAGGGGCTAGATTATGTATGACTTTTTTTTGTCTTAATGTAGGACTTTTTATAGACATGGTTAGGAGTTTGGATTTTCTATCTGTTTGTCTATCTTTCATCTATCTATTTTTAAATATTATTATTATTTTTTTTTGTGAGGAAGATTGGCCCTGAGCTAGCATCTGCCAATCGTCCTCTTTTTTTTTTTTGTTTTGTTTTTCCTGAGGAAGACTGGCCGTGGGCTAACATCCATGCCCATCTTCCTACACTTTATATGGGACGCCGCCACAGCATGGCTTGACAAGCGGTACGTCGGTGTGCGCCCAGGATCCAAACCGGCGAACCCCCGGCTGCCACAGTGGAGCGCGGGCATTTAACCACTTGCGCCACTGGGCCGACCCCCTAAATATTATTATTTTTAATGCCCAGAGTTTGTTATATGAGGGCCAGAGCTTCCTCCCAGACTCAAGTTTATAAATTCTCAATTGGCTAGTGAGGCCAATTGGGATACTTCTTGTCTAATTTGGTTGTCTGGGAAGACTTCATTCAAGTCCTCAATGGTCATTTGATCAAATGGAATTATGTTCTTTATCTTCTCCAGCTTTTTCTCATATTCATCGATTCTGGCCTTTGAGAGAGAGAACTCAGCACAACTTTTCATGTCTTCTTTTTCTTCAGCATCTACCTGAACAGTATATTTATCCTCTGGCATAGGAACATTCGAGGCATAAATCTTATACTCAGAGTTATCTGCCAGGCTGACCTCCACTACATTGGCCTTCTAGTGAGCCCAATTGATAGCAGGTGGATTCTTTTTTTTTTTTTTTTGTGAGGAAGATCAGCCCTGTGCTAACATCTGCCAATCCTCCTCTTTTTGCTGAGAAAGACTGGCTCTGGGCTAACATCTGTACCCATCTTCCTCTACTTTATATGGGATGCTGCCACAGCATGGCTTGATAAGCGGTGCGTCGGTGCGCACCTGGGATCCGAACCCGGGCCGCCACAGCGGAGTGTGCGCGCTTAACCGCTATGCCCCCGGGCCGGCCCCTGGATTCTTAGATAGAGTAGCTAACCTGGAGGTGAAGATCTCCTTCTAGGATTTCAGGGAGTTACCAATGGTATTTTGGTCTCATGGTATGATCTCCCCAAAAGCTACCTAGTCAATGTCTTTTAAAGCAAGTTTTTACCCAGCCATTTTGAGATCTTCCACCAACCCTGGTGGCCCACGGTAGCAAGTGGATTTTATTTTTACTCTGATGGGAAGACACTGGAGACTTTTAAACCAGGAGAGAAGTCATCATATGTATTTTACATTTAATAAATATTGCTGTGGATACTGTGAAGGAAATTGACTCTAGGGGCAAGCAGTAAAGCAGGGAAAATGATTAGGGTGCTTATGCAATAGTCTAAGCAGGCTGATGGTGGCTTGGAATTAGGGTGATAACAATAAAGATGATGAAAAGTGATTAGATTCTAAAAAAAAAAGTGATTAGATTTTAGTTATATTTTCAGAGGTAGACTTGTTAATAGATTTTATTTGAGATATGAAGGCAAGAGAGGATTCAAGGATATTATTTCAAGAATAGCAGGTTTTTGTCCTGAGCAACTGAGTGAATGGTGGTGTTATTTAATGAGATGAGGCATAGTGAGGGAGGAGCAGGTTTTAGTGGGGTGGGAAATAAGAGTTCAGATTTCACCATGTTAAGCTGTTGGCTGAAAGTGAAAAGTGGGGAGGGAAGTTGGAGATTGAGGAGGGGGGATGATGTGAAATAGTCCTTGCAGAAAGAATATGTTGAATGAATAAATGGAAGAGCTGTATCTAACCATTTAACCATTGTTTGAAATGTTGTTTCTCTGGGAAAAAGCATTCTTAGATACAGTGAGGGAGCCTAGAACATCTTCTTACTCCTCATCATGTGTGTGCACGCGCATGTGTGCATGTAAAGAGGGATAAAGGCATGAGGTAGTAATTTCTAGCTACCAAAACCGTGTTAACTTTCTATACCTATATAAGATGACCCCTTTAGGACTGTTAACCTTTAAGAACTCTGAATTAAGAGGCAAGAACACTTGCTTCCCCTGAAAACAGTGAGGAAGACTTCAAACTCAGAGTCCCTTGCTCCCCATTCCTGAATATGAGTTAGTTTGTTTGTAAGCTGGGTGTTCATGAATCAAGAGCTACCTATACTTTAATATAGTTTCTTTGAGTAATAAAATATAAAGAAATAAAATGATGTCAAGCCATGTGAAAGAACATGTTTGAAGAGAAAGTACATCATTGCTTTGCATTGTTTCTTTCTTAATCTTCAGTAGGTTTTATTATCTAGTTCTTTGGGAAAGTGGAGAAGAAAAATCTGCACAGGAAAGGAAAAAGAAATTTAGCTATTACAGGTTAGATTTTATGATTGCCTTCAACAGATGTTTCTGTTTCTGTGTTTAGCCAAGTACTGATAGTAAAATTGTGAGTTTATCTATATATACCCTACCTTTACTGGGAGTGGTCACCCAAATGGCGATATAGCATAAAGACAGATTATATTCAGTGTATACTTCTCTATAATAGTATAATATGCAGTTAACTACTGTGTACATGTTAGTTCATTATGGAAACCAGGCCATTTGCTGATAGGCTTTTTGAGAACTGTTTGTTCTGTTATTTCTGAGACCTATTTAGTGCCATTCTAAACTATCTGAAGCATCAAAACACTTTGAAAGCAGGCTTTTGGTAATATAAATATCAAGTTACTACTTTTTACTGACAAAGATAAATGCAAAAAAGAATCCATTACTAGATAGTTGTAAAAATTTAATCTTTTTAGAACTTGGAAAGGCAAAGCTGATGCCTCTGTTTATAAAAAGAGGTAAAAAGTTGATCTCAGGGGCCAGCCCTGTGGCTTAGCGGTTAAGCGTGCGCACTGTGCTACTGGCGGCCCGGGTTCGGATCCCGGCGCGCACCGATGCACCGCTTCTCCGGCCATGCTGAGGCCACATCCCACATACAACAACTAGAAGGATGTGCAGCTATGACATACAACTATCTACTGGGACTTTGGGGAAAAAAAGGACGAGGATTGGCAATAGATGTTAGCTCAGAACTGGTCTTCCTCAGCAAAAAGAGGAGTATTAGCATGGATGGTAGCTCAGGGTTGATCTTCCTCACAAAAAAAAAAAAAAAAAAGTTGATCTCAGGTAGCTAACATATTGAGGTCTACTGTATGCTAGGCACTCTGCTGAGTACTTTGTGCACATTATCATTTAATCCTCCCAAGAACCCTGAGAAATAGGTAATTATTCTTATTTTATAGTTGAGGAAATTAAGGCTCAGGGGGGAAAACAACTTGCCCAGAGATACATAGGTGAAACCTGGTTTTAAACCTGAATCTGACCCCAAAACCTTGTTCTTTCTACCACACTAGCTTATTCTTACTAAAAAGTTGTCGATGACCTTCACAATATTATAGGACACTTTTTTTGTGTGTGTGTGAGGAAGATTGGCTCTGAGCTAACATCTATTGCTAATCTTCCTCTTTTTGCTTGAGGAAGACTGTTGCTGAGCTAACGTCTGTGCCATTCTTCCTCTATTTTGGATGTGGGACGCTGCCACAGCATGGCTTGATGAGCTGTATGTAGGTCTGCACCCGGGATCCGAACCCATGAACCCCGGGCCACTGAAGTGGAGCATGCGAACTTAATCACTACGCCACTGGGGCTGGCCCCAGTATGGGATACATTTTTGCCCGTGGTTGGAAATTGGGAAGAGGTGTGCCTGAGACACCAGCATGGGCTCACTAAAACCAAGTCATGCACTTTCCTTCTGGCTGTCTTGGCTTGGTGAACTGGCTTGTAGTAGCAGACCAACCCTCCTGCCTAGAACTAGAAAAGCCGGATGAATACAAAAAATGTCATTGGAAAGTACCAAGATAGCCAGGACCTGAGGGGCTGAGATCGTAGAAGGGAATGTGTGGAAAGTGAAACTGACAGTCTGAGCTGCTTTCTCCTTGATGCATTTACCAGTTTGTAAGTGGCACAGGCTGAGAGGCAGAGAAAGAGAACAGAAATTGGCCATTAAGGGGCTAAGGGCTGAGCAGAATTATTGGCAGTGTCACGGTGCTAGAGAAATACAAATTCGAATGCACAGCCAACTGAGGTGGCAGGGCTCTGGTAAAGGACTTGGCTTCTAGTTGGGACCTCTGAAAGACTACTGTCCAGGAATAAGAGTAGACCACATATAGACTAGTCTTACAAAGACTGAATCCAGCTTCTAATTAGCTAAACCCCTAATAGATTAAGGTGAAACAATTCTATTCTAATTGCTTACCAGAAGTTTAAAGAAATCCTCTCTGGAAGAAAATAGCCTCATCCAGAACCTCTACAGTTTTCCATATACAACATCCATTATTCAATCAAAAATTACCAATCATAGGGGCCGGCCCAGTGGTGTAGTGGTTAAGCTTGCACGCTCTGCTTCAGTAGCCCAGGGTTCACAGGTTTGAATCCCAGGCATGGACCTATGCACCACTTATCAAGCCATGCGATGGCAGGCATCCCACATATAAAGTAGAGGAAAATGGGCATGGTTGTTAGCCCAGGGCCAGTCTTCTTCAGCAAAAACAGGAGGATTGGCAACAGATGTTAGCTCAGGGTTAGTCTTCCTCACACACACAAAAAATTACCAATCATAGTAAAAGATAGATAAAAATAGGCACTAAAGGGCCAGCCCCGGTGGCCTAGTGGTTTAGTTTGGCACGTTCTACTTCGGCGGCCCAGATTCAGTTCCTGGGCACGGACCTACACCACTCCTCTGTCAGTGGCCATACTGTCATGGCAGCTTACATACAAAAAGAGGAAGATTGGCAACAGATGTTAGCTCAGGGAGAATCTTCCTCAGCAAAAAGAGGAAGGTTGGCAACAGATGTTAGCTCAGGGAGAATCTTCCTCAGCAAAAAGAGGAAGGTTGGCAATAGATGTTAGCTCAGGGTGAATCTTCCTCAGCAAAAAAACAAAAATTTGTGAACAATGCTTAATATGTTTAAAAAAATAGGTGACAAGATAGAATATTTCACCAGGGAACTGGAACATATAAAAATGAATCAAATGGAAATTCTAGAACTGGAAAAGATAACAAATTAATAATGTGATAGGGGGCCAGCCTAGTGGCATAGTGGTTGAATTCGTGCACTCCGCTTCGGTGGCCTGGGGTTTGTGGGTTTGGATCCCGGGCGCGGACCTGCACACTGCTCATCAAGCCATGCTGTGGTGGTGTCCCACATACAAAATAGAGGAAGATTGGCACAGATGTTAGCTTAGGGACAATCTTCCTCAGGCAAAGGAAAAAAAAAAAAAGAATACAATGGACAGGGTTAACAGCAGATTACACAATGCTAAAGAGAGGATTAGTGATCTGGAAGATAGGTCTTTAGCAAATATCCAGATTGAGCTTGAAGAGAAAAGGATAGAAAAAAAAGAAAAAAATAAGAGATCTATGAGATACAGTGAAAGGTTTAACATACATACTAATGGAGTTCCAGAATGGGAGGAGAGACATAATGAGGCAGAAACAATATTTGAAGAAATTTGTGGCTGAAAATTTTTTCAAAATTTATGAAATATTACAATTCAAGAAGCTCTATAAACCCAAGCAGGATAAATCAAAGAAGAGCATACAAGGGCCAGCCCCAGTGGCCTAGTGGTTAAGTTCAGCACGCTCTGCTTTGGCAGCCTGGGTTTGGTTCCTGGGTGCAGACCTATACTACTCTGTTAGTGGCCATGCTGTGCTGGCAGCCCACATACTAAAAAATAGAGGAAGATTGGCATGGATGTTAGCTCAGGGCAAATCTTTCTCAGCAAAAAAATAAATAAAAATAAAAGCTTAAAAAAAAATAAAAACATACATCATAATAAAACTTCTCAAAACTAAAGATAGATTAAAAACAGCTAAAAGGGGATAATTATCTTTAAAAAACAGCAAGATGGAAACTAACTTTTCAACAAAAATGGTGGAATACAGAAAGAAAATATCTGCCAACATAGAATTCTATACTAAGTGAAACTAGCTCTCAGAAATGAAGGCAAAATGAAGACATTTCCAAGCAAATAAAAATTGATAGACTTTGTTGCCAGCAGACTTACATTTAAAAAAATACAAAAGAGTAGAAGGATTATGATCCTCGACAGCATTATGGACTATAGGAAGGAAAAAATAACAGTGAAAAAGGTAAATATGTGGATAAATCTAAATAAATATTGATGTATAAAACAATAATAATGTCTTGTGGGTTTAAAATATATGTTGAATTAAAGCTATAACAACAATAACAGAAAAGGCTGGGAGTAGCTATATGGAGTTAGTGTTCAAAGGTCCTTATGTTGTCTAGGAAGTGGTAAAAGTAATCGTTTTTGTTATACTCTAATTAAAGTCAAAGATGTGTGTCGTTAATTGCTAGAAGAATAGCAGCTAAACGTATAACCAACGAGCTAATAGAGGGGAAAATGGAATAATAAAAAATAATGCAGAATCAAGCAAGAAAGGAGAGAATAGAGTATAGAGAAAATGGGACAAATGTAAAGTGAAATAGTAGGATGGTAAACTTAAACACAAATATATCAGTAATTACATTAAATGTAAATAGACTAAAAATCCAACTAAAAGATAACGATTGTCAGATTGGGTTAAAGAAAAATAATTATATGCTGCTTTTAAGAAAGATCTTATATATAAGAACACAAAAAAGTAGAAAGAAAAAATATAGGAAAAGATATATCATGCAAACATTAATCCAAAGAAGCTGATATAGCTATACTAACAGATAAAGATGACTTTAAGGCAAGAAATATTACTTGAGGTAAAGAAGATTATTTTATAATGATAAAAAGATCAATTCACTGAGAAGATACAGTAATTCTATATATAAATGCATCTAACTACATAGCTTCAAAATATTTAAAGCAAAAATAATATAACTAAAAGGAAAAATAGACAAATCCACAGTCATAGAGGGAGATTTTTAACATACCATTCTTAGTCACTGACATAACTAACAGACCAAAAAATCAATAAAGATATAGAAGATTTGAATAAATTATTAACATACTTAATGTAAATGTCATATATAGAATTTTACACCCATAAATGTTAGTATGCACATTCTTTGCAAGTGTACATGGAGCATTTACCAAAACTGACCATATCATGGCCCATAAAGCAAGTTCCAACACATTTTAAATGACTGAAATAATACAGAGTATTTTCTATGACCACAGGAGAATTAAGCTAAAAATAAATTACAGAAATATAAAAAGAAAACTTACAAATAATTGGAAATTAAACACTGTACATTTTAAAGTAGTCTTAATTAAAGAAGGAATCTTAGTGGAAATATAATATTTTGAACTGAATGATTTTGAAAAAAACAACATATCAAAACTTACATGATGCAGCTGAAACCATACTCAGAGGGAAAATTGTTGTCTTGAGTATATTTGGAAAGAAGAAAGTCTGAAAATCAGTGACCTAGTATCATTAGAAAAATAAAAAGCAATTATCCCCAGAAAACGTTGAAAGAAGAATTGTATATTGTATTGTAAAGTTCAGAAATTAATGAAATAGAAAACGAAAGTATAACAAGCAGCAAAGCCCAAAGTTGGTTCTTTGAAAGACTAATAAAATTAAGAAATCTCTGACAAAATTTGTCAAGGTAAAAAAGAAGGTACATAGGCGCCAGCCCTGTGGCTTAGCGGTTAAGTGTGCGTGCTCCGCTACTGGCGGTCCAGTTCAGATCCCAGGTGTGCACCGACACACCGCTTGTCTGGCCATGCTGAGGCGGCATCCCACATACAGCAACTAAGAAGGATGTGCAACTATGACATACAACTATCTACTGGGGCTTTGGGGAGAAAAAGGGGGAAAAAAAAAAAAGGAGGAGGATTGGCAATAGATGTTAGCTCAGGGCCGGTCTTCCTCAGCAAAAAGAGGAGGATTGGCACGGATGTTAGCTCAGGGCTGATCTTCCTCACCAAAAAAAAAAAAAAAAAAAGAGAGAAGGTACAAATTACTAATATTGGGAATGAAAAGTGGACATCACTGTAGTTCCTATAGACACTAAGAAATAAAATATTATGAACAACTTTGTGCCAAAAAATTTGCAACGTTATATGAAATGGACAGATTCCTAGAAAACCACAACTTACCTAAAATGGCGAAGAAAAAATAGCAAATCTGAATAGCGTTTTATCTGTGAAAGAAATTGAATCTGTAATTAAAAATCTTCTCTCAAAGAAAACCCATGCTGAGGTGGTTTTACAAGGAGTGAATTTCCCTGACTCTTTGAGGAGGAAATAACACTAATCATATAAAATGTCTCAGAAAACAGAAGAAGGGAAAACAGTTCCCAGTTTATGAGTTCAGCAATCTTGGTCCACTATGGAATTCCCCTTGGCTAATATATATGTCTTAGAACTAAAATTCACCTCATACCTTTAGTGTGTTAACAGTTCTTCAACAGATATTTAATGCATGTCAGATTTTGTTTATTGTCTTTACTCAATTCAGCAGATAGTCCAATGAAACAAAATGATCCAGTGATACTAAATTATTCTCCCTCATATGTACCCTGTCCAACTAACGTAGAACAGTATTCTAGGAAAGAAAGAGATTTTTGTTGACAGAATAGCCTCCTCTCCATCCCCTACTCTGGAAACTGATAATAGTAAGATTTAACTTAATTTGTTTTTTTCCTGCAGACTCCATTAATAATATACCTCTTTCATTTCCTGATTGACTATGCTGAATTGGTATTTATGGTAAGTAACCTTCCACATAAAATCAGTATATATATTTTTAATTTTACAGTCTTTTTTCCTTCTTGTTTTTAAGAAAAAAATATCTATTTTAGAAGCTCAGGAGTTTCTCAGAATATAAAAAGCAAAAACCTTATCTTTATTTGAATTCATGGAACTGTGATAGTATTATGGAAGTGTGAGGAGAGGTGTCTGACATCGGGCCAGTTCCAGTTCCTTATACTTTTAAAATTTGATTTATAGACTGTGTAGTGTTGAATTTTCTAGCTCCAGGATTCTGTGATTCACTTCAATTGTGGTGCCAGTGTAGAGGGCATCCTGAATTTTCTAAGCATTCTGCCAAGAGATTCTGTCTAGAGGACATGGGCCTGATGAGACTTTCAGGGGCAAGAACCTTCAAAATTGAGATGACAGGGCTATTTTGAGAACATAGTAATTTGAAACACTTGCCTAAACTAGAGTTGACAATCTGGATCAAGTAGCAGGTCCACTGAGATCTTCCTTAATAATTATAATGGCTGCGGTTTATTGAGAACTTGCTATGTGCTAGGCACTTGACATATGTCAGACCTACAAAACAGTGGGTATTTTTCCCATTTTACAGAAAACTTAAGTAACTTACAATTACAGAACAGATGTGGAACAACAAACTGGTATGAGTCTAGATAGGTCCTAATCCTCAGGGCTTTCCAGTCAGAACTCCCTGAAAAGGCTTTATCTTTGGGTAGTCAAAGTGAGGGTTGAGGTTCTGCCTGACTGTAAGAGTTCAGTACTGGGTAGTCTGCCACCATCCAAAAACTCCAGGCCCTGGCAGCGTTCCATTACTCCTGAACTAATTGGGTTCATTTCCTATTGTTTCTCTTTCTCTTGACAGATAACTGATGCACTCACTGCCATTGCCCTGTATTTTGCAATCCAGGACTTCAATAAAGTTGTGGTGAGTAGCCAGTAGGTGGGACAAAACTGGTGGAATTTGGTAGCCTGCTAGTCTCTGTTATTACAAAGACTCAAAGGTCATATACTTAAGGATCCAACTGTTTTAAAATACTAAGAAGTGGGAATGAAGCTTCTGGCCTGTTCAGCCAGCCCTGAACCAAAGAGACAGCTTTACTAATAGAGACAGAAAGATCAGCTTAATCTGTGTAGGTTAATATCCACTCACCTGTGCAAGTTCAGACTGTCTGGAGCAAACAGAGTTAAACTACAATTATATTAATGAGGACCCTTAAAAAGCTTCCATTCCTTTCACCAGTTTTTCTTTTCAAAGGGAAAATGAATACGGCTTTTAACTCACTGTGTTATGCCTATCCGAGGTAAAACTGGATTCCCAATGTAGTTCCTGTTTCCATGCCGAGAGCAATCTTAACTGGAAAATTTGGCATGTATTAAATGCCTGTTGAAAGTATTGATGTAAACTTTAGGCTTAATCCTTAAGTAATAGCCAAAGGGAATTGTATAGTGGGGCCACTCTCATTTTCCTGGGTTCTGAGAGAGTTAATAGGTTAACCATGTGTACTATCCATGTAGTTATTAAAAAAATTGGCTGCAGTCCTCCTTGATTGGCTGGGAGCCACTGAGAGGATTTAGATCGGGGTGAGAGAAGGCTGCATCCTATTAGTGTTGTCTGTCTGTGGTTCATTTTCACTTCTGTTATCAAGTAATAGAACCAGAAATGGCAGTCTGCCATTCTGTGGCACTGGTCATCAGTAACAAATAAAGCTGGTGAATTCTAGAATTTTAGACCTACAAGAGATTTTTAAAATCTCTAGACTGAGGGTTCTTAACTTGGCATCCATTTATAGGCTTAATGGGTTTATAAAACCTTGAAATGGTATGAAAAATTATATGTGTACGTGCATATGTCATTTTTTCCAAATGGAGAGTCCATAGTTGTTATCAGTGCTCAAAGAATCCTTGATTCCTCCCCTAAAGGATTAAGAACTACATTTTAGAGACTTAGTATCACTAAGACCAGAAAGTAAACATCTTTTTTTTTTTTTTAATTTTTATTTATTTATTTTTCCCCCAAAGCCCCAGTAGATAGTTGTATGTCATAGCTGCACATCCTTCTAGTTGCTGTATCTAGGACGCGGCCTCAGCATGGCCGGAGAAGCGGTGTGTCGGTGCGCGCCCGGGATCTGAACCCAGGCCGCCAGCAGCGGAACGTGCGCACTTAACTGCTAAGCCACAGGGCCAGCCCAGGAAGTATGCATCTTAAACTAATGGAGCATTTGTGACAAGATGAACCTTAAGGGCATTCTGCTAAGTGAAATAAGTCAGACAGAAACAAATACTGTATGATCTCACTTATATGTGGAATCTAAAAAAGTGGAATTCATAGAAACAGAGAGTAGATTGGTTGTTGCCAGGGGTTGGGGGGTGGGGGAAATGGGGAGATGTTGGTCAAGGGTACAAACTTCCAATTATTAAGATGAGTAAGTTCTAGGGATCTAGTATACAGCATAGTGACTCTAGTTAACAATATTGTCTTGTATACTTGAAAGTTGCTAAGAGAGTAGATCTTAAATGCTCTCACCACACACACATACACAAAAGGTAATTATGTGAGGTGATGGATGTCTTAACTTTATTGTGGTAATCATTTTGCAATATATATGTATATCAAATCATCATGTTGTACACCTTAAACGTACACAATGTTATATGTCAGTTATATTTCAAGAAAGCTGGAAAAGAAAAGAAAATTTTAGGGGCTGAGATGAAATGCTTTGACAGGATTCCCTAGAAGGGAGATGAAATAACTGGTCATGAGATTCACACACAGAGGAATTCAGAGGTAAATTAGCATTGGTTATTTTCTTCTCCAAGATAGATTGTTTATGTAAACCACAATCTTTGTTCTTTGAAGTTGAATGATAAAATATTTAGGGGTGAAGGGTCATGATATCTGCAACTTACTTTTTAAATGGTTCAGAAAAAAAAAGTGTGAGTGCTGGGCCGGCCCTGTGGCTTAGCGGTTAAATGCACGCGCTCCGCTACTGGCGGCCTGGGTTCAGATCCCGGGCGCCCACCGACGCACTGCTTCTCCGGCCATGCTGAGGCCGTGTTCCACATACAGCAACTAGAAGGATGTGCAACTATGACATACAACTATCTACTGGGGCTTTGGGGGGGGGGGGGAAGAGGAGGATTGGCAATAGATGTTAGCTCAGAGCCGGTCTGCCTCAGCAAAAAGAGGAGGATTAGCACAGATGTTAGCTCAGGGCTGATCTTCCTCACACACAAAAAAAGATCTTCCTCACAAAAAAAAAAAAAAAAGTGTGAGTGTTTGTGTAGAGATAAAGGAAATGTGGCAAAATGTTAACAGTTGGTGGATCTAGGTGTTTTATTGAATTATTCTTTTAACTTCTCTGTAGTTTGAAATTTTTCAATATAAAACACTGGAGAAAAAAATATATACATGTCGGCCCGGTGGCGTAGCGGTTAAGTGTGTGCGCTCTGCTGCGGTGGCCCGGGGTTCGGATCCCGGGCACACACCGACTCACCGCTTGTCAAGCCATGCTGTGGTGGCGTCCCATATAAAGTGGAGGAAGACGGGCACGGATGTTAGCCCAGGGCCAGTCTTCCTCAGCAAAAAGAGGAGGATTGGCATGGATGTTAGCTCAGGGCTGATCTTCCTCACACACACAAAAATATATATATATATATATACATGTCTGTACCCACCAGTGTGTGTGTGTGTGTGTGTATGTATATCATATATATGTTATATATATAAATATCTAAGGCAGGATTGGTAGCTTTCATATAAGAACACGATCAGCCAGATCTTTTCAACCAAAATGTAAAACTGAAATATGTTTTAATGAAAGTTGATTAAAAATGCTAAACTTGGGTCTGCCTGGTGGTGTAGCGGTTAAGATCATGTGCTCTGCTTCGGTGGCCCGGGGTTCGCAGGTTTGGATCCTGGGCGCAGACCCACGCATTGCTTTGTCAAGCCACGCTGTGGTGGCGTCCCATATAAAGTAGAGGAAGATGGGCACGGATGTTAGCCCAGGGCTAATCTTCCTCACACACACACAAAAATGCAACATCATATGTACTCCTATTTTTTTTTCTGTTTATAAAAACATCACACATATACTCCAGTTAAAACAATTTTTAATGGGGGGAGAAGCTTATGTGCAAGCAGTGAAGCTAGGTTTCAGTTAGTTTCCTAACAAAGTGCGGCTTCAGTGTCAATAGGAGAGATACCGTTAATTTACAGCACCAATAATTTTAATTCATTTCTTAATTATTTCTGAGTTTATATGGAAACATATAGTGATTTTTGGTTGTTTCTTTGTGTGCTTTAAAGAGGGGGAGAGAAAACCAAATGAGCTGTTGTCAATACTCTGTTATCATCAAGACTGAATTAAAATTTGGAATAGTTTAGTTTCTCCATCCTCAGAATTCAGCCTTTTGGAACATTAGTTTTCTTGGTCAGAATAAGAGTTTTATTTACACTGTGTCACAAATGAACTCATTCTAAATGGAAGATTTTGATGATGCTAATATACTACTGTTGATTTAAATAGAATATCAGCACATATCTTCCTCAAAATCTTTTCCACTTTGTCATAATGGGCCCATATCATATAGTCTGGAAGCATTTTAGTCTTGCTGTGATTTGAGACTTTTTATCCCTGGTAATGAAGCTGTGTCTACACCCAGATGCATCCTGGAAAACTGTGGTGCAGAGACAGGGGACTCCATTCCCACCTCATCTCTGACTGTTAGCTTGTGGAATATGAATGCTAATTGCTTTTTTTTTTAATATATATATATATTTTTTTTTTTCCCCAAAGCCCCAGTAGATAGTTGTACGTCATAGTTGCACATCCTTCTAGTTGCTGTATGTGGGACACGGCCTCAGCATGGCCAGACAAGCGGTACGTCAGTGCGCACCCGGGATCCGAACCCGGGCCGCCAGTAGCGGAGTGTGTGCACTTAACCGCTAAGCCACGGGGCCGGCCCTGCTGATTGATTTTGACCAGTTGATTCTCATGACATTTTACATCTGCCTCACTTGACAAAAGCCACCTAAGTCTAGTCTGTCCTTATCTGAGATCATGCTTTCTATTTGGAACTCAGAATTCGTGTTACAAAGCTGCAGGTAGTTTGATTGGGAGTGATAAAAACCTGTATCCCCTTAATGTGATTAGAGGGTTGTGAATTTGGAGGATAGGCTCCTGAATTTGGAATGTGCTGAGACTAACAGTTGGAGATGCTGTGGTGGGGGAGTATTCACCCCGCACCCCCTGCCCTGGCACCATAGGTTTTGAGGATGCAAGTGGGTGTAGACACAGTTTGAATGGTTAGAAAAAACCCTGTATTTGAAGTAGGGGAGTTATGCCCTTGCAAAACCAAATCTTGCAAGGGACAAGGAAAGGGCTGCATGGGGGAATGGATAAAAAGGAATGAAAACTCCACCCTGGAGATATTTTTTAATTCAAAAATTTCTACTGAAATATAACACACGTGGAAAAGTGTACAAGCTTCTGTGTATAAGCTGATTAATGATCACAAAGGTAACACATCCAGGTAATTACCCTTTAGGTCACTTTTAACCTCTCCTGTGACAGCTGTAAATCTCATCATTGTCAAGGCTGCTGAATATATCTAGAAATACTTATCTATGGATTTTAAATTGTACTCCTTAACCTCATTATTTTTATACTTCTAGTATTTTCTCTTTTTTTTTTAAATTTTATTTATTTATTTTTCCCCCAAAGCCCCAGTAGATAGTTGTACATCATAGTTGCACATCCTCCTAGTTACTGCATGCGGGACACGGCTGCAGCATGACCGGAGAAGTGGCGCGTCGGTGTGCGCCCGGGATCTGAACCCTGGTCGCCAGCAGCCGAGTACGTGCAATTAACCGCCAAGCCACAGGGCCGGCCCTCTAGTATTTTCTTGATGTGTGCATGTATGTGTTTGATTTTCCTTAGATTTTTAGCTGCTTTCCTGTCTCTAACTGAATGCAGTGGGAATTTTTAAAAGGGATTTTGTGCTTAGGGGAGCTGAGTCAGTATTGAGCCTGTGAGGCCAGGCATTATGGCAGCTGTGCTGGGGAGATTAGGGGAGACAAAGAGGGGTAGAGACTCAAGATTGTTGACCTGACTGCCCTTTTCTCCTGGAGACTCTCCTTTCATAAAATCTTTCTGTTTTAAAGTATTTTGGAAGATTGAGGTTACAAGAAGTACTTTTCTTTCATTGTTGGCACAATGTCACCTTTGCCCAGGGTCTACATCCCTGTTTGGCTGCCTCCATCTCTTACTGTAGTCCTGCTGGCTAGCTTCTAGCCTGGGGAATGGTTCTGCATTCCCACCTGTCTCTCTGGCTGCTCGGAGATGAACTCCTTGTTTCCTTTTACCAGCCTTCTTTGTGGATCTCACACCCTCCAGGTGGCCTTCTTTTTGCAGTAGAACTCCAGATCCCTTAGCTATTGGGGCCTCCGTCCTTCTACCGCTGCTGCAGCTGTCCTCACTAAGTGCTTTGTTTGCTGAGCCAGCCCCCTTCTCTCTGATAAAAGCACCTTAGTTTATATTTTGTCCTTTTAATTAAACAACCCCAGCTGTGAATGGCAGCATAAATCTTACTGAAGATAATTCCCACCACTTAACTTGGACTGTCAGAGATGATCAAAGGGAAGTTTTTGAAGTTTGTTCAGGTTTTCTGATTAAGCCTCTACCTAAACCTATGCAAGAAATCTGAGGTTACCTGCATTCTGGTGATGACCCCCTGATTTTCTTTTAAACTGAAAGATGGCTCTTTAAAAATTTTTTTTTAATTTACAATTTTTTAAAATTCTAAAATAACTAAAACTTGCAAAAATATATGAAGAATAATACATACTGTGAACCTATTTCAGCTTAAAAAATAAAACATTCCGCATATAGTTGCCTCTTTCTGATTCTTTCATCCCCCCGCCACCAGTTGCCACTGTTCTCAATTTAGTGTTTATCATTCCCACACATGGCCTTAACTTTTACTACATTTGTAAATATCCCTAAATAACATATAGTGCTATTTTGCATGCTTTTAACTTTATGTAAATGGTATAGTGCAGTATATGTTCTGTAGTCATCTGCTTTTTTCATCATTAAGTCTTTAATCACACGCAAGTAGTTAAGCACTTGCTACTTTGGTTCCTTTGAATTGCTCTGTTTTATAATATGTTGCAGCATTGATTTTATACTGTCTAAATAAGATTCTCTGATCATTAAATCAGCAGGGCTACCCATTTGGGGTTCAGAGGCTTTTTCCATCTATATTCTGACCCATGTTTGCTTATAGGATTGCCTAACTTTTTTTCATTCTGGAACACAACCATGAACTTGTTGGGACACACCGGGGGACGGCAAGAGCTTTCCACCCCCATCTCACTCGCTCTTAACTGTCCAGCTGCCCAGCCATACCCAGCCCTCCTCCTCCTTCTCCTCATCATGGCGATTGCCCAATTCCTCTGTGGAAGTCAAAAACTTGAAACAGGAGAGCTTGAAGAAAACCCAGGATACTGTGACATTCAGGGGATCATTCCACTTTGCATGAAAATAGTTTGCTTTGCTGATTGAACTTTGGAGTCCTTAGGCCACTGATGATAACTCTTCAAAATGGCTAAAACTTTGCTTTGCCACTCAGTCCTTCAGCATATTTATTGTTTGCTCACTGTGCCGAGTATTGGCAAATAACATGGTCCTTGCCCTCATGGAACTCAATCTAGTGAGGAAGACAGATATCAGTCACATAAATGAATTAAAAAGTTATAATTGTGAACAGTGCTGTGAAAGAATGTATATTATAGGGAGATTTTACCTAGGGTGGGGTGGGGGCTGAGTGTGCCTTCCTGAGGAAGTGATGATTTGACTGAGATATAAAGACTATGTGGGAGTTAACGAGGGAAACAGAAGAGGTTGTTCCAGGTTAGATGCAAAGTCCTAGGAGCAGGAAGGGTGTGGTATGTTTGTGGCACTTGAACCCAGAAAGTGAGAAGTGAGGAGATCGAGTGTGAGATGAGCTTGGAGAGGTAGGGCCAGACCAGCTGGGGCCATGTGTGCCATGGAAGGACTTTTATCTTCATCCTAAAAGCAATGGAAGGTAATTTGTTTCATATGTTTTGTCATTTTTTTCCAGTTTAAAAAGCAGAAACTCCTCCTAGAACTAGACCAGTATGCCCCAGATGTTGCCGAACTCATCCGAACCCCTATGGAAATGCGTTACATCCCTCTGAAAGTGGCCTTGTTGTAAGTATTCTCTGACAAAACAGGGCTCAGTGCCAACAAATGCGAGGAAAGTCTGATGAGACTTTCTCATGTTGTTTGTTGTATTTTTGGAGATTTGCAGTCTTAGTCATCAAGTATTTGCTGTAGTTCTGTTGCACAACTGGGGTTCTGGCCAGCAAAAGAGACAGAGCCATTCTGTTTCTGTTGGGACAAAGCCTCACACAGGGACATGCACAATCAACCCTTCACAAATGCTTTTTCCCTCGATGCTGATCTGGGCTCCAGCCTACTTCTACCCAGTGTTTCTAAAAAAAAGTTCTTCAGTTGTGATATATGGATTGAACAAAATTCTGATCTTTATGTGGCTGTTCTTTCGAGCAGCTCCTATGTTTTATGTATAATTTAGTCCCACATTTGTGGTTCAGAAATTGAAGTAAAGTGCCCAACAGACCCATCCTAGCTAGGTGACCAGTATGGGAGAGTGAAACTTATTGAGTCTTTATGAAAAAATTTCCTAGGAGTACTCAGTGTTGCCAGTAAGTTTAATTCTTTCAGGTTATTCCTGTTTATATTCCTGGGATAGGCAAATGTAAATAATTATTCAGTCAACCAATAGTCATTGAATACTAATAATATACTAGTTTCTAGGGATACACAGTAAACAGGACAGACAAGTTTCCTCGTGGAAAAATATGACCTTAGAACTTCAGAATTAGAAGGGGCCTTATGAGCACAATTTAATCCACCCTCTGCCTTGTGTGTGCCTCTCCTGTTCAGTATTCCAGATAAGTAGCTGTGCAGCTGCCTCCTGAACAACACCTGCTGTTTAGCAATGCCCCCCCCACCTCCCACCAAGCAATTTTGAGGTATCAGTTCCTATTTATATATTTCAGAAATATTGGTGGGAACTACCTAATAGAACCAGAAGTTTAGCAACATTATGAATCCCTTATGGACTCATATGTCCCTTGGGGGTAGTTTTGTAATAGCAGCAGCCATTTCTTTAAAACCTTGTGTAACAAGCCTATCTGTAATTGCTGAAAAAACCACCAACAATTTCTGGGCCTTTGGCTTTAGAACTGCTAATCTTACAGCCATGGGAGGTATTGAATTTAAGGTCTTTATTTGTGAATAATAATTATAATCTCTTCCTGAGACACTGGTATGTTTCTTCCTAACTGATAATCAGAATTCTGTAACTGGTCTCCCTTTTCACTTTGTCTGCCAGGAAACTCAGAGCCAGATTTGAAGCTGATTTATAACAATGCTGTAGAAGATCCATTTGGTCTTCTTTATCTGGCCTTTACTTTTTCCTTTTATTTATGCTTTCTCTGGTCTAGATTCTTTATTTCTCTTTTTTTTTTGGAAGGAAGATCTGCCTTGAGCTAACATCCATGCTAATCCTCCTCTTTTTGCTGAGGAAGACCAGCTCTGAACTAACATCTATTGCCAATCCTCCTCCTTTTTTCCCCCAAAGCCCCAGTAGGTAGTTGTATGTCATAGTTGCACATCCTTCTAGTTGCTGTATGTGGGACACGGCCTCAGCATGGCTGGAGAAGCGGTGCGTCGGTGCGCGCCCGGGATCCGAACCCGGGCCGCCAGTAGCGGAGTGCAGGCACTTAACTGCTAAGCCACGGGGCCGGCCCTCTCTTTTTGTTTTGCTGTTATTTTTTATCTGTTCTCATTTGAGCTGCCTCAAATCTTTTGTGGAAGCAGGATAGAAATAAAAATAATAATCCATTATGACTATATAAGATTTTCCTACTCAGCATTTCAAATTCATTTTCTCAGTCTATTCCTTCCCACGTCACGAAAAGACCATGTGTTTCAGCTTAATTCATTCCCAGTGAAAGTTTAAGATGTCCTGTGAAGTTCTATGGCAACTAGCTTGTTGAATTCAGCAGGTGCTTATTCTGTCCTTGGGATCTGGCTTGGTGGATACAGCTTGGCTACCAAAACGGCTAAAGTTAAGCTACTCTGACCTCTTGAATGGGGGTAGCCTGTGTCAGAGCTTAGAAACCTGACTGAGGAAAAAGTACTTTCCTGGTTTTCAGAGACAGCTGTAGCCGTTCCTGAAGTATATGGCCCTGTGAGAATTGGTAGAATTTTATCATTTTTGAAGTCTCTAGTAGTAGAAAGAACATCGGTTTTAAAGCCAGAAAAACCTGATTTGGGATGTATTTATTAGCTTGTGAAACCTTGGCAAGTTACTTCACCACTGAGTCTCACTTTTCTCATGTGCAAAACGGGAATCATGTTATTGCTAGTTTGCAGAATCTCTGTGATGATTAAATACAACAGTTTTCCATATAACACATAGCACAGAATAGGCAGCGAATGTTCAATGCCTTTTACTCATTGGCCTCAACCAACTCCATTCTCTTTTACTTAGGAGAACTCATTTCTAAGAAGCTGCCTTCCCTTGAGTATGCTTTTAGTAAATCTCTGGAACTTCCTGGCTCTGGTGGCCTGGACTTCCTGGTCCTTTGACCAGGATTACTAATAACAAATATGTGTGTTTTTCCCCAGCTATCTCTTAAATCCCTACACGGTCTTGTCCTGTGTTGCCAAGTCTACATGTGCCATCAACAACACCCTCATTGCTTTCTTCATTTTGACTACGATAAAAGGTAAGTCCCCAAAGGAAAGTACAAAACTCAGTCCCTGGTTTGTGTAGGGTTTTGTAACACTTATGTGTATGGATTTAAAAAAAAAAAAAAATGCAACACTTAAAAACATTTTTTGAAATTATGAAAGTAATACAAGATTATTATAGAAAATTTAGCTAAGACAAGAGAAAAAATTAATTAAAACATCCTGAAATTCTACCACTCAGAGAGTCACTGTTAACGTAGTTAAAACAAACAAGCAAGCACATACTTCTAAAAAGCTTATAATGATAATAGCAGCCTTCTGCCTCTCTCTTTCCACCCCTAGTTCAGCTTCACAAAAAAACTACTTTCTGTCTTTTGCTAGTATTTATTTCCATATTTCTAAGTAAGACCTCATATTGCTATTTTGAGAATTATACATTTTAGACATTATCTATTGCATTCCCATTATAGGAGATAAAGATTTAGCTCTTTTGTACTAATATCTTCACTTCCCCTTTACCTAACTTTCCTAGAGAAGTTAAGTCATAGTTTTGATTAAATCAGTAATCAGTACCTATATTTTATTTTATTTATTTATTTAATTTTTATTTATTTATTTATTTTTCCCCCAAAGCCCCAGTAGATAGTTGTATGTCATAGCTGCACGTCCTTCTGTTTGCTGTATGTGGGACGCGGCCTCAGCATGGCCGGAGAAGCGGTGTGTCGGTGTGCGCCAGGGATCCGAACCCCGGGCCGCCAGCAGCGGAGCACGCGCACTTAACCACTAAGCCACGGGGCCAGCCCAGTACCTATATTTTATGACGCTATGTATTATTCACTGCTGGGCAAAGTAGTAACTATGATTACTTTTTCTTTCTTGTACAACCTTTTATTTTTCCCAGGGTTAATACTTGTCTTTTTTTTTTTTTTTTTCGCTTGTTGGGTTTTTTGCTTACTCTTTTTGTACCAATCACTGTTTTTCCCCCTAGTTGCTCTGCTAGATCTGCCAGGTGCCTAACGATAGTTTTAAAAAAAATGCTTAAATACATCGAACAGTCTGTCAGTTCCATTATTATTCTGGAGACCTCCCTCACACATCCTCCATCCTGCCCCAGTCTATCCTGATTGTTGTCTGGGCCTGGTGCAAAGCTGTCATACTGGGACTTCCTTTATAATCCTCCTGTGTTTTATGCCTTCTTTCCTGGATTCCTTCTCTCCTTTATTGATTTTTTTCCCTCTATTTTGCTAAAGTACTTCCTTTAGTAATTTTCTAAGAAAGAGTGTATGAGATATATATTTTGAGTCATTCCAGGTCTGAAAAAAGTCTTTGTTCTAGTTTAGCACCAAATTAATAGTTGGGGCAAGGTATAGAATTCTAGACTGGAAAAACTTTTTCGCCGGCATTGCTTCACTGCCTTCTAGCATCCTGGTTGCTACTGAGCAGTTTGATGCCATTATGTGTAACCTAATTTTTCTTTCTGAAAGATTTAGGATCTTCTTTTTATCCTCAGTGTTTTGAAATTTCATGATGCTATGTCTTAACATGAGTCTTTTTTCATTCATTATGCTGGGCATATGGTAGGCCCTTTTAACATAGAGACTAGAGTCCTTTAGTTTTAGAAGATATTCCTGTACTATTTTTCAAATTCTCTCTTCTGTTTTCTCTGTCCTCTTGTTTGGGACATCTATTGGACATTGGAGTTTCTTGATTGATCTAATTTGCATACTTTATTTTCTATTTATTTTTCCATCTTTTTTACTTACTTCCTCTTACTTTTTCTGGAATATTTCATTGTTTTTATCTTCCAACTCTTCTATTTAATTTTTTATTTTTATATTTTTAAATTCTTTCTTGGTCTCCAGTTGTTTCTTTGAAGCATCCTATTATTTTGTTACCATAATGTCCTCTCTTATCTCTCTATTTTTTTTTTTTTGAGTTTCCATCTGTTCCAAGTATAGTCTCTCTCTCTCACTTGTCCCTCCTTTTTTTATCTGTTTGTTTTGGGCTCTGTCTTTCATATGGGAAGATTTTCTCTAATTTGTGGTGATCCTTGGCTGTCTGTTATTTAAGAGTAAGGCACTAACATGTTGATTTGAGACTCTGTGCATGGGCAGGACTTGATGGATCATTCTCACTGTGGGGAGATGAGGCAGTGGGCTGACCTTTTTTGTTGGAAGTATCCCTAAGGGTCATCATTTATAGATTTTCTTTTCCTCTGAAACTATTTAGTTTCTCCAGAGGGGAATCTTCTAATTTCCTGCCTTAAGGTAACAGAGTTGGAGTTGCAGTGGGGTGAGGGGGTTCATGTGACCAACTACTGGACTTGTGAGAGCAGGAACAAGGGAGGTTGCAATATATAGACTTTATTTAATCACATTACTTTTCAGCTCACACTCTCTTCAGCCCGTTACTATGCTTAGTATCCCCTAGACTTGTGCCTGTTTAGTTAATTTTCTTCCGAACTGTAGTCTCTGGGGATGGAGTAGAAAGTTAGAAGGAATGGGGTATGTAGGGGTAGTCACCTGTCTGCACATAGCTGAGATGAGACCTGAGCTTCTGACTGGTCAGTATACCAACTTTCAGCTTGATTTTCATCTCTGTACCTTATCCCCACCTTCCACAGCACCTGATGCCTTCAAGGTGCTAAATTTCTCAGAAGTTCTCTGGAGTGAGTTGGCCTGATTTTTATTGGTATTCCTTTCTGTAGGCTATTGAGCTGTAATTTCTTCCATATTGCTAAGTCATTTATCCCTCTTCCATCTGCTTTATGTGTCTACTATTGTGTTAAAATTATTTTTGCTATAATCTCTTCTCCTGTTCTTTGTGGCTTAAGATTAGTTTTATTCCTTTATTGTCATTTTAGTGAGTTTTTGGAGGAAGAGATGATACACATGTGATTAATCTACCATTTTTAACTGGAAGTTTATTAGCATTTGGGGTATATATTTCCAGATTTTTCCCACGTTTTTCTTTTAGACTTTTAAATATTGTATCAATTAACTATTGCCACAAAAATGTTATTTAACAAACCACTCCAAAACTCAGAGGGTGAAAAGAACAATAAACATTTACTTAGCTCATCTATCTGTAAGTCAGCTAGAGGTCAGCTGATCTAGGTGGCTAGGCAGTTTGTTGGTTTCGTCGGGGCTCATTCGTGCATCAGTGGCTGGCTGGAGTTGGCTAATCTAGGCCGGGCTCCTCTCCATATATCTGTAATCCTCCTGGACCAAGAGACTAATTTAGGCATGTTCTTTTTTTTTTTTTTTTTTGTGAGGAAGATCAGCCCTGAGCTAACATCCCTGCTAATACTCTTCTTTTTGCTGAGGAAGACCGGCTCTGAGCTAAAATCTATTGCCAATCCTCCTCCTTTTTTCCCCAAAGCCCCAGTAGATAGTTGTATGTTATAGTTGCACATCCTTCCAGTTGCTGTATGTGGGATGCGGCCTCAGCATGGCTGGAGAAGCAGTGCGTCAGTTCGCGCCCGGGATCCAAACCCGGGCCTCCAGTAGCGGAGTGCGCGCACTTAACTGCTAAGCCACGGAGCCGGCCCCAGGCATGTTCTTCTAATAAGGATGGCAGAGGCACAACTGTGAGTAAGCCCAATCAGGCATGCGCTTTTTAAGTTTCTGGTTGCATAACATGTCCTAGCATTCCATTGATCAAAGCATAACACATGGCAGAGCCCAGGAGTGGAGACTTCCATCCTGTCCACAATGGGAAGGCACTGCAAAGTTACATGGCAAAGGGCCTGGACATAAGGAGGGGTGGAGAATTGGGGCCAATAGTACAATCTACCACATATATCAATAAACATCTAGTCTGTCATTTTAAATAGCGGCATACTATTCCATTGTATGGATGAATGTATAGGAATTCTTTAACCAACTTCTACTATTAAATATTTAGGTAATTTTCCAGTTTTCAGCTATTTAAGTAATACTACAATTAATTTTCTAATGTACAGTAATTTTTGCACCCATGTTCAGTTATTTTTGTACAATAAAGTCCTAGAAATAGAATTATTGTGTCAGGGCCGGCCCCGTGGCTTAGTGGTTAAGTGCACGTGCTCCGCTGCTGTCGGCCCGGGTTCGGATCCCGGGTGCGCACCAATGCACTGCTTCTCCGGCCATGCTGAGGCCGCGTCCCACATACAGCAACTAGAAGGATGTGCAACTATGACATACAACTATCTACTGGGGCTTTGGGGAGAAAAAGGGGGAAGAAAGGAGGAGGATGGGCAATAGATGTTAGCTCAGAGCCGGTCTTCCTCAGCAAAAAGAGGAGGATTAGCATGGATGTTAACTCAGGGCTGATCTTCCTCACAAAAAAAAAAAAAGATTACTGAAATTTGTTGCTAAATTGCCTTTAAGAGTTTTACCAATTTATACTCCTGTAAGAAGTGTATGAAAGTCCTTATTTCTCTAAATTG